>NW_028270155.1:34231152-34536430 GCF_037043375.1 Chiloscyllium plagiosum | reverse complement strand
GAATATCTTGTACAAGTTTGGTCTCCTTATCTAAGGAGGGATATACTTTCCATAGAGGAAGTGCAACAGAGGTTCACTATACTAATCCCTGGATTGGTGGGATTATTTTATGAGGAGAGATTGAGGAAAATGAGCCTGAACTTTCTAGAGGTTTGAAGAATGCGAGGTGATTGCAGTGAAACTTACAGAATTCTTAATGGCATGGAATGTTTCCTCTCACTGGTGAGTCTAGAATTGAGGAGGAGTTTCTCTCCCCCACAGGACTGTAGAAGCTTAATCAGTGAGTATATTCAAGTCAGGAATCCATTGTTTTCTGGATACTAATGACATTAAGGAGTATGGGGATGATGTAAGAAAATATCATTGAGGTAGATTTGCAGCCATGATCTAATTGAACAACGGATCAGGTTTGTTATGGAATAGCCTTTCCCTGCTCCTATGTTGCCCACTACTTCAGTGAATAAATGATATATTTGTGAACAGACATTGCTGAAAAACAATGGAAGCATATGTTATTAAATCATTCAAATGCAATTCAAATATCTATCTTTCAGAAAGTAATAGTTTAAGATCAGGGTACAAGTAATTTAGCATCATATATAACATTGTAATTTTCCATATTTTGGCAAAGTTTAAGTTTTAGAGAGTTTCATGGACGGCTTTTCTCTTTGAGCCCTGGTGATTTTCCATGCAATTCTCCGCTGCTCAACTTATAAATACATATCAGGCTCCCGTGATGCTACTTCTGCATAGTCTTGTGCTCAGGGCAGTGAAAGTGCTCACCATTGCTGGGATGTTATGACATTCACACTGTGAATGTCATGTTTAAACACCAGTTGTACATCATTTCAAATGCTGCAAGCTATGAATTCCACTTAATGTTTTGCTATGCAATTCCAAATGACACAGCTGAGAGAGGCAAGTTAGCATCTTGCATACTGGGATTTGGAAGTCCTGGTAGATAAGGTATTGCAGAAGGCAGCTATCCTCTGTTTTCCCAGAATGGCTAGATGGGATCTCGGCGCCAGGTGCTGCCAACTTGGCCTGAAGTAGACATTTAGGTTCCTACTGTATCCACTGTTGGGAGGAACCAATAGCCATGAATAGGCTAATATATTTCAGTGCAATGCAAGGTGCATGCTACCATCTTTTTTTCTGCTACCTCACACTCACTCTAACTCTGCTATTGCACCAACCCATCACTAAGGTCCATGATCTAATACTCTCGTGCACGCAATTAAACTGAATGCAGCATCTTCTCTCAATGGCTCTCACCTACCTCCATCTCCCAAATTACTAACCCTTCATGACTTTTGCACTTCCTACTCACTCAGTCCAGACACCTCATCATCATTCCTGACTGAGGAGAGATGATAGTCCTCCTGTGCTAGACTAAAGACCACCCCCTTAGATTTCCTGACATGTACATTTGGTTGAAGTATGTGCAGTCTGTTTGCTGCATGAGCCTCTGGTCCAAGCTACAGGTGTGACTTAGACATAGATTTAGATTAGATTCCCTTCAGTGTGGAAACAGGCCCTTCAGCCCAATAGGTCCATACCGACCCTCCGAAGAGTAACGCATCCACACCCATTACCCTCTGACTAATGCACATGACACTCTGGGCAATTTAGCATGGCCAATTCACCTGACCTGCACATTTTTGGACTGTGGAAGGAAACCAGAGCACCTGGAGGAAACCCACGCAGACACGGGGAGAATGTGCAAACTCTACACAGACAGTTGCTGGAATCAAACTCGGGTCCCTGATGCTGTGAGGTATCAGTGCTAACCACTGAGCCACCGTGCCACCCAATGGCACAGTGCCATATAGCCACACGTCCACTTGACTGTTCAGTGCTAGTAAGTATGACAAGCTGCCTGGCTTTCTGTCTGTGCTAGAAGGCAAGGCAAAGGAGAGATGCTGTGAATGTCAAAATAAGTGAGTGAAAAGAAAGCACGTTAAGAGACCTGAGATGTACTCTATTCTGATGCATGAGTTGGGTGCCTAAACCTGACTGCAAAATGGCAATGTAAGTTGTCGGCAAGCTCCAAAGTGCAGTTACGACGTGCTGATAGGTTAGTCCACATAATGCCATGATAATATGGCTAAGCTGGTGTTTTGCTGATGTTAGATAAGCTCAGGTTGTGTACTTTGGAGCAGAAAAGATTGACATGGGACCAAATAGAGGTATATATAGTTATTAGGGGCATGGACAAGGTGGATAAAAAGCAAGTGTTCTCTTTCATTGAAGGGTCAATAACAAGGGGAGGGGCAGACTTTTAGGGTGAATGGCAGGAGACTTAGAGGGGACTGAGGATTTGTTTTTTTTGCCCAGAGAATGGTGGGGGTCTGGAATGCACTGCCAAGGAGTTGAGGTAGGTGACCTGACAATTTTGAATGAACACTTGAATTATAATAACATTCAAGGCCATGGGCCTAGTGCTAGACATTGGGACCAGTGTAGATTTAAAGTATTTTTTTGGCAGTACAGACTGGATGGTCCATGGGGCCTCTTCTGTACTGTATGATTCTCTGTGGATGGAGGTGGTTACTGCTGATGGAGTATGCCCTGAGGTTTTGGGAAATACTGGTCAACATAGTGGCCTGGAGTAGATGCCAGCAAACTGCAGCTGCCAGATTACTTCTCTGACTTTCAAAGAGGGAATTGGCACCTTCTAATTTCTCACTGATACTTGGGGGCTGGCAACCTACATCTAAATGAGGCAAGATTAGTTAACAATGAAATACTAATGTGTGCAAAATGCCCTTGCTACTTGTGAGTGAAATTATCACCTAGTCATTGAAATCTTAAGGGGAAAATTGAACTTCTTTTCCTTGATGTCAAGAATCTCATTTTCTCGTTCTTGGCGAATTCTTTCACCTTACTCACATTTGCCCACATTTTTCAGACATTGGGAAAATTCCATCCATTGTATGTGTGGCAAGCTTGGAGGAGAAGATGGCTTTGGATCAAAGCTTTCCACCACAGTCATTGCCTTCCTTTGGGTTTGGATGTGTTGTAGACTAATTTAGGCTGGGAAAATTCTGCTCAAAGTTTTCTCCTGTAACTGTTCTTTTCCTTCTCAACCTTAAGCTTGGCTGCTTGTCATGGAACTAGTTCAACTGTTCCAGTTCCAATTGACAGATATTTTCACAGAGTTTGTTTAAAACTGGGAAAAAATGATTTTACAGACATTTTGTGCGGGTCTGTGATGCAATATTCTTATTAATTTGTAAAATGGATTT
Organism: Chiloscyllium plagiosum; assembly: GCF_037043375.1. Lineage (NCBI taxonomy): Eukaryota > Metazoa > Chordata > Chondrichthyes > Orectolobiformes > Hemiscylliidae > Chiloscyllium > Chiloscyllium plagiosum. The sequence continues at coordinate 34,533,182 of NW_028270155.1, read as the reverse complement.
TCATATCCATGAGTATGCTCTGCTATTAAACAGTGATACTGTAAATGTTTGCTTATTCTTTAGTCTACATTGTGTAGATTTGTTTTTATAAATTTTGTAACAAAGTTTGGATCTTGATGCAAATAAATTTATATGTGTCAAATGACTGAGCGCAATATGCTTATTATATGTTTATTGTTGGCAAAAAGTGGGGTATGTTGTGAAGAATATTGGGATTCAGATAAGTGACAGTTTAATGCAGGAAGACTTTAAGTTCAGGCTCAAATGTGATCATTTGTTTTAATTGGACCATCTTGGAAAAAAAACTCTGAAGCCTGTTTTGGTGTATACTCAGTATATAAGCACCAGGTAATTGCTGGGCATTATTTTCCAACTGTTCAAAAGGCTTAATACATCTGTTACTTGCTGGTATTTTGAAGATTCTAGATTTCTAAGATATGTTTTTCAAAATTAATTCTGACTCATCCTTTGGATACAATTGGGTGAGATTATCTCAGTTTTGATCTGGTCTCCTTTGAGATATCAGGTTTCTCTAAATTATTTTATTTCTGTTCATTCTTATTTTGTGACAATCCATCTATCTGAGTGACAGATGCAAATTTATTTTCCAGCTTAGGAGCAGAACATCAGAAACACTATTCAATGAAATATTTAAGCATAATTGTTACCTTTTCAGTTCTCTGACATTTAGTATCATGTGTAACTTATCTATGCTGGTAACATAGAGTTTAACAGACTGCTTAAACAGAATAAAATATGGCTATGATAGGTAGCATTATACCAGTTGAGATTGGGCAGGACAGTTGGCGTGTGCAGAAAGCACTTCTCTTCCTTTCATTTCTTTCTTTTTGGTGCATTGCTTCTTCTCAATGTCTCAAAACTGCCCAAGGGTTTTAGACCAAAATCAGCACAAATCTGTTCTTGACAATCCACCTGTTCACTACCAACTGTAAGTTGAGCTCTTCCAAACCTTACCTTGTGTACCTCATCTTTTTTGGGTGGGAGGTTGATAACTCTGGGGTTGAATTCTGAAAAGTTTTCACTGTTCTATAGGTTACTATAGTACAAGGTGCCCAATAATGAATTGTGCTATTTTATCAAGCTGTGGAGAAAAGCATGAAGTTCTTCAGCATCACACCATCCTTCAAATATTCCTAGCTAAAAACAATGAATTAGGTTATTTTTACTGTTATCAATTGTTTATGCTTAGATCTACTCGTACTCCAATTGTCCAATCTGTCTGTTTTACTGCCTTATTAAATAATTTTACAATACAATAACTATCTATATTTGCAAAACCCCTATTTAATCTTTACATATTTTAGCAAACAATTATTTAAAGACAATCCACCATATCTTAATAACATAGTTGTTTATTTTGATATCTAATTATGTTACTCTTCCAATACTGTATTGGAATTATTTGTCACTACTTCAAAGATGAGGAAGTGATTTATCCCTGGTATCATCATCAATATTTATCCCTCAACCAGCATCAAAAAACAAATTATCTGATGGTTACCACATTACAGAGTAGGGGAGCTTGCTGTGCACAAATTAGTAGAAAGTGAGGACTGCAGATGCTGGAGATCAGAGCTGAAAAATGTGTTGCTGGAAAAGCGCAGCAGGTCAGGCAGCATCAAAGGAGCAGGAGAATCGATGTTTCGGGCATAAGCCCTTCTTCAGGAATGCACAAATTAGTTACTGTGTTTCCTATATTACAACAAAGACTGCATATTTTCCATTTGTAGAAATTGTTAACTAAACACAAATGTTTATTTTTTATAAATATAGTGACATTCATTTGTTTTCTTTGATATTAATTTGTTATCACTCAAATTTTGTTTAATTCATTGTGTAATTTCTGGACTACTCCATTGAATCCATTATCCTTTCTAGTTCGGTTTTGGCTATAAATTTAATTAGTTGTTGTTCGGAATCCAATTGTTGCTGTCCATTAGAAATAGTAATATTCTGACTATAGTCCCTTGGCTTCACAATAGTACGTTTGTCCTGACATTTCTGAACCAAGAGGTACCCATTCGTTTCTATTCAGCAATTTTTACCCTTTCACAAAGAACTTTCACTTTCAAGTATGCAATATCAGAGACTTTACCAAGGTCAATTTTGGTTTAAATCTGAATTTCCCTGGCAGATTTGTAGACAGCATTTTTCCTTTCGACTTCCCTTTTAAGTTTCTTATTTTTCACTCTGATGTGGCCATTACTGGCTAGCCAGCATTTATTTCCCATCCCCTAGTTGTCCTTAAGAAAATGATGGTGAGCTGCTGCCTTGAACCGCTGCAGTCCAAAATGCCATTGGGGGAAATTCCAGGATTTTGACAGAGTGAGAGTGAAGAAGATATATTTCCAAGTCAGGATGAGAGTAGATTGGAGAGGAACTTATAGGTATGGTGCTCCCATGTACCTGCTACCCTTGCCTTTCTAGTTGAAAGTGTTTGTGGATTTGGAATGTGTTATCTAAGAATCTTTGGCAAATTTCTTCAGTACATCTGGTAGATCATACACATTGCAGCTACAGAGCGCAATCGTTTCTTAGTAATTATAAACTGGCTATTACAAGATGTTAACTTGTCAGCTATTCAAGGAATTTTAAATAGTAAGGAAGTTATGATGAACATATATAGGACACTGGTCTGGAGTACTATATGCAGTCAGTTAGCTTAGTTGGCTGAATGGCTGGTTTGTAATGCAAAATGATGCCAACAAGTTATTTCCTGTCCTGGTTGGAATTATCATGAAGGTTTTCCCTTCTCAATCATTTCCCTCACCTGAGGCATAGTGGCCTGGAGGTTAAACCATCACCACTTGTCTCTCTGTAATGAGAGAACTGCCTTATGGTCCTCTGGGATGTGATGACTTTACTGGTCACCACACTATAGGAAAAATGTGAATGTATTGGCCAGTGCAGCAAAAGTTTACAATAATGATTTCAGGGATGAGAAAAGATTGGAGAAGTTGGGGCTGTTTTCTTTGGAGAGGAGAAGACTAAGAAGAGCTTTAATTGAAGTTTAACGAATCACTTGGATCTGGACAGAATAGATAGGGAGAAACTGTTCCTTTTTAAAAAGAGATCAAGAACCAAAGCACATGGTTTTAAAAGTTTTCCAAAAAAAAGCAAGTGCAAGATGAGACAAACTTCTCCACATAGCAAATAGTTGAGATCTGAATTATGTGAGCATAAGAGGTATAATTAGTAAGTTTGCTATGACACCAAAATTAGAGGTGTAGTGGACAGCGAAGGTTACCTCAGATTACAACGGGATCTTGATCAGATGGACCAATGGGCTGAGAACTGGCAGATGGAGTTTAATTTAGATAAATGTGAGGTGCTGCATTTTGGGAAAGCAAATCTTAGCAGGACTTATACACTTAATGGTAAGATCTTGCCAAACAAAGAGACCTTGGAGTGCAGGTTCATAGCTCCTTGAAAGTGGAGTCGCAGGGAGATAGGATAGTGAAGAAGGCGTTTGATATGGTTTCCTTTATTGGTCAGTGTACTGAGTACAGGAGTTGGGTAGTCATGTTGCAGCTGTACAGGATTGGTTAAGCCACCGTTGGAATATTGCATGCAATTCTGGTCTCCTTCCTATCAGAAAGATGTTGTGAATCTTGAAAGGGTTCAGAAAAGATTTACAAGGATGTTGCCAGGGTTGGAGGATGTGAGCTATAGGGAGAGGTTGAATAGGCTAGGGCTGTTTTCCCTGAAGCGTCGGAGGCTGAGGGGTGACCTTCTAGAGGTTTATAAAATCATGAGGGGCATGAATAGGATAAATAAAGTCTTTTCCCTGGGGTCGGGGAGTCCAGAACTAGAGGGCATAGGTTTAGGGTGAGAGGGGAAAGATATAAAAGAGACCTATGGGGCAAATTTTCACATAGAGGGTGGTGCGTGTATGGACTGAGCTGCCAGAGGAAGTGGTGGAGGCTGATACAATTGCAACATTTCAAAGGCATCCAGATGGATATATGAAAAGGAAGGGTTTGGACGGATATGGTCCAGGTGCTGGCAGGTGGACTAGATTGGGTTGGGACATCTTGGCGGCATGGATGGGTTGGACTGAAGGGTCTCTTTCTGTGCTGTACATCTCTATGACTCAATGAATTGTACTAGAAATGTGAAGAAGGCCACTTCATTTGAAGCATTCAAGACCGTAGTGATCGTTTGTTCCTATTTAAATTATGTTCAGGGTTATGGGGTAAAGCCAGGAGATTTCCACAAAGTTAAAGTGCTCAGAGAGCTGATGCAGAAACAATGGGCTGAACAGCCTTCTTTGTACAGCAACAGTTCTGGAACCTCACCAATTTTTAATCGCAAACTGCTACATATAATACTTACCGTGTATAAGAGTCAATAGACTGAATCGTCTAAGTGACTTTTAATATTCAGTTTATTAAGTATATCTGTCCATTAATGATCTGCACAATAAGTGCATAAATGATTACATTTATACGTTTATTAAATGCACATGTTTGACTTGGACTTTAATTTGTGATTAGCAACTAATCACTTGTGCTTGGTACAAAACACATGGTCTAGCTTTTTCCTTCACACTTTAACATTAAACAGATAATTCATTCACATATCAGCTTGAGGTAACCTGTTTGAGGATTACATTCAATTTGGTCCAAACTGATTAAAGTAAAATAATTTCATCAGGCGTTGTTCATTCCTAGAGGGCAATTAATGATTTGTCAGCTTCTTTATTTATTAAGAGGTGGTAAAGAAGATTGATGAAGGCAGAGTGGTAGACTTTGTCTATATGTACTTCAGCAAAGTGTTTGACAAGGTTCCGCATGGTAGACTAATTAGTAAGGTTCAATCACATGGGATCCAGGGGAGCAAGCCACAGAGTCATAGTGCTATACAGCATGAAACAGACCCTCCCAAACTAAACTCATCCTACCTATCTGCGCTTGGCCCATATCTCTCCAAACATTTCTTATTCATGTGCTTATCTGAATGTCTTTTAAGCATTGTTACTGTACCTGCAACCACCACTTCCTCTGGAAGTTCATTCCACACATGAACCACTCTTGTGTAAAACAATTGCCCCTCATGTCTTTTTTTTTTAACTTTCTTATCTCACTTTAAAAATATGTCCCCCAGTCTTGTAATCCCCCACTCTGTGGAAAAGACACCTGCCATTCACCTTGTCCAAACCCATCATGATATTATAAACCTCTATAAGGTAATCCCTCAACCCCTCAACCTTCTGTGCTCCAGTGAAAAAAACTCCCAGCCTATCAAGCCTCTCCTTATAACTCAAACCCCCCCATTCCCAGCAACATCTTGGTAAAAATATTTTCTGAACTGTCTCCAGCTTAATAGTATCCTTCCTGTAATAGGATGACCAGAACTGGACACAGTACTTTAAAAAGATCTCACCAAGGTCTTATACAAGTTCAGCGTAACATCCCAACTCCAATACTCAAAGGTTTCACAATGAAGGCAAGCATGCTGAATGACTTCTTCACCAACCCATCTATATGTGACACAAATTAGATACAATAGTCAATTGTATACAAAATTGACTTAAAGGCAGGAGACAGGATGGTGGTGGAGGGTTTTTTTTGGACTGTAGGCCTGTGACTAATGGAGTGTGACAAGGATCAGTGCTTGGCCCATTGTTTTTTGTTATTCTTATAAATGATTTAAATGTGAATGTAGGAGAGCTGGTCAGTAAGTTTGCAGATGACACCAAAATAGGTGGTGCAATGAACAGTGAAGAAGTTTATCTCAGAGTACAACAGGACCTTGATCAGATGGACTAATGGACCGAGGAATGGCAAATGTAATTCAGTCTAGATAAATATGGGGTGTTGCATTTTGGTAAGGCAAACCCAGGGCAAGACTTATACAGCTAATGGTAGGGCCCTAGGAAGTGTTGCCAAACAAAGAGACCTGGGATGCAGGTGCTTAATTCCTTGACAGTGGAGACAGGTAGAAGGCATTTGGCACACTTGCTTTCATCGATCATAACATTGAGTATAAGAGTTGGGATTTCATGTTGCTGCTGTACAGGACGTTGGTGAGGCCATTTTGGAATACTGCATACAAATCTGGTCACCCTTCTATAGGAAGGATGTTGTTAAACTTGAGAGGGTGCAGAAAAGATTTACTAAGATGTTGCCAGGACAGGAGAGAGGTTGAATAGATTGCAGTTTTTTTCCCCTGGAGCATTAGAGACGGAGGGGTGATCTTATGAAGGTTTATAAAATCATGAGGAGCATGGATAGGGTGAACAGCCAAAGTCTTTTTCCTCGGATGGGGAGTCCAAAACTAGAGGACATAGGTTTAAGATGAATGGGCAAAGGTTTAAAAAGGTGCGTAGGGGTAACTTTTTCACACATTGCAAGGTGCATGTCCGGAATGAGCTGCCACAGAAAGTGGTGGAGGTGGGTACAATTATGACATTTAAAAGGCATCTGGATGGCTATATGAATGGGGGAGTTTGGTGGGATATGGGTCAAACGCTGGCTAATGGGACTAGGTCAGATTGGGATGTCTGGACGGCGTAGACCAAAAGGTTTGTTTCCGTGTTATATGAATCTATGACCCAGCTTTCATTCAGAGATCAAATAGCACTTATGGAATGGTATCACAAAACGAGTTACATACTTCAATCAAGTTTGGAGAGATCATTTTTGAAAACAGAATCTCTGCTAGATCTTGATGGGCCAGTGGAGAAATTTTGTTGCACTGATCCACACCAAAATAATTTTGTTTTGTTTGTAAAGATTAAAAAGCTGTACTCAAAGAAATGTCAACAATGTAATTATGACTTCAAAGACTGATCATCATTGTATTTTTGTCAGAAAGCCATCTTTACAAAGTGCTTCCATCTTGAAAACTTTGTATGAAGTTGGTTTAAAGGATTGCCCCACGTGATGATTTCTATTGGAAAAATTCAATTTTAAACTAGAATTTGTGTATTGAAAGCTGTTGTCAGCTTTCCAAACTGCATAAAATATTTACAAGAGCATATTTCAACTCAAAATTTGTGGATACTAAATGAATAGGAATCCAATTTGGATGACTAACCCTTATGGAATTTTTGATGATTATTAATTTTGACTTGAGTTGCTTCTGAAATAGAATAATTTTTAAAGTCTTCTGGAACTGGTTCAAGGGATTATTTTGTTGATATGAATATTTTGAAACTTATTTTCTTCAGTAATGAAGTTTGCAGGAACCATAACCTTTTCTTGTTTTTATAAGTATGACTGGAATGTGATGAAAGGGGGTAAATAACAAGAAGCATTCAAACGTAAATAATACAGACCAAGGCTTTTAGCAAGGTAAAAACAATGACTGCAGATGCTGGAAACCAGATTCTGGATCAATGGTGCTGGAAGAGCACAGCAGTTCAGGCAGCATCCGAGGAGCTTCAGCAAAATCGACGTTTCGGGCAAAAGCCCTTCATCAGGAATAAAGGCAGAGAGCCTGAAGCGTGGAGAGATAAGCGAGGGGAGGGTGGGGGTGAGGAGAGAGTAGCATAGAGTACAATGGGTGAGTGGGGGAGGAGATGAAGGTGATAGGTCAGGGAGGAGAGGGTGGAGTGGATAGGTGGAAAAGGAGCTAGGCAGATCGGACAAGTCCGGACAAGTCAAGGGGACTGGAAGTTTGAAACTAGGATGAGGTGGGGAAAGGGGAAATGAGAAAGCTGTTGAAGTCCACATTGATGCCCTGGGGTTGAAGTGTTCCGAGGCGGAAGATGAGACGTTCTTCCTCCAGGCGTCTGGTGGTGAGGGAGCGGCGGTGAAGGAGGCCCAGGACCTCCATGTCCTCGGCAGAGTGGGAGGGGGAGTTGAAATGTTGGGCCACGGGGCGGTTTAGTTGATTGGTGCGGGTGTCTCGGAGATGTTCCCTAAAGCGCTCTGCTAAGAGGCGCCCAGTCTCCCCAATGTGGAGGAGACCGCATCTGGAGCAACGGATACAATAAATTATATTAGTGGATGTGCAGGTAAAATTTTGATGGATATGGAAGGCTCCTTTAGGGCCTTGGATAGAGGTGAGGGAGGAGGTGTGGGCGCAGGTTTTACAGTTCCTGTGGTGGCAGGGGAAAGTCTGCCGAGGACATGGAGGTCCTGGGCCTCCTTCACCACCGCTCTCTCACCACCAGACGCCTGGAGAAAGAACGCCTCATCTTCCGCCTCGGAACACTTCAACCCCAGGGCATCAATGTGGACTTCAACAGCTTCCTCATTTCCCCTTCCCCTACCTCATCCTAGTTTCAAACTTCCAGTCCCCTTGACTTGTCCGGACTTGTCCGACCTGCCTAGCTCCTTTTCCACCTATCCACTCCACCCTCTCCTCCCTGACCTATCACCTTCATCTCCTCCCCCACTCACCCATTGTACTCTATGCTACTCTCTCCCCACCCCCACTCTCCCCTTGCTTATCTCTCCACGCTTCAGGCTTTCTGCCTTTATTCCTGATGAAGGGCTTTTGCCCGAAACGTCGATTTTGCTGAAGCTCCTCGGATGCTGCCTGAACTGCTGTGCTCTTCCAGCACCATTGATCCAGAACAAGGCTTTTAGCAGTCTAATTCATACATTTTATACAACACATTGTAAAATTGTTGCTGTGTGTGCAGTGTTGGTCATACATATTGATGGGATGGTGAGAACACTTTGAATAATTGAGAACTGATTTGTGTCAGGAATGCAATGAAACTTATAAAACAAATATTTACTAAAAGTTCTTTTTTACTTGATGAAAGTTGGCTAATGTGTTTTTGTTTCAGATTAATTTTGTTTCTTGATACCATTGCCAAGACAGAAATTGTTAAATAATGGAAGTCCAAAAAAGCTGGGTTTTACATTTGGAGAAGAATTATAATTATGTTTGTGGCGTCTGTTGAATATCGTGAATAAAATGCAACAAATTCTGTTTTAATAATTAAAATTCTGAAGCAGCCCAGGTGAAAATTTGACCTGGATAGCCCCAAAGCATTGTTTATTTTCACTCAACTAGAAGGCGTTTTTTTAACACTTCACATTGTTTCTCAAATTGTGTTGTCCAGGCATCCAGATGTTATAGAAAAAGCATTTTGGTTTTATAGTTTGCAGGCCTACACTCTAATTCTAAAAGGTGCCTTTGCGCAGGTGATATAGAATATGTTAATAAGCAAGAACAGCTTTGAAATTAATATGAGAAGGAATTTCCAGAATAGTCTTGTGACAGGGTAAATTCAGTACTCTCACCTGTGAACTATTGGATCACTGGGGTATGTTTTGTGGTAAGCATAAATTATACAAGAGAGACGGTTTGCACATTAATAGGTTGGGGACCAGTATTCTGGCAGGCAGGTTTGCTACTGCAACACAGCTACGTTTAAACTAAGTTATGGGGGCGGGGGGAACAAGCTGGATGTTCAAAAAGGAAATTGAAGGGAAAGTTAGAACAAGGGAAGTCAAGAAAGACAACTGTATCAATGAAGCAGAAAACTCAAAAATGGATCATGCTGTAAGGTTGAGTGAAATAGGAGTTAATGGGAAGGGTGAGGGCAGTAAAACTTAAAAATACTATATATGAATGCACGAAGCAATAGAAATAAGATGGATGAGCTTGAGGATCTTTTGGAAATTGGCAGATACGATATTGTGTGGATAACTGAGACGTGGCTTCACGTGGACAGGGCCTGGGAAGGCTACACATGCTATCGTAAGGACAGACTAATGGGCAGAGGGGGTGGGGTGGCCATGTTGGTAAGGGAGGATATTCAGTCCCTTGCGCGGGGGGACCTAGAATCAGGGGATGTAGAGTCAGTATGGATAGAGCTGAGAAATTCTAAGGGTAAAAAGACCCTCTTGGATGTTATCTACAGGCCCCCAAACAGTAGTCTGGACGTCGGATGTAAGTTGAATCAGGAGCTGACATTAGCCTGTCACAAAGATGTTACTACAGTGGTTATGGGGGATTTCAACAAGCAAGTAGACTGGGAGAATCAGGATGGTATTGGACCTCAAGAAAGAGACTTTGTGGAGTGCCTCCAAGATGGATCCTTAGAACAGCTGGTGCTGGAGCCTACCAGGGAGAAGGCAATTCTGGATCTGGTATTGTGCAACGAACCAGAATTGATCAGTGACCTCGAAGTGAAGGAGCCATTGGGAGGTAGTGACCATAATACAATAAGCTTCAATCTGCAATTTGAAAGGGAGAGGGTACAATCGGAAGTGACAATATTTCTGTTGAATAAAGGGAACTATGGAGCTATGAGGGAGGAGCTGGCCAAAGTTCAATGGTGCAATACCTTAGCAGGGATGACAGTGGAGGAACAATGGCAGATATTTCTGTGTATAATGCAGAAGTTGCAGGATCAGTTCATTCCAAAAAGGAAGAAAGATCCTATGAGGAGGCAGGGGTGGGCGTGGCTGATGAGGGAAGTTAAGAAACATATAAAGTTAAAAGAGAAGAAGTATAACATAGCAAAGATAAGTGGGAAAACGGAGGACTGGGAAGCTTTTAAAGAACAACAGAGGATTACTAAGAAGGAAATATGCATAGAAAAAATGAGGTACGAAGGTAAACTGGCCAAAAATATAAAGGAGGATAGTAAAAGCTTTTTTAGGTATGTGAAACACAAAAAAATGGTTAAGATTAAAATTGGGCCCTTGAAGACAGAAACAGGGGAATATATTACGGGGAACAAAGAAATGGCAGAAGAATTGAATTGGTACTTCAGATCTGTGTTCACTGGGGAAGACACAAGCAATCTCCCTGAGATAACAGTGGCTGAAGGACCTGAACTTCAGGGAATTTATATTTGCCAGGAATTGGTGTTGGAGAGACTGTTAGGTCTGAAGGTTGATAAGTCCCCGGGGCCTGATGGTCTACATCCCAGGGTACTGAAGGAGGTGGCTCGAGAAATCGTGGATGCGTTGGTGATTATTTTCCAGAGTTCGATAGATTCGGGATCAGTTCCTGCGGATTGGAGGGTGGCTAATGTTATACCACTTTTTAAGAAAGATGGGAGAGAGAAAGCAGGAAATTATAGACCAGTTAGTCTGACCTCAGTGGTGGGAAAGATGCTGGAGTCTATTATAAAGGATGAAATTATGACACATCTGGATAGTAGTAACAAGATAGGTCAGAGTCAGTATGGATTTATGAAGGGGAAATCATGCTTGACTAATTTTCTGGAATTTTTTGAGGATGTAACTCTGAAGATTGACGAGGGAGATCCAGTAGATGTAGTGTACCTGGACTTTCAGAAAGCTTTTGATAAAGTCCCACCGAAGAGGATAGTGAGCAAATTTAGGGCGCATAGTATTGGAGACAAAGTACTAACTTGGATTGAAAGTTGGTTGGCTGATAGGAAACAAAGAGTAGTGATAAACAGCTCCATTTCGGAATGGCAGGCTGTGACCAGTGGGGTACTGCAGGGATCAGTGCTGGGACCACAGCTTTTTACAATATATATTAATGATATAGAAGATGGTATTCGTAATAACATTAGCAAATTTGCTGATGATACTAAGTTGGGTGGCAGGGTGAAATGTGAGGAGGATGTTAGGACATTACAGGGTGACCTGGACAGGTTAGGTGAGTGGTCAGATGCATGGCAGATGCAGTTAAATGTGGATAAATGTGTGGTTATCCACTTTGGTGGCAAGAACAGGAAGGCAGATAACTACTTAAATGGAATCAGTTTAGATAAAGGGGCAGTACAAAGAGATCTGGGTGTTCTTGTACACCAGTCAATGAAGGTAAGCATGCAGGTACAGCAGGTAGTGACGAAGGCTAATAGCATGCTGGCCTTCATAACAAGAGGGATTGAGTATAGAAGCAAAGAGGTTCTTCTGCAGCTGTACAGGGCTCTGGTGAGCATTGTGTGCAGTTCTGGTCTCCAAATTTGAGGAAAGACATTCTGGCTATTGAGGGAGTGCAGTGTAGGTTCACGAGGTCAATTCCTGGAATGGCAGGACTACCTTACGCTGAAAGACTGGAGTGACTGGGCTTGTATACCCTTGAGTTTAGAAGACTGAGAGGGGATCTGATTGAGACATATAAGATTATTAAAGGATTGGACACTCTGGAGGCAGGAAACATGTTTCCGCTGATGGGTGAGTGCCGAACCAGAGGACACAGCTTAAAAATTCCGGGGTAGACCATTTAGGACAGAGATGAGGAGAAACTTCTTCACCCAGAGAGTGGTGGCTGTGTGGAATGCTCTGCCCAGAGGGCAGTGGAGGCCCAGTCTCTGGATTCATTTAAGAAAGAGTTGGATAGAGCTCTCAAGGATAGTGGAATCAAGGTTATGGAGATAAGGCAGGAACAGGATACTGATTAAGGATGATCAGCCATGATCATATTGAATGGTGGTGCAGGCTCAAAGGGCAGAATGGCCTACTCCTACACCTATTGTCTATTGTCTGTTGTCTATTCTTGCAGGGAATATGGATCGAACAATTGGCACTACTGTATGACAGCTGTATCTCCAATTCATATTACCTCTGAACATGACACCTCACCTTTGAACATTGAATTTTCCGCACATCTTTAAAGCATTTCCTAAATGGTAATTAGGAACGTTCTAATACTTTCACTTTTGGAACTGTATATAATTATATTAGGCAGAAATAAAATATTTTGCAGAGCCAATTAACATGCTCTACCTATCTTGACAAGTGCAAATGGTTGGATGGAAGAAAGATGTAGTTGTCTGGGTCAAGAAGGACCAAGTATTCTTACCAGTTTAGTTATTAGGTTTCACGTGTGCTGATATTTCAAAAAATAATTGCTAAGATGCACTTCAGAAAATGAGTGAGTCTCTCTTAAATATCAAGCAAAGTCCTGTTCCAGATGTGAATCTGGCTTGCTTCATCTAACTGAAAAGCTTGGATTCTAATATTGCCCTCAAGCAAGGAATGAAATTCCACCAGGGTTTTGAGTGGATTCTGAAGGATTTTTGTTCTGTTTCAAATTCCTACTTCAAAACCTTTATGTACCAAATAAAAACTTAAACAAAACCTGTAATGTAGAGGTTCTTAGATGGACTTAACACTACTAAAACAAAAACAAACATGTTGCTAAGCTGTTCTCGGGTCTGCGTGGATGTTATACACAACTTTGTTTACTGGCACACTCAAAGGAACAATGGGACTGGTTAAATGAAAGAACTGAACTGCGCTGAAATGTTGAAATGCAGCTTCGTATAAACTATGCTATAGCAATATGTATTTTAGCAATTTTACAGACAGCAAAATAAATGCTTATGATTAAATTTAGGAAGTAGGTATTATATGATTTAATGCATAAGTCATATAAATGAATTAATCATGTTTTTATTTTTAAGAAAATCAAATTATGAACATTTGATATTCCAAGTATAAGTTTAACTTTTTAGGATCAGTGAAGTCAATAGGTAACAATGAAGCCAGTCTGCCAGTGAAAACCCAGTTAAAAATCAAACAACACCAGGTTATTTTTCAACAGGTTTATTTGGAAGCACTAGCTTTCAGAGCGCTGCTCCTTCATCAGGTGATTGTGGAGAATAAGATTGTAAGACATAGAATTTATAGCAAAAGTTTACAGTGTGATGTAACTGAGATTATATATTGAAAAAGATCTGGATTGTTCGTTAAGTCTCTCATCTTTTAGAATGACCATGTTGCTTTCCATTCTTTCATGTGTAAATTGCAAAACTTTTTTAAAAAGTTACATTCTCAAATGAACTTTAACAATTACTGTCATGTCGGCCCAGGTAATGTATTGAAGGTGTTCGCTCCCTGTGTGAGGCTGTCTGTGCCACAATGGTCAGACTGATTCTAATCTAAAATGTGGATTTACAGAATCTTACATGGATCCATGCAGTTTTTGAGCAAAGTTAAATGTAGTTGTGCAAGTACAAATTCTGAAGAAGGGCTCATGCCTGAAACGTCGATTCTCCTGCTCCTTGGATGCTGCCTGACCTGCTGCGCTTTTCCAGCAACACATTTTCAGCTCTGATCTCCAGCATCTGCAGTCCTCACTTTCACTTCCAAGTACAAATTCACCCCATAAACATGTATGTGGATGTGTGCATGTGGGTGTGTGTGGGGAGGGGGGCAGTTAAGACTGTCTGTGAGAGTGTATGTATGTGAGTGTAAAAGGGTATGAGTCTGTGAGAGGGTGTGGGTGGGAATGTATGTGTGAGCGCATGAGATAGACTCTGCGTGAGTGTGTGTCTATAGGAGAGTGTATGTAGGAACGAGTGTGTGTGTGTCTGCCTGTCTGTGTGTGTCCGCCTGTCTGTGTGTGTGTGTATAATGCAATGGGGTGTGTGAGAGTGTATGTGTGAGCATATGAGAGAGGGTCTGCATGAGTGTCTGTGTCTGTCGGGGAAGGTGTGTGTGTGTGTGTGTGTGTGTGTGTGTGTGTGTGTGTGTGTGTGTGTGTGTGTGTGTGTGTGTGTGTGTGTGTGTGTGTGTGTGTGTGTGTGTGTGTGTGTGTGGTGCAATGAGGTCACCTGTAATGTGACATGAACCCCAGGTCCCGGTTGAGGTCATCCCCATGGGTACCGTACATGGCTCGGACACTTTTTGTTATTGCTTGTCTCGAAGTCCACCTTGGAGGACGATCACCTGAAGGTCTGAGGTAGAATGTCCCGCACTGCTGAAGTGTTCTCCGACTGTTGATTATTGTGTGGTATCCATTCATCCGTTGCCGTAGCCTCTGCACCAACGGACCAGTTGAACCGGGAACATTGCTCGTTTCAATGGACGTTTCAGCACACTGCCATCAGCATCCCCCACAATGACAGCATCACGGCAACAGCCTCATTACTCAACACCGACAACTGCCAATCTTTGAGCACCATCCTACAAATTATCCACTTTATCCTCGATCACAATGTCTTTGACAATCAGTTCTTCATCCAGACACCTGAAACAGCCATGGGGACCAAATTTGCACCCCAATACGCCAACATTTTCATGCTCAGGTTCGAACAAGACTTCTTCTCTACACAGGACCGCCAACCAACACTATACACCAGGTACATTGATGACATTTTCTTCCTCTGGACCCATGGAAAGGACTCACTGAAAAAACTACACAGTGATATCAACAAGTTTCATCCCACCATCAAACTCACCATGGATTACTCTCTATCATCTATGTCATTCTTGGACACATCCCATGAGGATGGCCTCAACCAGTGACCCCATTGCAATACACACACACACACACACACACACTGCAAACACACACACACACACACACACACACACACTCCTGCAGACACACACTCAAACAGACCCTCTCTCATACGCTCACACATACACTCCCACACAAATCCTCTCACAGGCTCATACCTTTTACACGCGCATACACACACTCTCTTTTAATAGCACTCATAGACCCCCACCCTCCCCCCCCCCCCCCCACACACACACACCCACATGCTCACATACACATATAAGTTTATGGGGTGAATTTGTACTTGCAGAATTACATTTTACTTTGCTCAAAAACTGCATGAATCCTTGTAAGATTCTGTAAATCCATTTTTTAGATTAGAATCAGTCTGACCATTGTGCTGATGGGTGCTTTGTTCCAACTGTTGGGCAGATTGAGAGTTAAGCAACTCTTAATGAAAATATGTGGGCAAAGGAAGAAGTCTTGTATTTGTATACCACCTTTCACAACTTCAGCACATCTTAAACTGTTTTACATCCAAAGAAGTATTTTTAAAATATACTAATGTTGTGATTTAGGAAATTTGGCAGCTAATTCGTATACAGCAAATTTCTACAAACACCAATGAAAGAAGTGATCAGATCATCTGATAAATATATAAAGGCAAATCAAATGAAGCTGTTAAGATGCTCTACATCTGCATTCGTATCATTAGTTTCTGATTCCAATAGATTAAGCAACAGGGATGAGGTGAAAGATGAGTGTCACTTCAATGCTGACTATTAGAGTGAGAATTAACTAGAAAGAGAAACCATACAGAAATCACTGAAATACACTTTTATGTATGGATTCTATCATGGAACCG
Source organism: Chiloscyllium plagiosum (assembly GCF_037043375.1). Classification (NCBI taxonomy): domain Eukaryota; kingdom Metazoa; phylum Chordata; class Chondrichthyes; order Orectolobiformes; family Hemiscylliidae; genus Chiloscyllium; species Chiloscyllium plagiosum. Next base: position 34,517,173 of record NW_028270155.1, on the reverse strand, counting down.
ACCCTCACTATCTTCAGTGTTGTATAACACTCTCTGCCAATTATATTACTGGCAGTATCATTGCTGATCCCATTGTCTGAACAGCGGCATGGTCACCACCTCAGCTTCTAGTTTCTGTTGTGTGCCGCCTTCACCTGTGAGGAGTAGAAGTGTGTTAGTATTTGGCCCAAGTTGGGTGTGTTTAAGCTGTCTCAAGTAACTGAATATAGATGGCATAATGAGAGGAAGAAGTAGTAATTACAGCCAAATAGTATAGCAGTTGAGGGTAGCAGCTGATCTCAAAAGTAGGGATGTCCACACAGGAAGGTGAGTTAAATGGTTAGCTCTACTTGCAGTAGAGGCATGAGAAGCAGGGACTAAAATACAACGGTGCAAGATTGTACATACAGCAATTGTGAAAAGGCTCCATGCCTTGGCAAACTGGTGAGGCCATTAAATTTTTTCCAGCATTGAAGAAAGAACATTTGAAGCCAGTAAAAACAGCTTCATAGTAGCTCCATGTGCTTTTCAGCTAAGTAGTTTTAACTCGCTCCAAACTAATAAACTAGCTGTTTTGATTCAACTTTGTGACTGTATCAGCCAAGAAATAATTTAAACTGAAAAAAAAACTGCCAAGAATGCAACCAGAGATAGTAAATAATCTAGCAACTGGAGTGAATTTAAGATCACTATGATATTGTATCATGTTTCATATCAATACAAAATGCCTCACAAGTTGAGAAAATCATTATATTCATTGCCCATTTGCTTAGGGAAACACTGAAATTGCTTGTGCTGGGATTTCCCTTAAGGGTTCTTCTAATTGTCTCTCTAGATTTTGCACAATTCATCTATCTTTAAACATTATCTTGCCAACAGTTTATTAGCTTTGTATTTCAAGTATATTTTAATTACTGAAGTCAACTTTCATATATTAATTCCCTGTTTCCTTGGGCAGTCATTTTAATGGTACAATCATGTCATTGACATTAAAGATGTTGTTCCTACCATTTCAATTTCAATTTACTCTCCACACCTCGAGATCATCTGTTAAGCAGCATTAAATATAATTATTTTTACGTTAGTATTAGTTGCTGTATTGTTAAAACTGGACCAAATTCCCTGCAAATGAATCAAGGAGATAGCTGAGACCAAATGTTTATCTTACTTAAAGGTTAGTGTAAGGTTCTGTGTTCCAGATTAATTCTATTGGTCATGCAACTCGGCTTTCAGTAAAACACACTTTATTCTTCCCCCCACTTAAAATATAAACAAAAGAAAGAATAATTGGTATAACGTTAACTCTATTGGAAAACTTAACAGGATAATAGATTATTTAACTACTAAACAGCAACTGTTCAATATAGGAACATCCCATAAGTACACCCTTGGGAAAGGCAAAGTCAGCAAAATAGATTGTCTCATATGCAATTCAGTGACAGAAAGAGAACCCAAGCTTTGAGATGTGACAGCTTCCACAGCCAACTTCAAAACTCCAACTGCTATGAGCTAAACTAAAAAGCTGGTTCTGTGGGAGTCTGATCCCAACCATTCATGGTGCTCCTATTGTTCTAACTTCAAGAAAACAGCCAACTCACAAGCTGTTTAATTTATTGGCCATGAATAAACAGCTCGCCCACCTATGACTCAAAACCTCCCTTCAAAAAAAAACAAAACCAAGTATGCCTCTTAAAGCCATAGTGTTGTCAAAATATGAAAAGGGTCGAGAGTGTGGTGCTGGAAAAGCACAGCAGGTCAGGCAGCATCCAAGGAGCAGGGGAATCGACGCTTCGGGCATAAGCCCTTCATCAGACTTATGTCCAAAACGTCGATTTTTCTGCTCCTTGAATGCTGCCTGACCTGTTGTGCTTTTCCAGCACCACATTATCGACTCTGTTCTCCAGCATCTGCATTCCTCACTTTCTCATAGTATGAAAGGGACCTTGTCAAAGTAATGCCTAGATTTTTAATCATGGTGAGAGTATTTCCACTGTGATGATAAAGGTAGAAGAAGCCAGGAATGCCAAGTCCTGTCCCCATAAACAGCATCTCTCATTTTCACAGGGGAAGGATTAGGGCTGGGGCATAGATTGTGCTTGTGTGATTCCTAGAGCCAGCTTGCCACTTTTATAATTAGCTGCTTCCAATAAAATCAGATTTTGGAGTCTATAGGGTATGGCAGTTATTCCAATCGAGAGCAGCTCTGTTCTCAGTGCATTTCTTTGGGATAGCAAGCATATACTTTTGGAGAGGTAAAGCAAATAGATCCAAATATTATTTGGCAATATTATTCTATGCTCTGAATTATTCTATGTTCTTGCTCCTATTTAATTGTTTCTAATGAAATAGCTTGAAATAATATTGCCAAATAATATTTGGATCTGTTCCCTTTACGCTGTGCGACTGCATGCATCCTCGTGCTGCCAGAGATCTCAGCATTGACTTTCGATCCTGGAAGTTGCTGCCATGCACAGAACCTGAAGGTCTACACAAAGGGAAAATAAATTAGAGGGTACACTGCCCAAGACACCTTGCGGGGTGGGGGGAGCAGGTACATTGACCTTTGGAAGGGGGAATGTACCTCTTGGGAGTTTTCTGGCTTTGTTTGGTGGTGTCCTTTGGGAGACAGCATTCACAGTTCCTGCCTTCTCAGCTGTTCTTGTCATCATATTCACATGCCTCGTCCAGTTCAGTTTCTAGTTAATGGTGACCCCCAGAATGCTATACTGGATTTCACTCATGGTCATGTCATTGAAGGTCAAGAGGAGATGATTGTTTTGGAGATGGTCATTGTCAAGCATCTGTGTGGCAAAAGTGTTATTTATCAAATATCATTCGAACTCTGGATGTTGTCCTGTGCTACGTTAGTGTCTAATGAGTCACAAATGTTGCTGTGTAGTTATCAATAAACATTCCCTCCTCAGACCTTATGCTAGAAGGAAGTTAATTGAGGAAGCAGCTGAGGAAGGTTGGGCCTAAGACACTACTGAGCTGAAAATGTGTTGCTGGAAAAGCGCAGCAGGTCAGGCAGCATCCAAGAAGCAGGAGAATCGACATTTCAGGCATGAGCCCTTCTTCAGGAATCATTCCTTGGAGACCTGTCTGCCTTCAGTCCCAATAGTTTGCTTAGTATTTTGTTTCCCTAGTGTTGATGGTTGTTTTAAGTTCCTTCCTTTCTATTACCTCTACATTACCAGTTACTATTGAGATGGTATTAGTGTCCTTTACTATGAAAATTGAAGCAAAATATTGATCTAATGAAGCCACGCACTATTAACTCCCCAGTCTCAGTCTCCAAGTGACCAACATTCACTTTAGCTACTGTCTTCCTTTTTATATACTTGTTAAAGATGTTCCTATCAGTGTTTATATTTGATAAATTTCTTTTGTAATTTACCTGGGCTCTTCTTATTACATTTTTAGTAACTCTGGGTTGACCTTTTAAAGGTTTCCCAACCTTCCAGCCAGCCACTTGCCTTTGCAACATAATATGTCTTAGCTTTTGTCTTTATGTTATCTTTAACTTTCTTGTATAATCATTAATGTCCTTCCCCTCTTAAAACCCTTATTTTCCTTTCTGGGCTATATTTTAGTTTAGAGCAATTGAATAGCCCATTAAACATTTTCCACTGCTCATCAACTGTCCTAGCTTTTAGCTTTCTAATCCAGCCAGCTAAGGCCAAATCTGTCCTCATGCCATATTTATCTTTGTTTAACTCCAGAACTCTAGTGTAGGAGTCCAGTTTCACACTTTTCAACTACATTTGATATTCTAGCACGCTATGATGACTCTTCCCCACAGAATCCTTTACTATGAGATCATTAATTAATCTCACCCTTTACTAAACAATATTGAATCCAGAATAACCTGCCTACTGGTTAGTTCTACAACATATTTCTCAAAGAAACAATCTCTTATACATTCAATGAACACTCCCTCACATATTAAAATTACCCAAAATCATTCCTGTACTTTATTACAAGCTACCAGTATTTTCTTATTTATACTGTGCCTCACTGCAGGAATACTGTTTGAGGACCTATAGATTATTCCCACCAGGGACTTCTGTCCTTCTTGTTCTTTATTTATACCCAAACTGATTCTGTGTCTTGGTCTCCTGGTGATATCATTCTCACTATAGCATTAATCTCATCCTTTACTAACAAAGCTACACCATATCGTTTTCCTTCATGCTATCCTTCCAAAATAGAGTACCTATGGATATTAAATTTCCAGCCCTGGTTTCCATGAAACTGCATCTTAATAATTGCCACTATTTCATCTCCATTTGACATTGCTGTTCTAGCTGCTGTGCTGAACAGTCTGTACTCTGCAGTACTAAAAATAATTATATCACTTAATGCAGTTCTGAAAATGTACATTAAGAAGCAATAACAATGATTTAGACAGATGAACAGACCTACTGTCTCAAACTATGGAAAGTGTAGCTGTTTAAATTCTTAACAGAGAAACAAGAGATGGAGTAACTATCCTAGGAAGAAAAATAGGGCAGTGTGCAATAGGTGAGGAACTCACAATTCACAATTAACAGACTTTCAAAGATGCCCAAACTGGAAATGATCACCTCTTAACTTAGTGACCAAAACAACACCTTCCTTATATCAGCTCTAACAACTCCATATTCCACAGCAACATTCAGTCGAAAGCTAATGGCATGCTGGCCTTCATAACAAGGAGAATTGAGTATAGGAGCAAAGAGGTCCTTCTGCAGCTGTACAGGGCCCTGATGAGACTGTACCTGGAGTATTGTGTGCAGTTTTGATCTCCAAATTTGAGAAAGGACATTCTGGCTAAGGTTCGTCAAGGTTCACGATGTCAATTCGCGGAATAGCAGGACTATCGTATGTTGAAAGATTGGAGCAACTGGGCTTATGTATGTTTGAGATTAGAAGGATGAGAGGGCATCTCATTGATACGTATTAGATTATTAAAGGATTGGACACTCTGGAAGTATGTTTCGGCTGATGGGTGAGTCCAGAACCAGAGGACACAGTTTAAAAATAAGGGGTAGGCCATTTAGAACAGAGTTGAGGAGAAACTTCTTCACCCAGAGAGTGGTGGATATATGGAATGCTATGCCGCAGAAAGCAGTGGAGGCCAAGTCTCTGGATACTTTCAAAAAAGGGATGGATAGAGCCCTTAAAGATAGTGGAATCAAGGGTTATGGGGATAAGGCAGGAACAGGATACTGATTGTAGATGATCAGCCATGGTCATAATGAATGGTGGTGCTAGCTTGAAGGGCCGAATAGCCTACTCCTGCACCTATTGTCTATTGTCTATTGAAAAAGAGTAAATTCTAACACTTATCGGGTTTTAATGATACTTTTTTTTTGATAGCCTGTAATTCTGTAAAATAATGCATCACCAAGTCTAAGTGGATCCATCATTGTCCTCCGAAGTAATGTGGATCTGTTTCCTTTAGTACTGTAGCTCACCTTTTCAAACAGCCATCTCAGTATCTACATCTTGTTTATATCCAGCTATTGTTCCCACCTTTTTGCTGTTGTCAAGTTTCTTCACTAATCTTTCAACATTCTTTCAGTTTTTGTAACACCATTCTATAATGTAACATTCCACTGCACTTCTTGCAATGACTCCAGCCAGAGTTAATCTGTTGTTTAAATTCATGCATATATAATTTTCCACACTAACTCCAGATTTTTCTTCAAGTCTTCAACCAAAGTAGGAACCTGAGGTGTAGTTCCAGTGCATAAGAGGATGAGAGTATGGAGGGCATGAACAGGATTTCACGGTCACAGGAATGTGCTGGCAGACAGAAAACTGGTTTGAAGTGTGTCAACTTCAATGCCAGAAGTATCCAAATAAGGTAGGTGAGCTTGTAGCATAGATAGGTACCTGGGACTTCGATATTGTGGCTATTTTGGAGACATGGATAGAATAGGGTCAGGAATGGATGATGCAGGTTCCAGTATTTAGATCTTTCATTAAGAACTGGGCAGACGGTAAAAGAGGGGGAGGTGTGGCCTTGTTAGTCAAGGAGAAGGTTACGGTAGCTGAAAAACTTTTGACGAGGACTCATCTACTGAGGTGGTATGGGCTGAGGTTAGAAACAGGAGAGGAGAAATCGCACTGCTGGGAGTTTTTAATAGGCCTCCACAGAGTTCCAGGGATGTGGAGGAGAGGATCGGCAAAAGGATTCTGGGTAAGAGTAAAAGTGTGGTCATTATGGGGGCTTTACTTCCCCAACATTGGCTGGAAATGCTATAACTCTAGCATGTCGGATGGATCAGTTTTTTGTCCAATGTGTGCAGGAGGGTTTCCGACACAGTATGACAAAGGGCCACCAAAAGAGGAGGCCACACCTGATCTGTTGCTTGGTAATGAATCAAGCCAGGTATTTGATTTAGTGATAGGTGAGCACTTTAGACAGAGTGACTATAATTCAGTTGCGTTCAGTTTAGTGTTGGAAAGGGATAGGTACATGCCACAGGGCATGCGTTATAGATGGGGGAAGGGCAATTATAATGCGATTAGGCAAGACTTAAGATGCATAGAATGGGGTAGCAAAATGCAGTGGATGGGGACAATTGAAATGTGGAACTGGGTTAAGGAACAGATATTGCGTGTCCTTGATAGGTATATCCCTGTCAGGTAGGGTGAAAGATGGTTTACTAAAAAAAATTACATCTCTTGTTATGCGGAGGAAGGAGGCTTATGTGACATTGAGACAAGATGGTTAAGATGAAGTGATGGAGAGTGACAGATTAGTAGGAAGGATTTAAAGGGAGAGTTAAGAAGAGCAAGGAGAGGACATGAGCAGTCTTCAGCAGGTAGAATAAAAGAGAACCCTAAAGCTTTGTACAGGTATGTGAGGAATAAAAGACGACTCAGATAGGAATAGGGCCAGTCAAAGACAGAAGTGGGAAATTGTGTGTGGCCCCTGTGGAGATCGGAGAAGTGCTAAATGAATATTTCCCATCTGTTTTGACTCAGGAAAAGGCGAATATTGTAGAGGGGAAGAACAAGATACGGGATATTAGACTAGAAAGGATCGAGGTTAGTGAGGAGGAGATGTTATTAATTCTAGAAGGAGCGAAAGTAGACAAGTCCCCTGGGCCAGATAGGATTTAACTGAGGATTCTCTGGGAAGCTAGGGAGGAGACATTGGAGCCTTTGTCCTTGATCTTTGAGTCATCATTCTCTACAGGTTTAGTACCAGAGGACTGGAGGAATGCAAATGTTGTGCCCTTGCTTAAGAAGGGCAGTAGAGATGACCCAGGTAATTATAGACCAGTGAACCTTATGTCTGTTGTAGGAAAAGTTTTGGAAAGGATTATAAGAGATAGGATTTATAATCATCTAGCAAGCAACAATTTGATTGCAGATAGTCAACATGGTTTCATCAAGAGCAGGTCATGTCTCACAAACCTCATTGAGTTTTTTGAGAAGGTGACCAAGCATGTGGATGAGGGTAGGGCAGTTGGTGTGGTATACATGGACTTCAGTAAAGCCTTTGATAAGGTTCCACAAGATAGGCTATTGGAGAAAATGCAAAGGCATAGGATTGTGGGTGATTTAGCAGTTTGGATTAGAAACTGGCTTTCAGTAAGAAGGCAGCAAGTGGTGGTTAATCGAAAATATTCTGTCTGGAGTCTGGTTACTAGTAATGTTCCACAAGTATCTGTTTTGGGATCACTGCTGTTTGTCATTTTTAAAAATGACTTGGATGCAGTCATAGGTGGGTGGGTTAGTAAGTTTGCAGATGACACTAAAGTTGGTGGAGTGGTGGACAGTGTGGAAGAATGTTGCAGGTTGCAGGGAGACTTTGATAAAATGCAGAATTGGGCTAAGAGGTGACAAATGGAGTTCAATGCAGCTAAATGTGAGATGATTCACTTTGGGAAGAATAGCAGGAAGGCAGAATACTGGATCAATGAAAAGATTCTAGGTAGTGTGAATGTGCAGAGAGATCTTGGAGTCCATGTACATAGATCCCTGAAAGTTGCCACCCAGGTTGATAGTGCAGCTAAGAATGCATATGGTGTGTTAGGTTTTATTAGTAGAGGGATTGAGTTCCATAGTCATGATGTCATGCTTCAACTGTACAAAACGCTAGTGTGGCCTCACTTGGAATATTGTGTACAGTTCTGGTTGCCCCATTACAGGAAGGATGTGGAAGCATTGGAAAAGGTACAGAGGAGATTTACCAGGATGTTGCCTGGTCTGAAGGGAAGGTCTTATGAGTAAACATAGAACATAGAAGAATACAGCGCAGTACAGGCCCTTTGGCCCCCGATGTTGCGCCGATCCAAGCCCACCTAACCTATACTAACCCACTATCCTCCATATACCTATCCAATGCCCGCTTAAATGCCCATAAAGAGGGAGAGTCCACCACTGCTGCTGGCAGGGCATTCCATGAACTTACGACTCGCTGAGTGAAGAACCTACCCCTAACTTCAGTCCTATATCTACCCCCCCTTAATTTAAAGCTATGCCCCCTTGTAATACCCGACTCCATACGCGGGAAAAGGTTCACACTGTCAACCCTATCTAACCCCCTAATCATCTTGTACACCTCAATCAAGTCACCCCTAAACCTTCTTTTCTCTAATGAAAACAGCCCCAAGTGTCTCAGTCTATCCTCATACGATCTTCCTTCCATACCAGGCAACATCCTGGTAAACCTCCTCTGCACCCGTTCCAGTGCCTCCACATCCTTCCTATAGTATGGCGACCAAAACTGCACACAATATTCCAGATGCGGCCGCACCAGAGTTTTATACAACTGCATCATGACCTCAGGACTCCGGAACTCAATTCCTCTACCAATAAAAGCCAGTACGCCATATGCCTTCCTCACCGCACTATTTACCTGGGTGGCAACTTTCAGAGATCTGTGTACATGGACACCAAGATCCCTCTGCTCATCCACACTACCAAGTATCCGACCATTAGCCCAGTACCCCATCTTTTTGTTATTCTTCCCAAAGTGAATCACCTCACATTTAGCTACATTGAATTCCATTTGCCACCTTTCTGCCCAGCTCTGCAGCTTCTCTATATCCTGCTGTAACCTGCCACATCCTTCCTCACTGTCAACAACTCCTCCGACTTTCGTATCATCCGCAAACTTGCTCACCCAACCTTCTAACCCCTCTTCCAAGTCATTTATAAAAATGACAAACAGCAATGGTCCCAAAACAGATCCTTGCGGAACACCGCTAGTGACGGCACTCCATGAAGAAACTTTGCCATCAACTACTACCCTCTGTCTTCTTCCATCCAGCCAATTCCTAATCCAAACCTCCAACTCACCCTCAATGCCATATCTCCGTATTTTCTGCAGTAGCCTACCATGGGGAACCTTATCAAACGCCTTACTAAAATCCATATATACCACATCTACCGCTTTCCCCTCATCAACCTCCTTCGTCACCTTTTCAAAGAATTCATCATCTTTTCAAAGAATTAAAAACTGAGAGACTTGGGTCTGGTCTCATTGGAGAGAAGAAGGCTAAGAGGGGATTTCATAGATACACAAATTGAGGGGTGATAGATTTAAGACAGATGTCAGAGGCAGGTTCATTACTTAGAGAGTAGTAAGGGCGTGGAATGCCCTGCCTGCCAATGTAGTTAACTCAGCCACGTTAGGGGCATTTAAAAAATCCTTGGATAAGCACATGGATGACGATGGGATAGTGTAGGGAGATGACTTAGATTAGTTCACAGGTCAGCGCAACATCGGGGGGTGAAGGGCTGTATTGTTCTATCTTCTATCTTCCAAAATCATTCAATCATTAGAGCAATATGAAGTGCTGTTCCGATATACCAAAGGAAATATCAATTAGGCTGAAGTTTGGACTGTGAGAGATATAAGTCAGAAAGCAAGCCAAGTCGAGAGTGTGTTGCTGTGAAAGCACAGCAGGTCATGCAGCATCCGAGGAGCAGAAGAATCGACGTTTAGGGCATGAGCTTTCTCAGCTACCTTCTCCCCAACCCCACCCCCTTTCCATTTATCTCTCAGCCCTGGCCCACAAGCCCCATTCCTGATGAAGGTCTTATGCCTGAAATGTCAATTCTTTGCTCCTTGGATGCTGCCTTGACCTGCTGTGCTTTCCCAGCAATACACTTTCAACTCTGATCTCAAGCATCTGCAGTCCTCACTTTCTCCTAGAAAGTAACCAATGCATTAGAGATGGTCACAGGACCCAGAACGTTAACTTTGATTTTTCTTCATGAAAGCTGTCAGGCGTGCTGAGCTTTTCCTGCAATTTCTGGTTTACAGCATCCACAATTCTTTCAGTTTTTGTTAGGTAAATATCTCTGCTGATTCTGAAAGGATGACCTTCAGGCAGATGAAAATGTGATAATTGTGCTGCACCATCGAAACACTCCATGCTGTAATTTGTGTAACTGAAACAGTGATAGTTTTTCTCAGAGCAAAACAATCTGGGTCTTTTTAAAAAAAATATGCTTAATTATAAATCAAAATTGCAGAATATATCATATATTTAAATTTTGAAGTTTGAAAATGGGCACTGTTAGAGATGTTCAAAATGTCTGAGGGGGTGAAATTTGTTCTTAAAGCATGACCTTAATGCTTTCTTTATTAATGTTATTGCAGAATATTGCACAAGTCACAGCTATTGGTGCTTCCTGTCCTAGGGTGACCCACCAGGAATGGTGCTCCAACAATGCATTTGTTTCCACGAGCCTTTATTTTAGATTCTTGACATCGTTCACGCTTTCAAAGTTTTGTCCCTCTCTCGAAGATGGCATCTGTCCTAGATTTATCACCCCTCAATTTAAAGCTCTGTCCTCCCTTGCTAGCCATCACCATCCGAGGAATAAGGCTTTCACTATCCACCCTATCTTACCCTCTGATTATCTGGTATGCCTCAATTAAGTCACCTCTCAATCTTATTCTCTCTAACAAAAACAGCCTCAAGTCCCTCAGCCTTTCCTCATAAGACCTTCCTTCCATACCAGGAGAAAGTGAGGACTGCAGATGCTAGAGATCAGCGTCGAGAGAGTGGTGCTGGAAAAGCACAGCCGGTCAGGCAGCATCCGAGGAGCAGAAGAATCGACGTTAATTTTCCTGCTCCTCAGATGCTGCCTGACCCTCTGTGCTTTTCCAGCACTACACTTTCGACATTGATGACCAGCATCTGCAGTCCTCACTTTCTCTTAGTTGATTTCAACTCCACTGCGAACCCTCTTCCAAGGATACCTACCTTGAAGAAGTTCCTCCTCTCTCTAGAAGGGTCTCAGGTCAGCTTCTCTGTCTTGAAGCTTTTCAGCCATGTCCTGAAGCAGACATGCTACCATAGCCACATCATTCCCGATGAAGGGCTTTGCCCGAAACGTCATTCTCATGCTGTTTGGATGCTGCCTGGCCTGCTGTGCTTTTCCAGTACCACATTCTCGATTTCTCTCCATACCAGGCAACATCCTAGTAAATCTCCTCTGAATCCCTTCCAAAGCTTCCAGATCCTTCCTATAATGCAGTAAACAGAACTGTATGCAATTCTCCAAGTGCAGCCGCAGCAGAGTTTTGTACAGCTGCAACATGACCTCATGGCTCAAAACTCAATCCCTCTACCAATAAAAGCTAAAACACGTATGCCTTCTTAACATGGTGGAGGTTGTTTTTCAGACTGGAGGCCAGTGACCAGTGGAGTGCCACAAGGATCGGTGCTGGGTCCACTACTTTTCATCATTTATATAAATTATTTGGATGTGAGCATAAGCGGTATAGTTAGTAAGTTTGCAGATGACACCAAAATTGGAGGTGTAATGGACAGCAAAGAAGGTTACCTCAGATTACAATGGGATCTTGATCAGATGGGCCATTGGGCTGACAAGTGGCAGTTGGAGTTTAATTTAGATAAATGTGAGGCGCTGCTTTTGGGAAAGCAAATCTTAGCAGGACTTATACACTTAATGGTAAGGTCCTCGGGAGTGTTGCTGAACAAAGAGATCTTGGAGTGCAGGTTCACAGCTCCTTGAAAGTAGAGTCACAGGTAAACAGGATAGTGAAGATGATATTTGGTATGCTTTCCTTTATCAGTCAGAGTATTGAGTACAGGAGTTGGGAGTTCAAGTTGTGGCTATACAGGACATTGGTTAGGCAACTGTTGTAATATTGCGTGCAATTCTGATCTCCTTCCTATCAGAAAGATGTTGTGAAACATGAAAGGGTTCAGAAAAGATTTATAAGGATGTTGCTAGAATTGGAGGATTTGAGCGATAGGGAGAGGTTGAATAGGCTAGAGCTGTTTTCCCTGTAGTGTCGGAAGCTAAGGGGTGACGTTATAGAGGTTTAGAAAATCATGAGGGACATGGATAGGATAAATAGATAAAGTCTTTTCCCTGGGGTGGGGGAGTCCAGAACAAGAGGACATAGGTTTAGGTTGAGAGGCGAAAGATATAAAAGAGACCTAAGGGGCAACTTTTTCACATACAGGGTGGTACTTGTATGGAGTGAGCTGCCAGAGGAAGTGGTGGAGGCTAGTACAGTTGCAACATTTAAAAGGCATCTGGATGGGTATATGAATAGGAAGGTTTTGGAGGGATATGGGCCAGGTGCTGGCAGGTGGGACTAGATTGGTTTGGATATCTGGTTGGCATGGATGAATTGCACCGACGGGTCTGTCTCCGTGCTGTACATCTCTCTGATTCTATGACTCTATACAACCCTACTAATCTGGGTGGCAACTTTCAGGGATCTATGTGCATAGACACCAAGATCTCTCTACTCATCTACACTGCTAAGAATCTTACCATTAGCCCAGTACTCTTTATTCCTGTTGCTCCTTCCAAAGTGAATCACCTCATCCATTTCCACATTAAACTCGACTTTCCACCACTCAGCCCAGTTCTGCAGCTTATCCATGTCCCCCTGTAACCTGCAACATCCTTCAGCACTATCCACAACTCCACCAACCTTAGTGTCACCTGCAAATTTACTAACCAATCCTTCTATACCCTCATCTAGGTCATTTGTAAAAATGATGAACAGCAGTGGCCCCAAAACAGATCCTTGCAATACACCACTAGTAACTGAACTAGGATGAACATTTCCCATCAACCACCACCCTCAGTCTTCTTTCAGCTAGCCAATTTCTGATCCAAACCGCTAAATCACCCTCAATCCCTTGCCTCCATATTTTGTGCAATAGCCTACAGTGGGGAACCTTATCAAATGCCTTACTGAAATCCATATATACATCAACCACTTTACCCTCATCCACCTGTTTGGTCACCATCTCAAAGAACTCAATAAGGTTTGTGAGGTACGACCTACTCTTCATAAATCAACTTATTCCTCTCTAGATGATTATAAATCCTATTTCTTATAACCTTTTCCAAAACTTTTGCCTACAACCAAAGTAAGACTCACTGGTCTATAATTACCAGGGTTATCTCTACTCCCCTTCTTGAGCAAGGGGATAACATTTGCTATCCTCTAGTATTCTGGCACTATTCCTGTAGACAATGATAACATAAGGATCAAAGCCAAAGGCTCTGCAATCTCCTCCCTGGCTTCCCAGAGAATCCTAATGGATAAACCCCATTGGCCCAGGAGACTTATCTATTTTCATACTTCCCAGAATTGCTCACACCTCCTCCTTATGAACCTCAACCCTGTCTAGTCTAGTAGCCTGTATCTTAGTATTCTCCTTGATAACATTGTCTTTTTCCACTGTGAATATTGGCAAAAAATATTCATTTAGCGTTTCCACTATCTCCTCGAACTCCACGTGGAGACAACCTCCCACTACTATTCTTGATTGGCCTTAATCTTTCTCTCGTCATTCTTTTATTCCTGATATACCTGTACAAAGCTTTAGGGTTTTCCTTGATCCTATCTGCCAATGACTTCTCATGTCCCCTCCTGGCTCTTCTTAGCTCTCTCTATAATTCTTTCCTGGTTAAATTGTAACTCTCAAGCGCCCTAACTGAGCCTTTACGTCTCATCCTAATGTAACCCTTCTTCGCCCTCTTGACAAGAGATTTAACTTCTTTAGTAAACCACGGCTCCCTCACTCAACAACTGCCTCCCTCCCTGACAGGTACATACTTATCAGGGACATGCAGTAGCTGTTCCTTGAATAAGCTGCACATTTCAATTGTGCCAATCCCCTGCAGTTTCCTTCCCCATCCTATGTATCCTAAATCTTGCCCAATCACATCATAATTGCCTTTCCCTCAGCAATAACTCTTGCCCTGCATTATATAGCTATCCCTTTCCATTGTTAAAGTAAACATAACCAAATTGTGGTGACTCTCACCAAAGTGCTCACCTACCTCCAAATCTAACACCTGGCCAGGTTTATTGCCTAATACCAAATCCAATTGTTGGTCTGTCTACATACTGTAACAGGAAACCCTCCTATACACATTCAACTGACCTATCTAAAGTACTCAAACTATTTCCAGTCAATATTTGGAAAGTATCCCTATTTTTAATAGATTTGTTAATCTGCACAAATAACATCACAAGTGCAGATTAATAAAACTGTTAAAATTTTGTTAAACATATTAAATATCTTTAATGTTATAAATCTTTAGAATTTCTTGAAATCAGTTTTGTTATGTACTTTTATGTGCTTATGTACTTTAAGGTGACTGATGTGAGTGAAGCAGGCATTACCAGGGCTTACAGATATGTCAGGCAACAATGAAGTTAATTTTTTGACTGTGAAATGCTTGGCACTGCTTTCTACTCGAGAGAAGATGCTATTCGTACAGAAACTCCCGGAAGATAAATTTGTTCAGAATTCTTGTGTTAGTTTAACAGTCAATATTTATTTACCAATACTTTACACTGCACCTGTAAATATTAAATATATACATTGAACAATTTCCAGTGGGGAGTTGGTACTTCTGTTTTAAAGTTTTACTAAATATTGTTATTTGCATTTAGATAGCATTGTATGTACTTGAGTAGTTGGACCATTGTGGCATGGTTGTTTAAGCAACTTTTGCGTGATCTCTTTACCAAAAATGATAGGCTCAATCTTGTGAAATCTGGTACACCAATTGTAAGTTCAAAGGTCCCTTTTAGAACTTTTTAACACCCAATGTTACAAAGGAGGATATTGTTGTTAAAAAGTTGATTGGATTGCAGCATGAATCCATTTATTTGCTGATAATCCTGTCAAGTAACTGTTTTAATCAATACAAAAAATTCTACAGTTAAAGATTTCAACATGACTTTATTTTTAAGAAGCTTAAGTATGACCAATTATATGAAATTGATAGTATCATTTCATACAGCATAAATTATGGATCCATGATTTATAGTTATTTTGAAATCTTCCGCTCACATATATTTGATAAATAGAGCAAGGCTCACCTTAATGCAAATTGATATGATGAACAACTGATGGTAATATGCAATGAATTAATAGATCAGTTTGTCTCAACTCTTTATGCTCATAAAATAGTTATGAAAGAGCAATGGCATTTCTGATAACTATTCCTTGCAAACAGTAAATGCTTAATTTAATGTAAACCACATTGAATCAGTGCTGAGCTTTTCTATTAGTGACAACAATATTTCCCTTTTTTGTCTCTTTCCACTATAAAATGTTTATATTCATAAATTTCTTGGTATTTCTCTCAGTCTACCACTTTTAAACTTAACAAAAGCCTTGCTTACAATAGTAACAGGATTTATCCAAACTTACCTCAAAGTTATAGCAATGAAACTGGGGCAATCCCAATGAATTAGCTGTGTAAGTATCTCTCGGAAATAAGAAAACCATCTGTGTACACTGGCTTCTTAGTTCCCAACAGCCATCTGCAAGAAAGAATTGTCCATGTCATCAAGGAGGTGTGGAGGGAGGGATGGGGAAAAAAGAAATTTGACTTTTTGTAATCTAGAAATGAGTAAACAGTACATTTCCTGAATTGATTTAAACATACCCACAGTCTGCAAAGTTAAGAAGCTTAAGAAAATATTCAGGGGCAAATTCACAGATGTAACATCCACAATTCATTGGCAAATCTACTGTTTTCAAATGCACAGACATGTTCATGTTATTATAGCACACACTGCATGGTTTCCATCCCAGCATCTGTCATTCAATCACACCTGATCTCATGTATGATCTTTCTTGCAGATGCTTCAGAGCAACTGAGATGCCACTGTTTGCAGATGGCTTATGAGACCTATCTTAGCCTTTTCCATAGTAAGGTCATCGATTAGCAGCTTGTAGAGGTGGTCAAAGGTTATTGGTCTAAACAGCTGTTTTCTTTTTTTCAAACTGTTCTCTCTCATGGTTATTCCTATTAACTGGACAGTCTTTACACCATCTTTGAGTTGCTACAATCACAAGAGGTTTGTCCTATCACCCATGAACTTTAAAAAAGAGCTAAAATACTGTCGACATAAGAAACAGACTGCGACAGTGTGAATGAAGGGCATGTCACCAAAGTGTTTCCGTTGATTCTAAATAGTTGGAGCTAAACAGGAGGAGAATGAATGTAGGAAGGGAGGTGAGAACCTGTGCCAAGCTCATAGATAGCACCCTTGCTTTGTTTTTTTTAGTTCTTTTCCTCTATTTTCATTTGCTTGTTTACTTGTTTACACAACAGAGAATCCTCTTTTATAACAAAATGCTTGCATTCTAAACTATGTTGTTCATACGTTAGTCAAAGTGACCAAAATTATGGAATTAACTGAATCCCACAACCAAGTCCAATCAACAATCTCATATCGTCCTACATCCCCCATTTCTACCAGCACAGATATGCCATTTATAGTGGGTGAATTCAGTTAGTCAATTACATACAGTGCATTGGGAGTACAGTCTGTTCAGACATATGCAATAGTTCCATTCCCATTTGATAGTGCATTATAAGGAAATCATGTAATAGCAGCACCATTTAAACCAATGGGACTGGAAACATATTATAGTCAATACAAGTAAGGAAAGTTCACATTCTACAAATAATGGTCTAAATTCTTCAATTGCATTATAGCCAATTCGTGTTGAAGAAACGCATGTTATAGCAGAACAGACTGTATACAAAGCTTTAGTGAGGAGGAGCAAACGTAATGAATTTGGAGAAACTGCCTCTGTGACCCAAAAGGTAAGCTCTCCTTCAGTGGATGAGTAAAAGAGTTGACAGAGCTGTCTATAAAAAAATCTGTTTGACATAATTCTTGTACTCCTGCTCCAAAACAGCAATATATGTTGGCTTTTTTGGAAAGATGTCCATATGGGTAGCACACAGTGAAGTATCTTTGTCAATGTTCATGTGTTTGTTTTCCTTTGTCTAAATTTAGCCATTTTGCAAAGTGGAGGATTTGAGGCACACTAATTAACATAAGCTTACAAAGTATAAAGAGATAATCATATTCTAAAATAAGTACAAGTACAGAACAGTACAGCACAGGAATGAACCCTTCAGCCCACCATGTCTCTGCTGCCCAGGATGCCATTCTAAACGAGTCCCATCTGCTTGCACATATGCTTTATCTTTCTGTTCCCTACCTGTGTGTCTATCAGTTTAAATGCCTCTCAAACATTGCTATCGTATCTGCTTCTGCCATCCAGCAGTGAATTCCAGGCATCAACCATCCTCTGTGTGAAAACAATTTTCCCACACTTTCCTTTAAACTTTTCCATCTCACCTTAAACCTATGCTCCCTAGTATTTGACACTTCCACCTTGTGCAAAAGACTCCATGTATCCACCCAATCCATACCTTCATAATTTTATATAGTTCTATCAAGTCGCCCCCTCAGCCTCTGATGCTCTGCTGAAAATAATACACCTTTGTCCACCCTCTACTTATAGCTGAAAATGTGTTGCTGGAAAAGCGCAGCAGGTCAGGCAGCATCCAAGGAACAGGAGAATTGACATTTCGGGCATAAGCCCTTCTTCTTATGCCCAAAACGTCGATTCTCCTGTTCCTTAGATGCTGCCTGACCTGCTGCACTTTTCCAGCAACACATTTTCAGCTCTGATCTCCAGCATCTGCAGTCCTCAGTTTCACCCTCTACTTATAGGCAACATCCTGGTAAACCTTTTTTGCACCCTCTACAAGGCCTCACATTCTTCCTATAGTGTGGTGACCATAAGTATACAAAATACTCCAAATGCGACCTAACTAACGTCTTTACAGCTGCAAAACAAAAGAGAAGTCATTTAGAAATGTGTGCCTGTCCTTGAAGACCATCGCAATCTCCAACAGACTTTTCACTTTCAAGAGATTCCATCTCCCAGATACTAGCTGAAAAAAATGGCACTAAAATATTTTACATTTTTAATCTTTTACTGAAGCAAATGACTAAAAATGTTTTTGACAATATGCTATTTTCATTTTTGCAGGCAACTTAAACCTTAACTACAGAAAGCAACATTTCCCTTTATACTTGCCACCTGTCATGATCTCCACAGAATTACACGTCTTATAACAAACAATCCACCATTGAAATCAGCATCCAATAGATGTGCATTTCTCTATTTAATGAAATAATAACTTCAAGTGACTCCTCCCGGTGCTTTCCTCCGATTTTAAGAGTTTCTTAAGTCCATCACCAGCAGAAAAGCCCATTTTGATTAGATTTCTCCCCTAACCAAGTCTCCCAGTGTCATTTGAAGATCAGACAAAGCTTTGGTACAATTTCAGACCATTTCCTTCCTGTATCTGGTTCTGATAGCTAACAAGACCATGCAGTCTTTCTTTCAGCAGACCACACAGAATTACTGTGTCTCTATAATTCACTGACTTGTAGGAAAGCCTGTAACTGGATCTCAAAAAAGCTTTCCTTTGCTCTCATTCCCATGGTAAAACATACTAACATTGCATCCAGATAGAAATGGTGATTAGCTCTTCATCTTAGAAATAATGAATAGTTTGTAGCACAATTGAAAACAAGGTGATAGTTACAAAATATTGCAAGACTCGGAGTCTACCTAAAGTAAGTTAAGAGACCACTGTCATTGTTTCCAACCACACCTTGCACCTTCTTCCCTGTAAACCAATCTAAGCCTTCTTTTAATCTCTACTGTTGACAGTATAGAGGGCTGTTGTAGGCTGCAGCGGGACATTGACTGGATGCAGAGATGGGCTGAGAGGTGGCAGATGGAGTTCAACCTGGATAAATGCGAGGTGATGTATTTTGGAAGGTCAAATTTGAAAGCTGAATACAGGATTAAGGATAGGATTCTTGGCAGTGTGGAGGAACAGAGGGATCTTGGTGTGCAGGTACATAGATCCCTTAAAATGGCCACCCAAGTGGACAGGGTTGTTAAGAAAGCATATGGTGTTTTGACTTTCATTAACAGGGGGATTGAGTTTAAGAGTCGTGACATCTTGTTGCAGCTCTATAAAACTTTGGTTAGACCACACTTGGAATACTGTGTCCAGTCTGGTCGCCCTATTATAAGAAAGATGTGGATGCTTCGGAGAGGGTTCAGAGGAGGTTTACCAAGATGCTACCTGGACTGGAGGGCTTATCTTATGAGGAGAGGTTGACTGAGCTCGGACTTTTTTCATTGGAGAAAAGGAGAAGAGGGGACCTAATTGAGGTGTACAAGATAACGAGAGGCATAGATAGAGTCGATTGCCAGAGACTATTTCCCAGGGCAGAAATGACTAACATGAGGGAGGTTAAGCTGGTTGGAGGAAAGTATAGAGGGGATGTCAGAGGCAGGTTCTTTACACAGAGAGTTGTGAGGGCATGGAATGCGTTGCCAGCAGCAGTTGTGGAGGCAGGGTCATTGGGGACATTTAAGAGACTCCTGGACATGCATATGGTCACAGAAATTTGAGGGTGCATACATGAGGATCAGTGGTTGGCACAACATCGTGGGCTGAAGGGCCTGTTCTGTGCTGTACTGTTCTATGTTCTATGTTCTAACAAGCAAACCACCCAGGCTTACTATCAGGCAGACTTCAAAACAAGTTAAATTATACTTGTCATTTACCCTAAATTTAAAGATATAGTCATACTAACAAATCATAATAACCCATGAACAGTCACTTGATGCTATAGATCTGGATGAAAAGTTTCAGCAACATATCTCTTTGTCCAACAATAATTGTGTAAATCTCATAATTTTAGCAAGGAATTGAGCAGCTAAAAGGCACTAATGGAATTATTAATGTAAAGTTTTCCTAGGTGTAGATTACCCTGACTTACAACTGGTGTTCTTTTGGGAAAATCTGAGCACAGAATTCCCAGCATCCTCTTTGGATGCAGTCAATGCAGAAATCAGAAAATCCAATAGACATATTTATATTCAATATTAATCAAAAGCAATTACAACAGAAACATGGAAAATAGGTGCAAGACAATGCCATTTGGCCCTTCATGCCTATTCTGCCATTCAATTTGAGCTTTGCTAATCGTCCAACTCAGTATTCTGTTCCTGCTTTCTCCTTATACCGCGTGATCCTTTCAGCCCCAAGAAATATGTCAATATTTTAGCTCAACCACTTTCTGTGGTAGAGACCTCCTCCAGCTCAACACTCTCCATGAAGAAATTTCTCCTCATCTCAGTCCTAAATGACCTACCCTATATCCTTAATCTATGACCTCTGGTTCTGGACTTTCTCATTATTGGGAACATCCTTCCTGTGTTTACCTTGCCTAGTCCTGATAGAATTTTATAGGTTTCCATAAGATCCCTCCCATTCTTGTAAACTCCAGTGAATGTAGTCTGAACAGATCAAATCCGTCTTCATGCATCAATTTTTCCGTTCCAGAAATCAATTTGGTAAGCTTTTGTTACACTCCCTCAATAGAACATCCTCGCTCAGAAAAGGAGATCAAACTGCACACAATACTGTAGGTCTGGACTCAGGCAAGCCCAATACAATTGCAGCAAGACATTCCTGCTCCTGTAATCAACACCCCACGCTATGAAGACCAATGTAACTTTACCACCTTCTCTATCTGCATGCTTGCTTTCAATGACTGGTGTTTGAGCTGACCCAGGTCTTGTTGCAAAATATCACCCATACAAAGAATAACTTATCTTCCTAGTTTTGCTACTAAAGTGGATAACTTCACTTTTATCCATATTATACTTCATCTGCCATGTGTTTACCCTCTCAACTTGTCAAAATCACAGTGAAGCATCTCTGCATCTTACTCATAGTTCACTCTTCCACCCAGGTTGTGTCATCTGTAAATTTGGTTTATTACATTTAGTTCCCTCATCTAAATCATTCATATATGTAGTGAATAGCTGGGGTTCAATCACTGACCCCTGTAGTGCCCACTAGTCACTGGCTGCCACTTGAATAGATACATTTACATCTATTTTTTGCTGTCTGTCAGCCAATTTTCTATCATGTGGTTACACGACCTAATCCCGTTCACTTTAATTTTATATGTTAATCTTTTATGTGGGATCTCGTTAAAAGTGTTCCAAACACCCAAGTATACCACATCCTCCAGCTTCCCTTGGTCAGTTCTACTAGTTACATCCTCAAAAACTTCCAGTTGATTTATTAAGCACCTTCACTTTCATAAATCCATGCTGACTCTGTGTGACCCTGTCACTGTTCTCAAAATGCTCTGTTATTGAATCATTTGAATTGAATTGAATTGAATTCAGTTGAATTTATTGTCACGTGTACCGAGGCACAGTGAAAAGCTTTGGCTTGTGAGCAATACAAGCAGATCACTGAGTTAAGTAGCATAGATAAGTAAATAATAGCTAAACAGCAGCAAAAACAAAAACACAGGTACAGGTGAATGTTCAGAGTTTGTGAGTCCATTCAGTATTCTAACAACAGTAGGGTAGAAATTGTTACAAAACTGGCTGGTGCATGTGTCCAGGCTTCTGTACCTTCTCCCCAATGGTAGAGGTTATAGGAAAGCATTGACAGGGTGGCATAGATCTTTGAGAATACTGGTGGCTTTTCCTTGACAGCGGACCTGGTAGAGGGATTCTGTAGATGGGAGGTTGGCCTTTGTGATTGTCCAGGCTGAGTTCACCACTCTCTGCAACCATCTCCGATCTTGAATGGCACAATTGCCATAGCAGGTAATGATACATCCAGACAGAATGCTCTCGATGGCACACCTATAAAAGTTGGCAAGGATATTAGCCGTCATACCAAATTTCCTCAGCTACCTTAGGAAGAGGACATGTTGTTGGACCTTTGTAACCAGTGTGTCCACATGAAGAGTTCAAGAAAGCTTGTTATGGACGACTACTCCCAGGAGCTTGACACTCTCCACTCGTTCCACCTCTGTGCTGTTAACGTGTAGGGGGACAATCCGCCGAAAGTCAATAAAAGAGTTCCTTGGTTCATTTATGGACTCTAGCATTTTCCCGACCACCAATGTCATGGTAACTGATCAATAATTCTCTGTTTTCTCTCTCCCTCCTTTTTTAAAATAGTGGGGTGACATTAGCTACCCTCAATTCCAAAGAACTGTTCCCGACTCTATAGAATCTTAAAACATGACCAACAATGCATCCATTATTTCTAGGGCACACTTCCTTCAATGGGAATGTAGTTTATTGGGCACTGGACATTTATTGCCGATTACCTGGGCGCCATTTTCCTATTAATACTGATTTCTGTCAGTTCCTCCCTCTCACTAGATCCTGTGTCCCTCAAGTCACAGCCTCAGAATGAAGGGACAACATTTTAGAACTGAGATGAAAAGGATTTCTTCAGCCAGAGAGTATTGAATCTGTGAAATTCATTGTCACCGAAGGTTGTGGAGACCAAGTCAATGAAATATTTAAGACAGAGATAGATACATTCTTGATCAATAAGGGGATCAAAATTTATGGGGAGAAAGCAGGAGAATAGGGTTTAGAAACATCAGCCATGATTGAATGGCAGAGCAGAGGAGGTGGGCTGAATGACGTAATTCTGAATGATGAATGAATGAATGAGTAAATGAATTAATTAGCTTTATTGTCATAAATTTGATATCTTATATATCTTATGGTCTTATAATATTTTTCTGATATTATTTGTCACCCTTGGTGGGGGCAAGGAATTAACATGTTTTTCAGGCAATTTTCTTATTGGCTTCTGCACATCTTAATTAACTTTCCATCCTCTCTTTTTCAAGAATCATTCATCCAAATACAGTAATAATTAACAGCCAAGAAGATGGTTGAGATTTATTCTGTGACTTGATATTAAAAAGTACATTGATATTGAAAAGTACATTGAAGACAATAAAAAAAGATAAATTTGAAACATTAAAGGAATGTACAAACCAAATTTAAAATCTTTCTGTATTGTTTCTTTAATTTTTGTTTAATTTATTGAAACATTCTCCATTTGTAATTCAGACATTTCACTTTGACACCTTGGGCTAATGCCAGTGATTTTCTTACAGTCAGCATTTGTACTGTTTTGAGTGCCTCTCAGTGTGCTGAAAGACAGCATTTCTATTTATAAGTACAACTTATTGCCACTGTACCAATCAATGAATATGCAGTTGTGACAGCTACAAAGTTAGAAAGAATGTTTATATTACATAAAGTCCTTTATGGAACTTCCCAACCCACCCTGCAACAAATGCACACATTTCAAGTTATATTGCCCAATACTTTGCACTTAGAGCCAAAAATCATCTATAATTATCATTTATTTTGGCTGGCTGTGTTAATATCAAACGCAGGAGCACATAGCATAGCTGAGGGACCAATGAGTTCAGTAGGCAAGAGCATAGATCAGTTTAATGCCAACAGCATACAATTTGTTTGCAGTTTCAGCTGAGGTAGGCTTGGAGCCTGCCTCCCTCTAGTAAAAAAACACCATTGCACTTTAGCCATTGTTTATCAAATAATTTTCAAGGATTAACCTTTGTGTAGAAAACTAAAGAAGAAGATAATTTAACCAAAATTAATGTTATCACTTTAAATATTAAACCAGGTATATGTTAGTCTCCCTGACCAAACAAGAAGGAATGAAATGCTTTGAATTATGACAGATCAAGCTCCCCCTGTTGACCATGACATAGATTTATGAGAAAAGGTCTCTGGACCCAAAACGTTAACTTTGATTTCTCTTCATAAATGCTACCAGACTGCTTGAGCTTTCCTAGCAACCTTGGTTTTTGTTTAGGATAAAGATGTATGGCTTTTTTACCACAAAGGTATACCACTTTCTATTAAAGTGTAGTTACTGAATGGCTATTATATCTGAAAGGAGTCATTTTAGGGTTTTCTTGAGTAAATGGTTACTTGTTAGCGCTCACAAACAAAAGTGACATCAACCATAACTGCACAGCCATAAAAAGAATAGATAGTGTCCATTACAAAAGAATGTAAAAAGAAAAACAGTTTATAGTCCTTAGACTATAAAGGCTACTTATGTTTTCTTTGGAATATGAAAATGAAAATTGGAAGTGGAAATGTTGGTGTTCACTTATTGGCTACACAAAGTCATGTAACTTTTTTAAAAAGTTGTCTTTGCTACTTTAGTGAGAATGGCTGGGTTGAGAAAAACTGAATAGTAACAGCTTTTGGAAAGTTAACTTATAGTGTGTCACAGAACTGAGAGTTAAGAGTGTGGCGCTGGAAAGGCACAGCAAGTCAGGCAGCATCTGAGAAGCAGGAAAATCAATGAAGGGCTTTTGCCCGAATCGTCAATTTTCCTGCTCCTTAGATGCTGCCTGACCTGCTGTGCTTTTCCAGCATTACACTCCCTTCTCTAATCTCTAGCATCTGCAGTCCTCACTTTCGCCTACAGAACTGAAAGTGGCATCTCACTGAAACCTCCAGTAAGGCTATAAGCCTATACGTCCTTCTGTAGATAAAGAAAAGGTGTTCCCATTCATAAAAGAAAGAGGTAATGAGGATGTAGATTTAAAGTGATATGCAATCAAAGCCAGGGTGATGTAAGAAAAATATTTTCTCATACTGCATAGTATTTCGTGTCTGGAAATTTACTCCCTAGAAATATGGTGGTGGCAGGTTTGATTGAGGCATTCAAGAGGGTGTTGGACAATTGTTCAGATAGAAATGGTTTGCATGGATAAAGCCAGAAATGGGTGCTGGCACAGTGAGCTGATTCCCTCCTTTTCCAACATAGCAATCATGACCAAAAAACAAAAGAACTGTGAGATGAGCCTTATCTGACTCTCGTGGTTTGTACTCTTGATCCATAGAATTTGTTCCTTTTTGACCAGGTCTTCCACTCAATACTATTTCTGCAGAGCTGTCTATTTTGTCTGTCCTGTTTGTGAATGAAAGCTAATGTGTGTTGGGGTTTAAAGGGAGTATCATTTAACTGTGCATATTAGTAATTATTTATCAATTGTGCCACTTGTTAAAGGATAAGTTTGTTGCAATAAATAAATTTTGTTTTCTTGTTTATTGATGAAACCTGGTATAAGTATGTTTCATCTTGGATAGTGGTCTAAGTCAGGCAAATTAACCATCTTAGTGATTAAATGGGTCATTTATACAATTGTGACATCTCATGGAGACGAGGGGTTCGATTTCTAGCATGTACTTCTGTAGCGATTATAACGAGGTCAGCCTGGTGAACCTCAAAGAATGAGTTCCCTGATTAGGACTGTTAGCCTGGTCCAATCAGGGAGCTCTGGTTGACCAACATAAACAAGAGTGTCAGAAGTTCTGTTCACTCAGAGTTGGTTCTGAGGAAGCCGGACCAGTATCAAGTACAATGCACATGTAAATGAAACAGGACTTGGTAACGGGATAGCAGCCTCTGTGAAGTTATTTCAGTGGCAGCAAGAGAAAAAAAAATACGCCGCTGAAGAAATTCGCTTGCAACAGTCAGCTTTGAGTTGGGGAAGACAAAGTGAGGCGATCAAAGGTTGCCAAACTCTCATATCTGTACCGAGTTGATGTCTTTTCTTGGTTTGGTGAATTATTATGTAAAGTTCATACGTAAGCTGGCCTCCCACCTATGACCCTTACATCTGCTGTTGTAAAAGGATCACCCTTGGAAATGCAGCTTTGTGCCAGAACCACAGATGTAACCTTTAGGTAAGTGAAGAAGCAGCAATCATTGTCTAAGCTGTTGGCACACTATGATCCCAAGTGAGATCTGGTGCTGACGTAACATGCCTCCCTGTATGTTAACAGGGCAGTGTTGACTCACAGATGGCCCAATGGAGAGGAATGTCCAATAGCTTATGCTTCCTGGACCTTGCCTGATGCAGAGCACAAATACACCAGATACAGAAGCAAGGTTTTCTAGTCAACTTTGGTGTGTATTAGTTCCACCAATACTTTTACAGATGTAAATTTGTAATAGTAACAGATCACAAATCCCAGCTGGGGCTACTCAACAAAGAACATGTCGAGCCACCCATAACTTCAGGTCGAATTCAGTGGTAGGCTGTCATTCTAAGTGCATACAATTACACGTTGGAACATTGTCCGGGAGGCCAAAAGCAAATGCGGATGTGTTGAGCCACCTCTCATCACCAATGGTACGACAACTGGAAGAGATCTTTCTGGTTTTAACCTTTCTGGACACCCTTCTGGTCACCATTGACAACATCAGACCACGGATGCAAAAAGGCCATCACAAACATAACAGAAACCTTTTTACGCCCTGAGAGACCAGATCACAGTAGAAGATGGCATTTTGTTATCAGGAGCAAGAGTAATTGCCCCAAAACAAAGGTTGATGCCTGACAGTGGTTGCAGTCCCCCACGGTCACCCAAGGGTGTCCAAAATGAAGACATTGGCGAGAAGCTTTGGTGGTCAGGATTGGATGCAGACAAAGCCACATTGGTTGGCCAGTACCCAGAATGCCAACAAGGACAAAACTTACCACCAACAGTTCCCCTACGTGTGAGGGAATGGCCTGGAAAACTCTGTACTCAGTTACATGTTGACTATGCAGGTTATTTTATGGGCTCGATATTCTTAGTCATTGTGGACTCCCACTCAAAATGGTTGGACATGCATAGAGTTCATTTGTCAAGAATGGGGTGATAGAAAAGATGCGAACATCTTTTGCAATACATGGGCACCCAGAAATGTTGGTCACAGACAAGAGGCTATCATATACCAGCAAGGAATTCGAGTATTTCCTAAACTCAAATGGCATTTAGCATTTAAAGGCATGCTTAAAGAAATAACTTCACTAGATACCAAACTGTGCCAGTTTCTATTTGCTTATCAGACCACTCATCATGCAACTACAGGGATACCACCAGCTTCAAAATGGGGAGAAAACCTCACACTAGGTTTAATCTGATCTTCCTGGATCTGGGGCAGGGAGGGTGAAATGGTATGTAGAATGCCAAACCTGGATACAAGACTGTGCTAAGTGAGAGAGAGTTTACTTCAGGAAATGCAGCTTTGTGCCAGAACCACAGAAATGGCCTTGCATGGATAAGAGGCATGCTCAACGCTATGTCCGGTCCTGTGACATAAGGTCCAGGTAGGTGAGACGATCTGAACAAGCATGTAGACCACATGAAAGCTGCAAACTCACAAACAGGGCAAGAACAAAACAGACTTGGTCCCTCAGAACAGCCAGGAAGGCTGTGGGAAGGCATCTACTCCCCCCCCACCCCTCCACTCCATGTAGCTTTAAAGAAACCTCGGGCTCTGAGATGGCTCCAGTAGATGTTGCGGCCTTGACACCTTTACTGCCTGAAGGAGCAGATGAATTTTTTTCTGAGATGCTTGGGATGCAGGAGGTGGGGTAGTTGAGGCTGATTCGGAAGAACTGGACCCAGTGTGAAAACACTAAACGAAGCCATAAGAAAAAGAACAGGTCTGCGTCCCCGGACTTAAAAGGGAAGGGATGCTGTAATTGTAACAGGGTCAGCCAGAGAGACCTCATAGTATATGTGTTCCCTGATAAGGACTGTTAACCTTGTCTAATTAGGGAGTCCAGGCTGACAGATATAAACAGGAGTGTCAGAGGTTTCGCTCACTGTGAAAGGTGGCTCTGAGGAAACCGGACCAGTGTCAAGTACAGAATACCAGCCCCTGTGGAGGTATTTCAGCTCCCCATCAAGGTTGTGACAAGGATATCCTTGAGGTGTAAAGTTACTTTGAGACCACAGTTGTTTAACTGATGTCTTGACTCATCAGAAGCATCACATTATTCATTTGTGTAGTGGACAAAATGTCTTTTTGGCTTGACAGCAACCTCCTGTTTTCAGAGATAATAACTTGTGCATTTGCTGCATAGTAGCAGAGTGAGACTTGTTCAGGTTTATAAGACACCTTTCCCTTCGAAATATCTTGAGGCAGACCGGATACCGCTCAGTGCCGAAAGTGGTGGACATGGGCTCTTCCATGAATTTTTGCAAGATGCGGCAAGAGATGATTTGATCAGACTATCCATATTATACAGGATGATTTTGATATGCTCTATCTCAGCATTAAACTTAGACTATGTTAGTTAATTATTAATGTATATGTTACAGAAACACAGTGAGCCACTGTTTGCATCTATATAATTACAGGAAGTGTTTTTTTCTCCACTGTCCTTGCTGCATCTCTATACAAATAATGATCCAACTATTCTGTACCTTCTTCCCATCCAATATAAATTTATGTACCTTTTTTCAAGTCTGTTTCTTGTGTCATAGTCCTGATAAGTGCACAATGAATTGCAATAAGTGCACATTTGACTTGTATATGCACATCTAACTAATTAAGAAAACTTTAGCTGTAGAGATTTCAGATATAAGATGAATAGTGGCTTTGATTGCAAATTGAAAATATATTTTGATGAAAGTTTCAATATGATACTAGTCTTTGCACACCCAGCACTACTTTTACTATAATAACACTTATTAACTTACATCTCCTTTCTTTGCACTTACCAAAATCTTAAGACAATGCAACAGCTATCACAAGCTGTATACGCAACATGTTTAGTCTGTTTTTGGTGAATGCTTAACTAGGGAGAAAAACTCAGTTCTCGAAAATACAGGTAAGCAGCAGTCTACTCAATATTCTGTAAGGTATACAGAACTACTTACAAATATTTCCACATCTCATTAGATTTAATCCCACTGAATCCTCTTTCAGTGTAATGTCTAAAGTTACCATACAGATATTAAAGCTCTGCAGAAAAATAAAGAGCAGTTTCAAAGTGATCCTTCTTACCTTCAGTTGTTTATATGCTTTGTATGTAGTTTAATTGTTTTCTGCTAATTGTTAGAATTTCAGCAAAGTACAAACTGCAAGTAAGTGACGCCCCCTTCAGAGAATATTTTCTTTACTAATACTACATCATAGTAAATGTAGCATTTTTAAAAAAATATGCAATAAAGTTATTAATTGCTTGGCTGTTAATATATTCTTGATCCTCAAATAATAGGAGATTATTTGAAAGCATTTTCATTATTCCAAGCAGAAGAAAGCTTACTTGTTGAGTATAAGCTTCACTATTCATAATTCAAATATTACAAGTCCAGAACGTGACTGTTGTTCACACATTACACCTGCTGTGTTTTTGATAAGAGTATTCATGTACTCACCAGTATAAAACTACTATCAATAGTTCTCCCAGTTTTGTAGAAATAAATGATTCCAGATGATCAAGTCCTACTTTGCAAGTGAAGGACTGAAGTATAGCTATGTTCAAGATAATCTTAGAAATGCATATTAATTTTACTCAGTAGGAAAGGAGATTTATTTTATTTTGTTATGAATGTATACCTTATAGAATATTGAGTAGACTGCTGTTTACCTGTATTTTTGAGAACTGAGTTTTTCTCCCTGGTTAAACGTTCACCAAAAACAGACTAAACATGTTGCGTATACAGCTTGTGATTGCTGCTGCATTGTCATAAGATTTTGGTAAGTGCAAAGAAAGAAGATGTAAGCTAGTAAGCGTTATTATAGTTAAAGTAGTGCTGGGCGTTCAAAGACTAGTATCATATCGAAACTTTCATCAAAATATACATTCAATTTGCAATCAAAGCCACTACACATCTTATATCTGAAATCTCTACAGATAAAGTTTTCTTAGCAAGTTTTGAGAAGATTTGTAGCTCAGGTTGAGGTTCTGGATGTAGGCTTGCTTGCTAAGCTGAGTTTTCTTAATTAGTTAGATGTGCACAAACTTTAGATGACTTAAAAATTGTTTTTGTTTTACCCATATGTGCCCTGAGATCGCACAATAAAAAATAAGTAGAGACACTAAAGCAGAAACGTAAACAAGATGCCTAAATTCACTTATTTGCTTTACTGGTTGAAGAATTATAGTATAGTGAGAGATTCTGAATAGAAGATGGTACAGAAGACATTGACAAAGCACCTCAGTATGTCTTCATGTATAATGAGTCAGTTCAAGATAGTAGTCCTGTTTCTTGTATAGGCAAATTTGGCATACATTTTCACAGAATAAGTTTCTACAGTAAATGAAATGACTTCCCAACTGCTCTGTTTTTGATTGAAGGCTCATTGACCAGGCTTCTGCATCTGCTTTTCTTTAAATAATGGCAAAGGCAATTGGCAGACATTTCATCTACAGAATGGGACATCTGGCAAGTAGCATTTATCATGTACTGGATTCATGCATCCACCTGGACTATGAATTAAATCTTGGTGTGGAACTTGAACTTTCAACCAGTCCCCAACTCATCATCCTTCAGCAGCTCCCACTGTGGCAGGTGATGTTTAGGTCAGTCACTTTAGGTGGAAACTTTAACTGCTTCATACATGCAACTGGACAATCCAGCAGGGTTCAAAGCACACACCTTGTTTACATTCCTGTTGGAAAAGTTAAAAGATATCAAGCTGTGTGCTGTCTTCAACAATACTGCAGATCTAGCTCCACCTGGTTGAGGCCAGATGGGTCCATATATTTCAAGATAGATTTTCTGTTTGTGTCCCAAGCATTCACAGTCAGATCCATTGATATGAAACTGGTGTTTTTTTCTGACCATTATCTCTTACTGTTGGCCTGTCACTTCTTGGAAAACCAGAGGAGGAGCATAGAATCGGAATGTGAAACTGTTGACACAGAAAACAAAAAAAGTTAAAAAAGAACCACAGTTTTATAACTATGAAATCCTTACTTAAGTCCACATTGCATTGGTGGGAAGCAATCAAGGTCAGCATCAAGAGGTTCTTCATCCTCAAAGGTATCCAGAAAGCTAATGCCTCCAAAATCATCTTCCAATCTACAGTTCGCTCCATGGAGCAAGATGTGAAGGAAATTAGGAAATGTGAAGTTTCCTACAAGAACACAATATGACCTCTTTGATCAACAGCCTGAAAGAAGAAGATGGTTGGGTAACAGTCTGGCATATTGAGAATCAACAAAGCTTTTCATGCTGGATTTTATTACATGAAACCCACAGATAGAATGGCCTCCCAATATTACCTATCCTCTACCTTAGCTAACAGTAAGACAAAAAGACTAAACTCTGGAAGAGCTGTCATTTTCTTCAAAATGAATAAAGTACCCAGAAACTGGTGGTTAACTGATTAAGTTATAATTAATTCTTTGGGACTAGATTGGCCCAAAACTGCTGGAAGTGGATGAGAGTATGCATTTTGCCAGCAACATGTTAGAATCTATTTGGAAAGGCATCATCACCATCACCAAACTAGAAAAGAGAGAAATGGACTGGCAAGTGAGTAAAAACCCACTGTATTATGCATGATGTGTAGTGCAGCTTCCAGATATTAACTGCAACTGTGAACATAGTTGAGTAATATACAGCATTCGAAGAAACTGATTTGGTTTGCACCTTCATATAATATCAAGTTTGATTTGTATGTACTTTTATAAACTTTATGAATATAGTATTTTTAAAAAAAATTCTATTTAGAATTTGTTCGATATCCTTCTCTTTTAAGAATTGAAAGAAATGTACTAAAATTTACATTCAACATGCCATTTAATTTTTATTGAAGTGGTTTTTTTAATAGTGAATTACTGAATAGATAATTAATGAATAGTGAATCATTCATTGAACAGTTTACACGTGAAATGTTAGCATCAGTAATAGCTGGAATGTAGTATAGAGGGAAAATGAAGCACATGGTATAAAATAGCTATCCCTTGACATCTTTTAGTTGGAAAAGGATCACTTTTATAATATTGGAGATTTAGCTTTGAAGTCAATTACTGAAGCCACTAACTTACTCAATTCTGTATTTTCTTATGATTTTGGAATAATAGTTTACAAGTACCTAGCCTCTTTTGGCCAAAATTCTTTCCATTTGTGTAATTTTATGCCTTATTTTGTGGAGGCAATGGCCGAGTGGCATTATTGCTGGACTCTTAATCTAGAGACTCAGGTAACGTTCTTGGGACCCAGGTTCAAATCCTGCCAAGGCAGATGATGGAATTTGAATTCAATAAATATCTGGAATTAAGATGATGACAAGGAATTCATTGTCAATTGTTGGAAAAACTCATCTGGTTCACTAATGTCCTTTACCTGGTCTGCCTTACATGTGACTCCAGACCCACAGCAATGTGGTTTACTCTTAACTGCCATCTGGGCAATTAGGGATGGGCAATAATTGCTGCCGAGCCAGTGACACCCTCATCCTGTGAATGAATTAAAAAAATGATATTCAAGCCAGAAGATATGAGAATTTGTCTGGGAAGTATGAGAACAATTTTGACCAAATATCAGCCATTTTAAAAAAGTCACATCATTGATAACTGAAATACCTTTTGAACAACATAAAGTAATTTTAGGGAGGGTTATCAATGAGATTTAACAGAATTTATGAAGCAAAGCAAAATAAAATGGATATTTATTACTTAGACTCTAGTGTTAATATAACAATCTTCAAAACTAAGCTATTAGAGATGCAAACAGTCCTGACAGACTTGAGAAATTTATGAATCAAGAATTGTATATGTTGAACAAGCATGTGGACATGGAGCATTCTGACTTGCGACCTCTGGGTGCAGATTGCCAGAGGTAGTCAAATGTGAGTACCGAAGCTCACTGCAGTTTTGTTAACCTTCAGTCTACAGTAATTACAGGTAAGGGAAATTTCCGTGGTAGTGGTTTTGAATAATGTGTAGGAATGTATAGTAGTTGTAATCTGTTATATTGTGGTTTTGTCTTACAATAAAAACATTTATTATTTAATATTTTTGCTCTGATTATTTGACATCCACATGTTTATGTCAATATTTAATGTTCATTTTAAATCACTTCTAATATGATGCAAACAAAATATGAGTGACGTGAAAAGAATTTATCTAATAAATATGTTGTTCAGTTCTTGCATTTTGTTTGTTCATATCATGCCAATATTTCTATGAATAATTTTGTGATCTGTTTAATAATATGCAGTAAATCTCAACATACTTAGAAAATCCAAATCCAAAAATGTTTAAGTACTGAAACTTCTGAAGAGATGACTAAAAGAAACAAAATTGGATATATGGAAATACAAACTGAAAATAAATGAAAGCTTATAGCATATTGCCATCTCTCAGCTGTTATTCAAAATGTACACATGAAATATTTTTCATTACTAATAAGCATAACTGGAATAGAATTCCACTGTCATTTATAGTTAAAATTAGGAAAATTATGACATTGAAAATTCATAAATTAAGTTTATATTATTACTATTTTAAATACAGTCCAGTCCAGTCCAACTCGATAATTGTAGAGAAGAGAAATGATATTGTGACCACAGCCATTTGTTATTCAATGCTGTGGTCTATCATTCTAACTATCTCATTGTAAAGTACAAACTAACAATGGAAAAAAGCGATATATCAATCATTCCCATGGTTTTTAGAATTAGATTTATGACACTTCTAACGACCAACTGCATG
This sequence comes from Chiloscyllium plagiosum, assembly GCF_037043375.1. NCBI lineage: Eukaryota > Metazoa > Chordata > Chondrichthyes > Orectolobiformes > Hemiscylliidae > Chiloscyllium > Chiloscyllium plagiosum. Next base: position 34,483,479 of record NW_028270155.1, on the reverse strand, counting down.
ACTATCTGAAAAACATGCATTTCGTAATTGCCTTTCAGACATTAGTATTAGTTTTTTTCTAAGCAGAGACACCAAATCTTCTGAGGTAGAACCAAAAAGAGTACAGTCAATAATCTAACACAAATTTATTTTAAATGTTTGTTATATACTTGTACTTCTGTGTAAATCTGTTTCTACAGTTGGAAAACGTCTGTATTCTTAACTGCAGGGTTTGTTCTATGCTGTAAAGGAATTTCTATGGATGAATTGCATGTTAAAGTGTGATATTTCATAGTCTTCACTTAGGAGTCTTTCTCTGAAATGCAAGCATAGCCGTAATGGGTTCAGAAGTGTGTTGTCTGTTTTTGATGGTTTACAAAACAGCTTTCATCTGGAGTATTTGCTCTGCCAACATTGATATTAACTTTATGAAAATAAAACTGCTACCCGATAATATAAAGCTCTATTCTTTTGCATTTCATTACTATTGAGTGAACAGTAAATGGGTGTGTGGGCTACCTACTGTGAAAGAAGCACACACAAAATTAATGTTATTCATCAAAGATTTCTTTATATACAGTATTCAGTATTTACACACAATGTTCAACCAGACCTTAGTGCTATACTGAGTGCCTCCTAGGGAATACAAGAACCCATGATAGCAGTTTTAATATTTCTTTAAATACCAGCTACAAAAATAGCAATGAATGAACTCCAAGTTATGAAAATGCCAATTGAAGGAAAACTGTTCTTAAGAAAACAAGTTTTAGTGAGGCTCTTTCAATGGCATCAGAGAAAGGAAGCAAAGTTTTAAAATCCTAAGCCAATTTAACTTTGTAAAGCAATTATTACTCGCCGATTTGCCACAAAATCAACCTTGAGAGATGTAATCACAATTTGAAATTTGAGGTACTGGCAACATTTCAGAGATCTTAGGTAGAGATAAGACAAAAATACTGCACGTTTTGTCTTATTGTGAGTGTTTAACTTAGTCATTTAAATTGAATTTAACCGCGTGGATTAAATCATGTGGAAGAGCCGGTGTTGGGCTGGGGTGGACAAAGTTAAAAATCACACAACGTCAGGAAGCACTAGCTTTCAGAGTGCCGCTCCTTCATCAGGTAGCTGTCCAAGCATACCAATCAGGCAACAGCATAATTGCAACTGTTACAAGGAAGGTTGAGAATTTGATAAGCAACTTTAAATAACATTTTAATGGCTCTAAAGAGGACTTAGAACTGTCCTGTCAGCCTTCAATTAAACCTTTAACATTTAGCTCACTTTTGAACTTCAGTAAGACTTTTCTACACATCATCATGTGCACAGTTTAACCACATTGTTAAGCTATCAGTGCCCTTATGCTTGTTGTTAAAAAATCATCTGGATTGTAATCTACTGGCATTATTAGTGTTCATTTGTGTTTTATGAGATGCACAGACAAATCTAAATAATACTTTTTGTACAATCAAGTAACAAATAAATTATATAAAAATACTCACAAGCAACTTGAAAAACATTGTTACTTTTGAAAAATTGCTTCATGTAGTTTACGTTAATTAATTCAGATTTTAAAAAAAAGACCACAAATCTGAAACAAAAACTGAAAATGCTGAAAATTCTCAGCCAGTCTGGCAACATCTAGGGAGGGAGCAACAGATGAGTCATTGACCTGAGATACTAACTTGCTTAGTCTAGATAAGACACATCCAGAAATAACTTTAAGATGGCATCATTACATCTCATAAGAAGTAACAGTAACTGATTTGGTTTAGGAGAAACACATTTGTCAACATTCATAATTATTGGAATCAGCTTTTTGTAATTTTCTTTGCCTTAAATTGAAACTTCTATCTTTGATTTTATAAGACTATTGCGAGAGAAAATGTTTGATTATATATTCAGGTGATGTATGTGATCATTTTAAGAATTTGGAAAAAATGTGCCCTTTAAAGAAGTAGCTGATGAAAGCAGGAAAAATGTCTGAGATTCTTGAAGATTGATAGCAAGCAATATTGAACAATGCTGGCATTTTCAGGTAATGCACACATACTCTCTTGCTGCTTAATTAATTAACAAACTAATTGTCTGTGCCAGCAGATCCGATTAATTTTGCTTTGCAAAGTGATGACTGGAATTTCTAGAATGAATGGAACCTTACAGCAGTCAGATGAATCAATAAACAATCATTCATATTTTTTCCTTCCTTTTAACACTGGACCTTTATTTCCCATGGACCTTGTCCGAGTACACTAGACCCCAAGATAAAAATGAGGAATGCATTGCAGGACTTAAATATTTCTAATTGCTGAAGGTTTGACAGGTTGGAATTTGGTGCTATTTCTGCAGTGAATCTGTGAGCCTGCACTAACTTCTTTGTTCTGGGTTCTGTATGAATGATTTCCTAATATAATTTTAGTCTTTGCAAACCCTTATATTTACTTCAACTTGATGCATATTTCTGCTTGTTGACCTTATTTGCCGCATCAAGCAGAACTGGTAGCTGTGGCATGCACTAAATGGTTTCACAGTTAACTGAATGCCAGCATGATTAACGGAAGTTTTAACAGTTGGCTTTGAAATGACACTCGCAATACTGTGCTATTTTTCACAGCCGAGCCAAAGTTTGGCTGGCGGAAGTGTCCGCTGGCAAATCAACTTGGTATTTCACCAGCCCAGCAATGGCATAGTTACTTCAAGCATTTAGTAAATGCCTTTGGAGCTTTAATTTGGATGTAAATACATTTTGTTGCTCTAAATCTTTCATTACATTAAAATTGTGCTACAGACAAATTCTTGCTCATATGTTTTATCACTTTGTTGAAGATGTGCAACAGTATTGCTCATAAAATGCTTAGCTGTTTTTAAAATCTTTGCAAGTATATTAATTTCATTAATTTATTGTGTACAAAGATAGTTCACACATTTTATAGTATGGTTGATCAGGTGAGTAGTAAAAATTGAGCTAATATTGTTTCAGTTCTGAATTGCATTCATTGAAGACAAATGGCTGACTTGCTGAAGTATTTTACTTGCTGAAGTATTTTTGAAGAGGCAGCTGAGAGGGCTTATGGTGATAATGTACATGGACTTGCAAAAATGCCACATGATAGACTTGTATGCAAAGTTATAGCTCATGGAATTAAAAGAACACTGATTTGAAGTTTCCTAAATGATAGTAAAAAGGTCAAATTCAATGGAAGTTTTTTGGACTTGAATGTTTGTCGTGGACTCATGGAATCACGTATGGCACAGAAGATGATCATTCAGTCCTCTGTGTCCATGCTGACTCCTTATGGAGAATTCATTCAGTTTTATTCTATCCTTCAATTGTTCTGGTCCTCAAAGTTTATTTCCTTAAAGTGTTCATCCAAAATCCTTTTGGAGCCATTGATTATTTCTACTTTCACTACACTTGCAGGCATTGAGTGCCATATTATTACCTCTGTTATGATTCTGGACTAGGCTGATAAATGTATGTCTGAACAAGGACCAGTATCACTAATGTCAGAAGTAGATGTAGTATGAGATCCAAGGGACTTACTAAGAGGATAAGTCCACAACATTCTATTATCGGAACAAACAACAATAAAGTTTATTGGAAACAAAAACAGAAGTTGCTGGAAAACCTCAGCAGATCTGGCAGCATCTGTAAAGAAACATCAAAGTTAATGTTTTGAGTCCAGTGACCCTTTCTCAGAACTGATGGTAGCTCAGAAAATGTCAGTTTATATGCAGAAGAAAAGGTGGGGGAAGGGGGTAAGGAGTAAACAATAGGTGGGAATAGAGACCAAAGAGAGAGAACAGCTGGACAGACAAAGGAGTTGATAATGATCTGACTGGGTGGGTGAATAGCTATTAATGGAGACTGTGGCTAAAAATAAATAGTGTGTAATGGCAGACTATGTGATAACAATGCCTGGTGTGTGTGTGGTAGGAATTTAATTCCCCCAACTCAAGCAAAATGCCACCACCAGACACACATTTCCCTTCCCTCCCTTATCTGACTTCTGCAGGGACCATTTCCTCCTGGACCCCTGGTCCACTGTTCCTTCACTCCCAACACCCCTATGGCACCTTGCCCTGCAACCGCTGAAGGTGTAACCCCGACCCATTTAACTCTTCCATGGGGGAGTGCAGAAGATGGGTCGGACCCAGTTGAGGGCCCTGTCTACAACTGTGCTGGGGAATCCTCAGTTGCGGGAGAAGGTGAACATTCTGGAGGCTCTCTTGTCGAAGTGGCCTCATTGGAACATATGCGATGGAGATGGATATATAAACCCACTGTCTCCCACAACTATCTGGACTGTATATCCTCACACCCTGATTCCTGTAAAGAGTCCATTCCATTCTCCCAGTTCCTCCATCTCCATTGCATATGTTCCAATGAGTCCACCTTCAAGAAGGGAGCCTCCAAAATGTCCACCTTCTTCCTCAACCGAGGATTCCACAGCGCAATTGTCGACAGGGCCCTCAAAAGGATCCTACCTGTCTCCCACACGTCTGCCATCAACCCCTCTCTTCCCTCCTGCAACAGCAATAGGGTTGCTTTTGTCCTTACCTACCATTCCACCAGTATCTACATTCAAAAGATCATCAGCCGCCATTTCCCCTAACTCCAGCGAAATGCCACCACCAGACACACATTTCCCTCTCCTCCCTTATCTGACTTCTGCAGGGACTATTCCCTCCTGGACCCCTGGTCTACTCTTCCTTCACTCCCAACAACCCCTATGGCACCTTGCCCTGCAACCACTGAAGGTGTAACCCCGGCCCATTTAACTCTTGCATCCTCAGTACCAAGGTCCAAACACATCTTCCAAATGAAGCAGCACTTTACCTGCACTTCTCACTATCTAGTCTAGTGCCTTTGCTCCTCACAATGTGGTCTCTTCTACATTAGGAAACTAAGCATAGACTGGGAGACCACTTCGTACATAATCTATATTCTGCCCGCAAAAAAATATCCTGAGCTTCCAGTTGCCTGCCACTTTAACACACTGCTCTGTTTCCTGGCCACCATTTCTGTCTCAGGCTTGCTGCAGTGCTCCAGCAAAGCTCAGTGCAAGCTGGAACAACAACACCTCATTTTCCACTTGGGGACTTTGCACCCCTCTGGACTCAATATCGAATTCAATAGTTTTAGGGTCTGAACTCCCCCATGTCCTAGTCCCTACCACACACACCAAACACTATTATCACATAGACTGCCATTACACACTACATATTGTTAGCCACTAACAGTCTCCATTAACAGCTATTCACCCTCCCAGCAGGATCATTATCTGTTCAACATTTCTTCTCTCTCTTTGGGCTCTATACCGACCTATCGTTTATTCATTTACCGCCTTCCCCCACCCTATCTTTTGCATATAAACTGACATGTTCCTAGCCACCATCAGTTCTGAGAAAGGGTCACCAGACCCAAAATGTTAACTTAGATTTTTCATCACAGATGCTGCCGGACCTGCTGCGCTTTTCCAGCAATCTCTGTTTTTGTTCCTGATTTACAGCTTCTCCAATTCTTTTGGCTTTTAATAAACTTTATTAGACAACATTCAAGCATTGATACCATTTGCAATAAATATACAATTTATTTCTAATACCTAGAATTAACATGGGGTAAATATGGTCCAACTCCCCCGCCACACACGCAAACACACACAGACACAGTCACACGTCAAACAGTGAATGCACTCAAGACTGATCCCACTTTTATCAGCAATTCCTCGCAGGTGTTATTGACTTGATTGGACATTAAATGTCACAAGGGATGATAATTCTTCATTTTAGCTGATCAGGCTTTGAAACTCCTTCTAAAGAGCCACTCCTTCATTGACCGCCTCAAAGACTTTCTTTTCTGGTCTCTCACCCTCCCTTCCTGCGTCTCTCCTCTCCTGCATTTTGAAACTGCATTCCAGTAATCAGTCACAAGCATAACCTGGCATAACTCTAGCTCTTAAATGGCAGCAAGCTTGACCTAGGCTTTCCCTCAATGCTAATCCTGCTCAGTTGCTGAATGTTTAACTTTTCAACTCTCACGTTCCGAACTGCACTAAAGTAATAAATGTTCACAGGTTTCTTCCAAGCCCCCTCTTCCCATGGCTTCCCCCAGCACAGAGCCAGTGACCTCCCTTCTTTCTCGTGGGCAGATAACTGCCAAGAACATCTTCCTGCATTTTGACAGCACAGAGCCATTCACTGCTTTTGACTCCTCACTGAGTCTCCTACATAGAATCTGGGAGCCTTTATCTATTTGTTTGTGTTTTTCTCTCTCTCACTCACTGCCTGTAACCTTTGAACTTTTCTCTTCAGTGACCCCTGAATTGTCCTGAGTGACTTATTGAAAACCTTATATTGAGCCCTTCCCCATTGTGGTCAGAATTGAATGTTGCCACCTAGCAACTCTTGGAACTATCTGTTCTGTAAACATTACCAATCGTGAATTGCTGGTTTGCTCAGTACAAACAAATGAATACAGATGAAGGATTTCATCACACCACTCATTATATTCAAAGAGGTTCTTCCTCACATACTTCTGTATCACTTACTCAAAATCATAAATCAGGGTCTCTCACTTGACCTGAGAAGAGTTTTCTAATTCTGTCTCATTTAAGCCTGTCATAATATTGCACAGGAAATCTCCATTCAACTCCTTTGTGCTTAACAATTTCAGTTTTGCAATCTAACCTTGTAACTGTGCACCACTCCACCAGTCCTTCAAACAACTGTGGTGATCTGACTCCCCCTCAATAGGGTTGAAAGTTGAAGTCCAGGTTGAAACTCATGTTCTTCCTGATATATATTTTAAGTACTTGCCTTGGTGTGCAGGGCACAATTTCAAAGCTTGTGGATGATATGAAACTTGAAAGCATTGTGACCATGAGTCAGACAGAGTAGAACTTTTTAATAAGTTCAAATGTATTGTGGAATGGGTAGACAATTGACAAATTAAACTAAATGCAAAGAAGTGTGAAGTGATCTATTTTGGCAAGAATGATGTGAAGAGAATATAAACGAAAAAGTACAAATTAGAAAGAGTTTCAGGAAAGAATTTGGGAGCAGAGGTACCTGGACATGGTGAAGCTGATGTTTCTTTGATTTGTGACTTTTAGTTTTAAGTTTGAGTTTGTTTTATTGTTTTCACATGTACCGAGATACAGTGAAAAGGCAGATTGTACCATACAATGTGCATTAGGGTAGCAGAACAGGCAGAATATAGTTTTCCAACCACACACAAGATGCAGAGAGAGATTAGAATAAATATTTGAGAAGTCTGTTCAAAAGCCTGCCACAGCAGGGAAGAAGCTGTTCTTGAATCTGTTCATATGTATATTCAAACTTTTATATCTTCTGTCCAATGGAAGCACATAAAGGAGAGTATAACTAGGGTGGGAGGGGTCTTTCATTCAGCTAAAATGAGAGAAGAACTATTTTAAAAGCAAGGATTGCTGCATTGTTTGAAAGCAAGTAATTTGATGCTCATTGTGAACTGTATATCTGTGGATTGCAGCAGTGTTTGCAGACAAAATAGAGCCAAGAGATTGTGTACCAATGGAGCTTTGGTTGGCAAAAGAATCCGATTGGTTTGTGGACCAGTAACTAGTTAAGATGACAAATGTTGCCAACAACCAAGTAATCGTTTCTCAGGTAACTGAATAGCTTTGAGTCGGCAACAACATACAAACAAGCCATCAGGTCTCCACCAGCCATGGAACTCTATCTCTTCTGTACAGTAAGCCACGTTAAACCTGAAGAGATGCTGTTTATGTTTCCATCATTAATTGTTTTAAGCAGTGACTGTGTGTGTGTGTGTGTGATAGTGGGATTTGATTTCCAGAGTGCTGCTTCTGGGTGAGGCATGAAAATGTATATGTATATAATTTATCAAAGGTTGGCGGAATGTTGAGATTGTGGCTAATAAATGCAACCGTATTTATTATAAAGCAATTAGCATAGAGCTCAAGAGCCAGAAGGTTCTGTTAAACTTGTTTAATACATTTGTTCTGCTTCAACTGGTGTATTGTATCCCATTCTGTCTGCTGTATATTAGGAAATATTTGAAGGCACTGGAGAGAATGCAGAAAAGATTCATAAGAATGGTTTCAGGGATAAACTTCAGTTATGAACTTAAAAATCACACAACACCACAATATAGTCCAACAGTTTATTTGGAAACACTAGCTTTCAGATCGCTGTTCCTTCATCAGGTGGAGCAGGATCATAAAACACAGAATTTATAGCAAAAGATAAGTGTCATGCAACTGAAATGATATCTTGAACAAATCTAGATTGCTGTTAAGTCTTTCATCTTTTAGAATGGGTTGCAGGTTTCAGTTCAGTAATATGTAAATTCCAGAACTCCTTTTAAGTCACAGTCTCAAGATATCTTAAGGTTTTATTTTTAAAAAGTGGCATCTCAGCTCAGTGACAACGCATTAAAGATGTGAGGTTACAATCTGGCTGTATTCCAATCTTGAGTTGGACTGATTCTATTTCCAAAGTAGAAATTTATAAAATATTACATGGATTGACTGCCTGCATTGACTGCCCGCAGATTGTGCACTTTTTGAGCAAAATAGAATGTATCTGTACATATAATTAGGCAAATGCAAATTCACCCAATAGACTTATATGTGTGTGTGCATGCATGAGAGAGTGTGTGAGTGTGTGCGTGTGAGTGTGAATATGCATCAGAGAGTGTGTGTTTGCATGTGTGCATGCATGCTTAATATGTGTGTCAGTGGGATCGAGTATAAACCTGTGAGAGGGTGTGTGCGTGCGTGTGTGCACATGTATGTGTGTGTGAGAGAGAGAGAAAGAGAACATGTGCATGAGAGAGGATCTGTGTGAGTGTGTGAATATGTAAGAGCATGTGAGTATGTGTGCATGAGAGTGTATAGTGTAGTGGGGTCACCTGTAGTGTGACATGAACCCAAGGTCTTGGTTGAGGCCATCCTCATGGATACCGGACTTGGCTGTTAGCCTCTCCTTGGCCACTTTGCGTTGTCGTGTATCCCGAAGTCCGCCGAGGAGGATGGTCACCCGAAGATCCAAAGACGAGTGTCCCAGACGACTGAAGTGTTCACTGACTTGGAGGGAACACCCCGGTCTGGTGATTGTTGCGCAACTCTGTCTCTCTTGCACACACATACACACACACTCTTACATACTCACTTACATACTCACACACTAGCGCAGACCTTCTCTCATACACATGCTCTCTCTTATACACATACATACACCCTCCACACTCGCACCCATGCACACACCCTCTCTCAGATTTATACTCCGTCACACTCTCACACACACTTTACCAAGCATGCACATATGCAAAAACACACACTCTCTCATGTGCACTCATACTCACATGCACACACTGGTATGCATGCACTCACACTCTCTCTCTCATGCACACACGCACATACACACCCAGACAGATATAAGTCTATAGGGTGAACTTTCATTTGCAGAATTATATTTGCAGATACATTTTATTTTGCACAAAAAATGCACAATCTGTAGGCAGTCAATGCAGGCAGTCAATCCATGTAACACTTAATAAATTCCTATTTTGGAAATAGAACCAGTCTGACTCAAGATTAGGATACAGACAGATTCTAACTGGCACCTTTAACGCATTGTCTGAGCTGAGATGTCACTTTTTTTTAATAAAACCTTAAGTTATCGCGAGAATGTGACTTAAAAGAAGTTCTGGGATTTACATTTTACTGAACTGAAACCTGCAACCCATTCTAAAAGATGAAAGACTTAACAGTAATCTAGATTTGTTCAATATATCATTTCAGTTGCATGGCACTGTAATATTTGGCCGTAAATTCTGTGTCTTATGATCCTGCTCCACAGCTACCTGACGAAGGAGCAGCACTCCAAAAGCTAGTGCTTCCAAACAAGCCTGTTGGACTATATCGTAGTGTTGTGTGATTTTTAACTCTGTCCACCTGAGTCCAATACTGGCTCCTCCTCATTCAGTTATGAAGCTGGATAAGTTGCAGCTATTTTCATTGGATAAGAGAAGGCTGACAAGTGATTTGATAGAAGTGTTCAAAATCATGGGGTCTGGGAAGAGTAGACAGGACATAGGCTGTTCCTGCTCATGTAGGAACCGAGAGTAAGAGGGCACTGTTTTAAGACAATTGGTATAAGAAGCAAGGTGGCATGAGGAAACACATTTGTACACATTTAGCATATGAGGATCTGGAATGCAATACCAGAAAGTGTGTTGGACAATGTCCCCTGAAAAATATTATTTGGTGTGTGGACCTCCAAGGTCCATATCTGACAGCGACTTCCAGAAGTGGAAGCCAATGCAAGGAAATGCACAGCATTCCAAAGGGAATTGAATGGTTATCTAAAGTTGAAGAACATGCAGTGTCACAGGGAGAAGATGGCAAAATTTGTTCAGTCACCCAGCCAATATAGACAAGGTATGTTGAAATGCACTTCCTGTGCTGCAACAGTTCTGAAAGAATTGCAAAGTGGTTTGCAGTTGTAAGGTTTGCAAAATGGCGGCAGAGTAACAGGACTGAGTACAGGCTCTTTTCTGGGGCCCATCTGCTCCCATCTGTTTCCATTCTTTGTTTTACTTTTGCTTCAGTTCTTTATTTTCCTTTTCTTTTAGTTTCTTCTCTCTGTGGTGGGTTGGTCATTAATAGGAGCAGTCGGCATGCAGGATGTGACTTATAGTGACAGGGGGCCAGTGGCAGCGAGTGCATTCTCCTGCCATTCAGGGCCAGTGGCAGCGAGTGCATTCTCCTGCCATTCAGGGCCAGTGACAGTGAGTGCATTCTCCTGGTGTTTGGGGCTGGTGGCAGCAGCAGCAAAGTTCCTGCAGTGACCAGGGAAATGGCGCCAACAGCCACCGACTCTTCAAGATGGCAGTGCCAGCAAGGGGGCATCTGTAGCCCAAGCAGGACTTGTGGTACAGCGGCAGCCTGGCCTGACAGCAGAGCCGGGGACTGTTGGTTGTGGGGCAAATGTGGGTTGAGTGACGTCAGCGAAGTGGGCCTGGTGGTGAAGAAATGGTTCCTCGTACATTGGCTGATCCAGTACAGCGAAAGTCTCCCTTGCCGGTCTGGACTGGGTCAGAAAGACTGATATTCTGAACTTTATACTTGTTTATTTTTCTCATGTATTCTTATGACCTATAATGCTGGATTAGTTATTTCTTCACATTTAATTTCATACTTTTTTATTTTATCTGCACCTGGGTACCTTTGTACCTAAGATTGTGCTGTAATGCAGTGACTGTAAAGCTTTCACTGTATTCATTTGAGCAAATGTGACAATAAAGTTGATTCAATTCAATATTCAAAATCACATTTAGGGGCTTTCCAGGATGATCAATGTCAAAGCAACTATTTTAGTGATGGATTTAAAATAGAAACCAAGGATCAAGAACGTGAGAAATTTTAAACTTGAAAGAGATTGCACCATTTGATTACTGTATTTAGTATAAAATGTAAAAACAGTTTTTATGGATCTTTCAGTTCTTTGAGTTTCTTAGATTGTTTGCATAAGGATGTGTAAAACATGTTTTCTAATTTTCTGGAAGCAAAAAAAACCCTTACCCATCCAATCTGTCAGAAGATTAGGATTGTAAAACCTCACAGTATCACAGTTCTACATATGTCATCTGACCTTCAAGAACATTTCTGTCTCTTGCATAAATTTGTAAAGTTAAAAATCATACGACACCCAGGTTTTAGTCCAAGAGGTTTATTTGGAAGTACAAGCTTTTGGAGTGCTGTTCCTTCGTCAGGTATCTGATGAAGGATCAATGCTCCGAAAGCTTGTACTTCCAAATAAACCCGTTGGACTATAATCTGGTGTTGTGTGATTTTTAACTTTGTCCACCTCAATCCAACACTGGCACGTCCACATCATAAATTTTTAACACCAACTCTGTGGGATAAGGCACTTGTTACAGTGAAGAAGGGGTCTGTTTGAACTCAGAATTCAGTTTAAATGGTCCTGTCCAGTTTGGATTTCCTACCTGAAGTCCTATCAGTATACCTTTTCCCACCAACAAAAAATTGGATCCATCAGAGATGGGAGCAGGACTCTTTGTCTGCCATTTTTAAAGGTAAGCAGAGTCTCCATAAAAATCCATTGGAAGATGATGACATTTAAATGAATCCATATAACAAAAATCAATATAAATAACCTTTGAAATGCTATTGGATGCTTAACTGGCTGCCTTCCAGACTCTAGTCTCCGTCTTGAAGATAGGAGAGGGGCTTTCAAGCATCACTAATTTCCTGTGGTTCGTCCTCTGCTAATACATCATGAGACAGATGGAAATGGAATAATTGGTAGGACACTGGAGTATGGGCTGAAGCCAAACATGATGGTTAAAATATTCCCATTTTATTGGACTAAACTGAGACTTATCCAGGACTGAATGTGTGATGAATCTGCCCACAAAGGGAGTAGAAGACTAAACCGGGAAATGCAGGCAGGTAGATCTTGGTGACATTAGTACACGTACTGATAGTAACCACAAGTGCGCAGATGAACTCACCAAGGAATAGTATGCAAATAAGGAAGCGTATGTGGGCAAGAATTGATGCTCAGGAACCCTGGAAAGAATTGTCTGGGATGAAAAGCAAAACAATTGCTGGAGACACTATGGCTGCAGCTGGAAAGGTACACAATGAACACCATCCCAACAAGCTGAACACCAAAAGAAAATGCTAGAGTAAGATGATGTGACCAGTTATGTTAACTGGTGCAGAGAAGCTGAGCATGATAAAGAGCAATAATTCATGCTAGTTACAGAAAATTTCAATGATATCTTTGGTTAGGGCCTTGAAAGTGTTGTGGTAATAATGGACATCCAGTTGAAGAGATACAAAGAGAAATGAGCAATGATCTCAGAAATATATGTTCAGGACCTTTGGGGATGGTTGGTGATGGACCATTAATTAAAAATTACTGTGATGTTGAGTGTGTTTTACTGAGAAGTGAATGATGAATTACCTGGTGCAATGAATATAGAAAGGAAAATTGGGTTGGTTCCTTTACTTACATATGTGAACTCTGATCAACCAGATTTTCCAATGTTTTCTGTGGCCAGGTATCCAGTGTGCCTGGGAACAGAATCAGTAAGATCATACTTTTTAAGTCAGTGGACACTGTGCTAAAGCTTTAAGTCTCTTCAGGCTGCACTATAGCCAGTATTTGTCACTCAAATTGTGAGAGACATTCAATTACGAAAATTGATCACTTGTATAAAATTGTCTGAGATATAAAGAAAGATTTGGAAACTTGGGTATTTTAATTGGAAAGTGAGTGCTAAATCTTATGCTTTTGAGCTAAGACCAAGTGCACCAGGTTTTTAGAGGGGTTTTTCCCTGCAATATCTGGTGAGTTCTCTCACATATTTTACCAACCTCGCCAGTTAATTGTCTCCCACACCTCTATGGCATCTCTAACACCCTATTCTAAGCCCATCTTACCACGTCATTCCCAGAATGACTTGCTGTTTCAGTGGTTATCCCAAAATGCATCTGCATTCCTTGTATCAACGCCATTTTTAAAAACCCATCATGTACCTGGACAAACGCTGTCAGTCCAGAGCTGCCCTGCACAATTCCTGACAATTACCCCAGTCAAGACAGGCAGTGAAAATCAATGCCCCTCTATGTAGGCAGGGACCTCAAGGTTCTCTTCCCCTCCCCACCCAGGACCAGAAGTGGCGACTATAATACCAGGCAATACCAGCCTAGTTTGAGGTTGCCACCCAGCAATAGCAGCCACCTTGAGGAATGTACAGCACAGGAGGAAGGACATCAATGACTTCTCCACTCTGCCAGCACAAGTGGACTCACCTTTTTGCCAGTAGCTCGAACTCACAATATTTCTTTTACTGTACCAACATCCCAATAAGGCTCATGCTCTAACATTATTGCTATTGCTTGCAACATCTTAATTCACTGTTGTGACCCACGCAAAACTCCGATACCACTAAGTCTGCATGTCTTCTGCATTGCCTGTCCACTTACACAGGATACCATCCCACCAGTACTGAAAGTAACTGCTGTGCAACCCACTTTCATTTTCCTGATACCTGCATCTTTCTCATTCCAGGAGGAAAACAACACACAATAGGGCAGAAAGAATCAAGACTGGTAGTGGATATTCCCTGGTATTCAGTTCCTCAACCCTTATATGGAGAACATGATCTGACAACCCCATTTGGCTGTCTGGCTGATTTCAAGTCCCATTACAGGAATTAAGGCATTTTTGACTTATTGTGCCAGGATCCCTGAGAGAAAGCTATCCCCATTGACCTAACCCTGCTGAAATTACAACAAGCTTCTTCCTTTTGTGTCTGTGCTAAACAGCAACACTGAAGTAATTTGAGCCTGGTACCTTGGTTGAGGTGGCAAAGTGCACAAAAATGAAACAAGACAATGTAAGGTTGGGGTGCTGTGAGCATCCAGATAGGCTCAGAATGAGTTAACATAGTGACAGCGAGCAAACAGACAAAATGCAGCCTGGTCCACTTCTTGAGATGGGTGTGTGTCTCTGAGTGCACAGTGTCCTTGCTGCAGCATTGCATTGATAGTGGTAGGTAGAGTCCAAATTATAACATTGAAGTGCAGAAACGTCCTCTATGTGGATCAGATATCATAGATCTCATAGAATCCCTACAGTGTGGAAACAGGCCCTTCGGCCCAACATGTCCACACTGACCTTCTGAAGAGTAACCCACCCAGACCCATTGCCCTACCCTATTGCTCTACATTTACCCCTGACTAATGCACCTAACCTACACATCCCTGAACACTATGGGAAATTTAGCAGCACAAAGGTTGGCACATATCAGCTGTCAGTGTTTGTGGATGTGGGGTGCATATGGCTAGCGCCAATGGAGCATGCCCCAAGATCTTGATGTCCAGCGTCCAATATGGAGGTTGGACGGAGCAACCGGCTATCTAAATGCCCAGGTAACTATTCTGGTTCCTTGTTGAAGTCGTTCTTTGGCAAATGTGGTAAAATAGAAAGCTGAGTAATAATGAGATGAGTTAGGCTGTCAGTGAGGTGTTGAATAAGCAATAATCCTGCTTAATTGGCAATGTGTTACTGCCTAGCAAGAAACCATGCCACTTGCTATACCTCTGCGTCAGAAACCTGGGTTCATGTCCCACCTGCTCCAGAGGTGTGACACATAAGTTTGAACAGATTAAGAATATTTAAAAGATGGTCCAAATTGCTCCCTATGTGAAGCTGGGCCTTGCCATAGTTGACATTGCTTAAACCCCTATCAGATTCTGCCCAAAGCACTTGACACATGACACAACAGACAAAGTAATGAAGGATAATGTAAACAATACATTCAGAACCTTACATTGCTGGGGTGGGAATGCATGTTGAAGTTAATGAAAGGAAGTTTGAATAGTTATATTAGCGAGTTCCTCACAAAACTTGATTGGTACATGGAATGGACACTTCAGTAGAGTTGTGGAAGTGAAAACCCTAGAAGCGTTGAAGAAGCAATTAGATGAGCAGTTGGATTGGAGTTTAGTCTCCTCCCAGATAAAAGAATTAAGTTGGACTGATTTGCTTTCCTAATCTGTAATTATCTTATGAACCTTTATCTAATTTGTTTTGATCATTTAAAAGTTTTCATCCTTGGTGCATTTAAACCTGATTCTGATTTTCTTCAGCTACTTATCTCCAGTCCTAATTGCACTCTCCTGAACACTGTCTCTGATTTAAGTACTTGACCTGAAAAGAAAATTAAGTAAAAGTCTTTGAACTTTTACATAAATGTATTATAATATTTTTCCCCAAGAATAGCACATTCACAGTGCAGTTTTTGATATACCAGTGCTCTTTTGCAAAGTTTAAATTTGTGAATGTTATAGTGATTGTAACAAGGTCAGCCAGCTGGACCTCATAGAATAGAGTTCCCTGATTGGACCAGATTAATGACCCCAATCAAGGAGCCCTGGCTAACAGATAAGAATAGAAGTGTCAGAGATGCTGTTCACTATGGGCACTATCTCTAACAAGACTGTTCCAGAGTCAAGGGATTGGTGATGGGATATCAGCCTCTGTGGAGTTACTTCAGATGTGATTCTCTTGATAGGTTGTTTGAAGTTTATGCTATATGATTTGGGAGATCAAGGGGAAACAGGAGTTCGATCCGATCAAGGCTGGAGCAACTCCTTAGGCTAATTTTAACATGATAGTGCACAGATATAGATGCAGATTAGCAACTGCTTGCATTTATAAACCATCTTTAATGTAGTAAAGAGCTCTGTGGAATGTAATTGAATAAAGATCACAGGAGGTATGAGAACAAATGAATAAAAGCTTTTCCAAAGATGTTAAGGGCCATCTTCAAAATGGAAAGAGATGCAAAGCTGTTTAGGGAGAGAACTTCAAAGCTTATGACTCTGATGAAGGCACAGCCACCAATGATGGAGAATTGATATTGGAAATTGATATTGATACTGTAAGGGCATGAGGCCAAAGTTGAAAGAATGTAAGTTCTGAGAGGTTGTAGTACATGAGAGGTTACATAGGTTGTGAACCATATGGCTAAAACTCCCTGAATTGTTGTTTATGGAGTGATAGGTG
Source organism: Chiloscyllium plagiosum (assembly GCF_037043375.1). Taxonomy (NCBI): domain Eukaryota; kingdom Metazoa; phylum Chordata; class Chondrichthyes; order Orectolobiformes; family Hemiscylliidae; genus Chiloscyllium; species Chiloscyllium plagiosum. Next base: position 34,466,889 of record NW_028270155.1, on the reverse strand, counting down.
ATATACCTGAATGTGTAACAGCATCCAAAAGAAGGACTGAATAACTTTTTTTCTTTTTTTAAATAGAATCTGACTGATTTTCATTCTATGAAAACTAAAATTGTGAAGACAATTTTCATGAAAATTATGCTTTACTATTGAAGCAAAAGATGAGGAATAATATTTCCTCACCTATTTCTTGAAAATTTGGAGATGGGTGGATTATTTTAGCTCAACAAAACAGTAGTGACATGAAGCCTAACTGGTATTATGAAGTGTTGGTGCTTCAATGAGTGTACCTTGCATACGTGGTCCAGCATAAGTATAATTGTCCTAAACCTTTTAAGCATATTTTGCATGTTTTAATGGATGACTCGTTATATTTTACAATTAGATAACAACTTAAGATCAGACATATACCCACTATGAAAGTCATGCTATTGCAGTTAGTAGTTTGTGATTTTCTGAAGCATGCAACAAAAGTTCAATAAGAAGGCCAGTAATTCTTGTGATTCAAACAGTCTTCCATGTCAAAGGAATGATGAATGTTACAGGATAGTGGAAAATGTAATACTTCTGAGGGGTCATGTCTCATATTTACAATCAACTGAAAGACACAGTTAAATTTATAGACATCTCAACATAAAGTTATTAAGTGAGATTTATTGCTGACAATGATGAGAGTGCTTAATAACATAATAATCATATTGTGAGAAGAGGTTTAAAATTATACATTTTTCATTGCACTTAATTTAGGTCTCCCTAAGGAAACAGAAACTAAAGAGGCAAGACATGATTTTCATTTAATCTTTGGTCTGTTTACTGACAGTGATGAGTCCGTACAGTAAACTAATACTTCATGGCTGCATGCTGTTATTTTTCCAGATGGTTTAAGAAGTCTTCATGACTATTCAATGGCTTCTTTGTGCAGTTTGATTTTTTTTATGATCTGATAAATTAGATTTAAACATGCAACCTAACAATGGAATAATGGTTGACAATGATCCTATGCAAATATAATAACCAATAAAAATGTTTTTGCATTAGTCAATTTCATATAGGGAGTATGTTATAAATCAAAATTCATTGACTGCCAGACCATTTAAGTTTGATCATGACAGCTTCAAAGTGGCTATGATAAAACACACATATGAAGATCACATCAAACAGGTTTTATTTTGATTAATACTGCATATATTTGCTCAACATCTGCTGTAGTTTGCCCAGATGTTGTAACATTATTTATCAAGACTAAATATCAGTGAATATTCTCTTTAGACTTTCTCAAATATAGTGATTAAAATTGCATAACTAAATATTGGGAAAACATACATTGTTGACTTCAATGTCAACCACAAATTTCATACCCAAACTGCTGACTCCACCTCTCCCTTTGGCAACTATCTGAGACTGTACCAGGCTGGACTTAACTTTGAGATTATGTTTAAATTCAAGGTGAGCATAAATCTGCATCTCTACTAAAATTGCCTATTTCCAAATATGTAACCTTGCAGATGTGACTTATTTCAGTGCATCTGGTGTTAAATTCCTCCTCTTAAGTTTTTGTTACCTCTTAACTTGAATATTCCATTGAACTCCTGGTGGACCTCTCACTTTTAAACTTATGGTCATTCAAAATGTTGATACCCGTGTCTGACTCACACTGAGTTCTAATTACTCGTTAGACCAATGCTTACTGACCTCATGGCTCTCAGCTAAGCAATGCATTAAATTTCTCATCTCTGTTTTCCAATCACTCCCTAGTCTCTCTGCTGTCCATGACTGTAAATTATTTAAGCCCCCATAACCCTCTAATTATCTGCACTTCTCTAATTCCAATTCTTAGAGAATCCAGGATGCTAATCACTCCATCATTATCAGCTTCTACTAAGTCTCTGAGCTCTGGTATGCCCTACCTAGTCCTCTCTGACTCTCTGCCATTTTTCTCCATTAATATGTTCTTTAAAACCTGTCTCTTTGGCCAAAATTTTGGTATCTACCCTAAATGCATTGTTAAGCAATCATTAACTAGAGATGCTAGAATTTCCTGACAACTGATGTCAGTCCAACTGGCATGCAGTTCCACATTTTCCCTATCCCTCCTTTCTTAGACAGTGTCAAATTCACTAATTTTCAATCAAACGGGACCATTTTCGATTGGAGGGAATTTTGGAAAATCAGAGCCAGAGTATCCACTATTTCTACAGCTATGTCTTTTAGAATTCTACAATGCAGGCCATTTGTCTTATTTTAGTCCCTAAAGTCTCTCCAATTTTATTTCTTCTTTGGTAATATGAATTATCTTGGATTACCCATACTTTTTTGCTCTTTGGTTACCTTCTACTTCTGGAATGTCATTTGTGCCTTCCACTGTGAAGACAGGCGCAAAATATTTTAATAATGTCTCTACTATTTCCTCATTACCATGATAATTTCTTGTGTCTCTGCATCAAAGGGACCAATATTTATTTTACCTGATCTTTGCCTTTTTATATTATTGTAAAAGCTTTGACAATCTTTCTATAATGATGGATAGCTTCCTCTCATCTTGTATGTTTCTCTTTTTATCTATTTTTTGATGGCCCTTTTCTGGTTAAAAACACTCTCAAAGCTCACACATATCACTTTTCTGTAATACATTATAAGCCTCTTTGAATCCACATAACCTTATCTTGTTTAATAAGCTACATTTGGATCTTTCTTGCTGAGTTTTGCTTTTCTGTTGAGTGTATTTTTGTTCAACATTTTAATTATTTTGCAAATGTTTTGCAAATATTTGCAGTATTTTGGAACTTATGAAGTTGTTTGCTATTTTCACAAATAGAAATATCTATGAAATTTCAGTAAAAATTACTAGATGGTTGTTTGGGACTTGCTTATTTTTTATGTGAATATATTGCAACCAATGGTTACCCTTTTGCATAATGGTTACACTATACAGAATATTTGGTTAATTTATTGTCATCTGGATTGGTGGAACTGCACTGAGCTGGTTCTATTTCTGTCTCTTCAGTAATAACCAGAAAATTTCCAGCAATGGCTTCTTTTCCCACATCTGTACTCTTATCTTTGTAACTTCCTAAATAGCCACTTTGCGCTGCAGTGATTTTAATAACATTTTTTTGTTTCATTTGGATACCCTTCCAAAATTCGTGCACTTCATAAGAATTTACAAATGTAAGGACTCCTTTGATCATGCGTTTGCTGATATTTTACCTAATAAGGTATGTACAATTGAGATTATAATCAAATTGCTCCATTACTGCACAGTTTTGTTCTTGTGTTTGGACAGATAAATTGGTTTAGATAAAAAGTAAAATGCAAAAACATTTAGCTCATTCAGTAAACTCTTTTCAGAGTGGGCTAATAAGCCAAAATCAATTTAACCACACATTTGCTTTAAAAGAAACATTTTATTTTCCAGTACTTTTGTTCTGGACATCTCTATGAAGTATATATCTTATCATTTGTCATTACTAATAGAGCTCCAAAAAAAATTCAAAAATAAAGGCACTCTGGTACATTGGTAGTGAAGAGTCAAAAAGTGTGGTGCTGGAAAAGCAAAAAAGGACAGGCAGCATGCGAGGAGCAGGAAAGTGGACTTTTTGGGCATAAGATCTTCATCAGGAATGTTGGGGGGTGGTGGTGGCAAGGAGGGCTAGAGAGATAAATAGGAGGATGGGTGGGGCTGGGGAAAGGTAGCTAGGAAGGTGATAGGTAAATGCAGGTGGAGGGTGATGGTGATAGACTGGAGGGGAGGATGGAGCGGAGAGATAGGAAGAAAGATGGAAGGGTAGGACAGTTCAAGAGGACGGTGCCAAGTTGGAGGGTTGGAACTGGGATGAGGTGGGCGTGGGGCCGGGGGTTGGTGGTGGGGTGGGGGGGGGGGGGAGGTGGGGAGGTGGTAGGTGGGAGTAGGAGGGAATGAGGACTCTGATGAAATCAACATTGATGCCACGTGGTTGGAGGATCTTAAGGTGGAAGATGAGGCGATCTTCCTCCAGGCGTCAGGTAGCTAGGATTTGGCGGTGGACAAGGCCCAGGACTTGTATGTCCTTGGCGGAATGGGAGGGGAAGTTGAAGTGGTTGGACACAGGGCAGTGGGGTTGTTTGGTGCATGTGTCCCAGAAATATTCCCTGAAACATTTGCGAGTTGGCATCCTATCTCCCTAATGTACAGGAAACCACATCAAGAGCAATGGACACAGTAGATGAGGTGTCTGGATATGCAGGAAAATCTCTGCCAGATGTGGAATGATTCTTTGAGTACCTTCCCTTGCCGCCGCAAGAGTTGTAAAATCTGTGCCCACACCACCTCCCTCACCTTCATCCAAGGCCCCAAAGGGGCGGCATGGTGGCACAGTGGTTAGCACTGTTGCCTCACAGCGCCAGGGACCCAGGTTTGATTGCAGCCTCGGGTAACTGTCTGCGTGGGTTTCCTCCAGGTGTTCCAGTTTCCTCCCACAATGCAAAGATGTGCCGGTCAGGTGATTTGCCATGCTAAATTGCCCATAGTGTTAAGTGTGTTAGTCAGAAGCAAATGGGTCTTCAGAGGGTTGATGTGGACTTGTTGGGCCGAAGGGCCTGTTTCCACATTGTAGGTAATCTAATCTAATCATCCAAACACCTCATCTACTATGCCTGTTGCTTTTGATGTGGTCTCCTCTACACTGGGGAGACAGGACACCAACTCGCGGAATGTTTCAGGGAACACCTCTGGAACACACATCAAACAATGCATGAATTGCCTTTGGCTGACCACTTCAACTCCCACTCCCATTCCACCAAGGGCATGTAAGTCATGGCCTCCTCTACCACCAAATCCAAACTACTTGAAGGACAAATCTTCCACCTTGGGACCGTCAAACCCCACAGCATCAGCGTCATATTCATCAGTTTCCTCACCTCCCCTCCCCCACCTCATTCCCAGATACAACCCTCGAACTCAGCACCACCCTCTTGAACTGTCCGACCTGTCCATCATTCTTCCCATCGATCTGCTCCACCACCCCCCTGACTTATCACCACACACCCCCACCTGCATCTACCTACCATCTTCCAGCTACCTTCCCCCCAGCCCCACCCCCCCACACTTCTATTTATGTCTCAGCCATCTTTCCTTCCGCCCCATTGCCTCCCAACATTCCTGCTGAAGGGCTCATGCCCGAAATGTGGATTCTCCTGCTCCTCAGATGCTGCTTGACCTGCTGGGCTTTTCCAGTGCCACATTTTTCAACTCTGATCTCCAGCATCTGCAATCCTCACTTTCTCACAGTGCTATTAGTTCTCCTATAGTTGCGATCCAGTGAACCTCACTTAATAGTAAATCGCTTAATAGAAATAACAGGGCCTATGGGAAAAGTGGAGTTGGGGGCAGACCAACAAAAAATATCACTCACAATCACTAAAAAATTATCCAAAAGTCTAAGACAAAGTATAGCACAACCTGAATGAAAGTTGAAATCATATTTGTTAATGAAACAGAAGTAAATTTAGCACAGTACATGTAGAAAATGTAAGAAACCTGCTCTCTGTACAGTACCTGTTACAAAAAGCTGCTGTTGGCAGCTGACATCAGTGCCTGTGTAGGAACATCTGTGTATGCATCTGTGCATGTGCAAAATGGTGTGGAGATTTTGGCACGGACGTTGGTCATGTGCAAAACGGCATTGTGATTTTGGTGTGGACATCAGTGCATGCGCAAAACAAAGGGCGTGAACTGATCCCCACTAGAATCACACTATTGCGAAAGGAGGTAAGCATTCTAAAAAAACCGTTCCCTAACTCTTCATCAACGTTATAGGCAAATCGCGCTGCCGAAACACGTTATCCCAGAACTACCTGTGTGCATTATTTGAGTAAACCTTTGCTTAAACATGATAAACGAGCACTACTATAACTTTTATAATGGTGCTCATAATACGTGAATGTATTTCACTATATAATATATTTATTTAGAGTTCTGTTAATTCCTTTGTTGAATTACTTCAAAAAATATAAATTGAACATATTTTCTTACTCTGGGTGTTAGGATCAAGAATTTTAGTACTGTGACTATCTTATCACACTGTAGTTCATGTTGTGCTGCATTTTACTTGAATATAGTTAAAAATCACACAATACCAGGTTGTAGTCCAACAGGTTTATTTGGAAGCACTAGCTTTTAAAGCACTACTTCCTCACCACCTTTTGAAGAAGAACCTGTTAGACTATAACCTGATGTTGTGTGATTTTTAACTTTGGTGCTGGAAAAGCGCAGCAGGCCAGGCAGCATCCGAGAAGCAGGATAATCGACATTTAGGTCATAAGCCCTTCTTCATGCCTGAAGAAGGGCTTATTCCTGAAACGTCAACTCTCCTGCTCCTCGGATGCTGCCTGGCCTGCTGCGCTTTTCCAGCACCACACTTTTCAACTCTGGTCTCCAGCATCTGCAGTCCTCACTTTCTCCTAGTTGATTTTTAACTTTGTCTACCCCAGTCCAACATTACTTGAAATCATTACTTGAATATGTATGAGTCATTTTCTTCTGACAGTCTTGCTGAATTTTAGGAACTATGCACTTGGGGCAATGATGTGATCTTGGCATGCAGAACATCCGGAATTGTGACTGCCATAACTTTAGGAGTTGGATTGTCCAAAAGTAGCAGTTCTTAAAGATTACCCCTAAAGTGGCTTGCGATGTGTGTGGGAGGAGGGGAGGTTAATGATTGAATGCAGACACATTAAGAGAATTGCACTATTCATTGGCATTGGTGTGGAAGTCTGACTTTAAAAATGTTGGCTAACATCCAATATGGAGCAAGCAGAGTGCAGACAAAGAGAGTAAATACTGTTTCACCTACAACTCAAACTTGGCAGCAGATGAGCAACAAATTTGCTATCCTGTGTTTGGTTGCCAAGGTAAATGTGGAAACGTGTGGCTTGATTTTATGATCTTAAATACACTCTAACGCACCACTCTAAATTTAGTGTTCCAGAAAGAGTGTGCAGGACAGTTTGCGTTATGGCCTATTTTCTCAATGAACTGTCATTGAGTCATTTCCAGCACCCAGGAAAATGTGGCATGCAACAAGTATGTATTGCATTGCCAACAGAAAGCGGCAAGGTGCTGGATGTTCATACAATCAAATATGGTTGTTTGGTCACCTAGGTAACACAGAACCTTTCTCAAGTTCCATTATATTCCTTTTAAATCGATAAGTGATTGACTGATCCAATTCCACACAGGCAGAAGGTGTCTGTTAATTAGTATCAAGAATAAGTATTGAGTAAAATAGAGGCATGATTATGAAGGCACAACTGCAGGTGAAATAGAGGAAACACAACCGAAAAACCAGAGGGTCACCTGAAGTGCCCCTTCAGCTGCTGAACCCAGTAATTACAATGGCAATAACAGTCTTTTGGGTAGAACCTGTTATTCATCTTTATTATTTAATGGAAGACTCTGATAGGAATTTACAAAATTATGAGAAGTATAGATATAATAGATAGAAAGAATGTTGTTCTTAGATTAGAAATAACAATTACTAGGGGACATAGGTTTAAGGTAAAAGGGGTTATGTTTAAAACAGATGTGACTTGCAGGTTTTTTACACAGAGGATGGCAAGCGTCTGGTATACATTGCTAGAGGAGGTGGTGGAGGTGGATACAATACCAATGTTTAAGAGATATCTTGACAGATGGATAGGGAATTGGGAGATACAGACCATGTAGTGACAAAGGTTTTTTGGTTTAGAAAGGCATCATGTGTTGATCAGGCAAGGTGGCTGAAGGGCCTGTTGCTGTGCTGAATCATGATGGATCTTTTTGGAGAGAGACTGTGAAAAAGCCACAACTGCATTTTTATTATGCACCATGACTGCATTGAAAAAACAGTCTACTACAGGTCCTTTCGCAGCAAAGCAGATGTCATTAATAGTTTAAATGTAGCTAATGATGGACTGGATCATCAACAGTGGTGCATCAGGTCAGCTACCCGATGTGTTCTTGTGGCTGACCAATTTCAATTAAGATGGGTGAACAAGGAAGTTGTTACCTACCCAACAGCAGCAGGAAAACACGTCAGTACCAGTTTACTGGCCATTTGGAGATGCTGCTGGTATATTAACAGCAGCGAACAGGGCTTCATTGTGGATAATGACTCATGGCAGCATCCTGGCAGCAGAATAAGCAGAGGCCAGAGAAGACTCCTTTACTCACAATCTTCCCAGACCATCACCAGCTTTCCCCAAACCAACTCTCTACCTGACCCTTTTCTGCCACCTGCCAGCAGCTGCAGCCACAAACCATCCTTGGGAGGGAGTTTGCATTGATGACCTGACAACTGTGGCCACAAAAAACTTCAAATATTTCCCACATTTTCAAATAAGCTTCCAAGTTGAGGCACCCCATGTTCTCCTGCCTTCAGTAACAGTACAGACTTGTCTGAGGATAACTACTGGAGGGAGAATTCTGCTGGTCCTCCAATTGATTGAACCAGGTGCATATTCCTCCTGTTGTGCTTAACTAGATGCTACTTCCATAGGAGTCCTCTTCATTAGCCATCTCTTAAAAAAGTCGACAGGCAAATAACCAAGCGTTACCAGCAGGTCAGAAACCCTATTCCAACCCAGCTACTGAAAATGTTGAAAGCTCAGAAGATTCCACCTGTTGGTTCAAGTGTAGCTAAATCATTTTGACTAGTTCTGTCCAGATTGTCGATTTCAATCTGCAGCAGTAAGTCTTGCCTGCATTCACCGTATTGATGAATAAGAGTCGAGCAGCTGTACTACAGAAAATCAGCAACCTCAGAGCTGCCTGAAAGTCTGCTCTCAGACAAATCACCAGCCTTTGCAAAGGAATTTCCCCAGGGCAGGGAATTACAGGAGCTGGCACAGATGTTGTCTCTAAATGTAACCTCACATCCATAAAAACTTCCTCCTCCCACACCAAACCACTTAGAAGGAGAAGCTATCTGGTAGGGAAAGATGCAATTTTAAAAAAGAAACAAATTAAGCAAAATACACAACACACTATATCACACATTTTATGATTCATAAACTTCAATTTCATTAACATTATAAAAGATCAAAACATTATTAGATCAAATTCCCTACAGTGTGGAAACAGGCCCTTCAGTCCAACAAGTCCACACCGACCCTCTAAAGAGTAACCCACCCCCAACTAATGCTTCTAATAACTATGGACAATTTAGTATGGCCAATTCACCTGACCTGTACATCTTTGGAATGTGGGAGGAAACCCACGCAGAATGTGCAAACTCCACACAGACAGTCGCCTGAGGCTGGAATCAAACCTGGGACCCTGACGCTGTGAGGCAGCAGTGTTAACCACTGAGCCACCGTGCCACCCCTTATATTGAGATGACACAAAATATGATGGTTTGCATAAATACCTTTACATCCTTGATTGTTAATACTAGGCAGTGGATAACAGCAGAATGGTTCTGTTTGGCAGAATAATGAATGTCTTGACTTTCTACGGTTGTACCATCTTCACATTCATAAGGCAGAAAGTAAGGTCCAATGTGAGGTCCAATTGGATATGTGCTACCAATAGTTCCACACACATTAGAGTCAAGAAAGTTGGCTTTTCCATGCCTGCATGTTTCCAGTTGGAAAACAAATGAAGTGATTAGTTCTGGCAAACAAAACAACCTTTAAAAAAGCATCCATGCAAAAATAATTATGCTGTACAAGTACAGAGATTTAGAAAAATATTGTTTTAATATATGTAATTATGCACAAAGTTTAAGGTTAGTTGTCATGTTTTATTTGTATCATGGAAATGATTTCTGGATCTTATCAGAATATGTTATTCTTGATTTGTTCATTGGGTGTGGATGCCATTGGCTGGGTTAGCTTTTCTTGGACAGAGCCTTGCAGTCTTTGGAGTAGAGAAACAGTGCTGGTCACTGTGGTGTAGGAGTCAGCAGAAGTCCTGGAGCCATACCCATTCTTTTATACATATACCACAAAAAATATCACAAAACAAACTTAGGAAGCTAAGTGCACAAATTCTGCCCAGCAGGAGCGGTGTCACTCAAATCAGAGAGGGGATTAAATCAAAATGGAGTTAGAGAGGGGAGCGGATGCATTTCATCACCCATCTTTATCTAAAAGCTTGAGCTCCATCGTCTGCTACCTGAACCCATTAATGGCTACTCTAGATAAGCTACAGAGCTGGGCTGAGAGGTGGCAAATGGAGTTTAATGCGGACAAGTGTGAGGCGATTCACTTTGGTCGGAATAACCGGATTACAAAGTACTGGGCTAATGGTAAGATCCTTGGTAGTGTAGATGAGCAGAGAGATCTCGGTGTCCACGTACATAGATCCTTGAAAGTTGCCACCCAGGTTGACAGGGTTGTTAAGAAGGCTTACAATGTTTTAGCTTTTATTAATAGAGGGACCGAGTTCCGGAACCATGAGGTTATGCTGCAGCTGTACAAAACTCTGGTGTGGCCGCACTTGGAGTATTGTGTACAGTTCTGGTCTCCACATTATAAGAAGGATGTGGAAGCTTTGGAAAGGGTGCAGAGGAGATTTACTAGGATGTTGCCTAGTATGGAGGGAAGGTTTTACGAGGAAAGGCTGAGGGACTTGAGGCTGTTTTTGTTAGAGAGAAGAAGGTTGAGAGGTGACTTAATAGAGACATATAAGATAATCAGAGGGTTAGATAGGGTGGACAGGGAGAGCCTTTTTCCAAGTATGGTGACGGCGAGCACAAGGGGGCATAGCTTTAAATTGAGGGGTGATAGATATCGGATAGATGTCAGAGGTAGTTTCTTTACTCAGAGAGTAGTCAGGGTTTTAGATTAGATTAGATTACAGTGTGGAAGCAGGCCCTTCGGCCCAACAAGTCCACACCGACCCGCCGAAGCGCAACCCACCCATACCCCTACATTTACCCCTTACCTAACACTACGGGCAATTTAGCATGGCCAATTCACCTTACCTGCACATTTTTGGAGGAAACCGGAGCACCCGGAGGAAACCCACGCAGGCACAGGGAGAATGTGCAAACTCCACACACAGAGTCGCCTGAGGCGGGAATTGAACCCGGGTCTCTGGCGCTGTGAGGCAGCAGTGCTAACCACTGTGCCACCGTGCCGCCCAAAGGGTATGGAATGCTTTGCCTGCAACGGTAGTAGATTTGCCAACTTTAAGTACATTTAAGTCGTCATTGGACAAGCATATGGATGTACATGGAATAGTGTAGGTTAGAATGGGCTTCAGATTGGTATGACAGGTTGTACGACGGGCCTGTACTGCATTGTAATGTACTATGTTCTATGTAGCCAGGCCCACGAGCAAGCCTACAGAGAGGTTCTCTGGCCTGTCTACCCCATCCATATCAATCAGGAGCATGGGGCTGAATTACAACTAAAAGAACAATAACAAGGTTTCAAAATAACTAGGAAGGGAGTGCAATTGCCCATAACCAGTGTATATGTTGTCCACTAAGTGCACAGTGCTACAAAATAAACAGTTGGACTGGGAGTCCATCACCAGTTGACAACTGCTGTTTGCTCCACCCAGACTGAAGCAGAATGACTCCACATAGAGAGCTCTCTCCTGGGGCAGGAATTTGGTCTTACTTATGTAAACTCATAACAAATTAACTAATTAGAAGAACTAAACAGTTCACGATTCGGAGATGCCTGTGTTGGACTGGGGTGTACAAAGTTAAAAATCACACAACACCAGGTTATCGTCCAATAGGTTTAATTGGAAGCACACTAGCTTTCGAGCGCTGCTCCTTCATCAGGTGATAGAGGACGACACAATTCTAAGGCACAGAATTTATAGCAAAAATTTACAGTGTGATGTAACTGAAATTATACATTGAAAAATACCTTGATTGTCTGTTGAGTCTTTCATCTGTTTGAATACCATGATAGTTTCACTTCTTTCATGTGTAAATCATAAAACCCTTTTTTTAAAAAGTTGCATTCTGAGATTAGCTGTAACAATGAGTGTTAGCTAGACAATATGTTGAAGGTGTTAGCCCCCTGTGTTCTCTGTCTACGCCATGATGTTTAGATTGATTCTAATCTGAAAAGTGAGATAACAGACTTTTACATGAATTCATGCAGTTTTTGAGCAAAGTACAATGTAACTCTGCAAGTACAAATTCACCCCACAAAATATATGTGTGCATGTGAGTCTTTGTCTGTTTGTGTGTGTGTGTCTGTCTGACTGGGTTGGGGGGGTGGGTTGTGAGTGTGAGAGAGAGCGTATATGTGTGTGTAGTGAGTGTAGAGTGTCTTAAGTCTGTGAGGGGGTGCATGCGTGACGGCCATTGCACTATACACACACACAGACACTCCTACACACACACACACACACATACAGACACTCCTATACACACATACACACGGACACACATGTACACAGACACGCACACAAACACTCACAAACACCCTTACATATACACACACTCCCACACTCACACATGCACCCCCTCACAGACTTAAGACATTCTACACTCACTACACACACATATACACTCTCTCTCACACTCTCAACCCCCAATTCAGACAGACAGACACACACAAACAGACAAAGACCCACATGCACACATATATTTTGTGGGGTGAATTTGTACTTGCAGAGTTACATTGCACTTTGCTCAAAAGCTGCATGAATTCATATAAAACTCTGTTATCTCACTTTTCAGATTAGAATCAATCTAAACATCATGGCATAGACAGAGAAGACAGGGGGCTAACACCTTCAACATATTGTCCAGCTAACACTCATTGTTACAGCTAACCTGAGAATACAACTTTAAAAAAAAGTTAAAAATCACACAACACCAGATTATAGTCCAACAGGTTTAATTGGAAGCAAACTAGCTTTTGGAGCGATGCTCCTTCATCAAGTGATAGTGGAGGGCTCGATCGTAACACAGAATTTATAGCAAAAATTTACAGTGTGATGTAACTGAAATTATACATTGAAAAATTGATTGTCTGTTAAGCCTTTCATCTGTTAGAATACAGTGATAGTTTCACTTCTTTCATGTGTAAATCACAAAACCTTTTTTTTAAAGTTGCATTCTCGGGTTAGCTGTTAACAATGGTGATAGCTAGACAATATGTTGAAGGTGTTAGCCCCCTGTGTTCTCTGTCTATGCCATGATGTTTAGATTGATTCTAATCTAAAAAGTGAGATAACAGTTTTACATAAATTCATCCAGTTTTTGAGCTCAGAGTTCTACATGAATGTATGCAGTTTTTGAGCAAAGTACAATGTAACTTGAAGGAGCGTCGCTCCTGAAAGCTAGTGTGCTTCCAATTAAACCTGTTGGACTATAACCTGGTGTTGTGTGATTTTTAACTTTGTACACCCCAGTCCAACACCGGCATCTCCAAATCATGTTTTAAAAAAAGGGTTTGAAATTTACACATGAAAGAAGTGAAACTATCATGGTATTCAAACAGATGAAAGACTCAACAGACAATCAAGGTATTTTTCAATGTATAATTTCAGTTACATCACACTGTAAATTTTTGCGAAAAATTCTGTGCCTATCACCTGATGAAGGAGCAGTGCCCCGAAAACTAGTGTGCTTCCAATTAAACCTGTTGGACTATAACCTGGTGTTATGTGATTTTTAAATTTAAACAGTTCACAATTGACAAGCACTGACCACCAAGGACAGTGCAACAACAGCAATAAAAGCAGAAGGCAGGAAAGAACACGGGATGAATTAAATCAAAATGGTGTGCAGGGAGAGGTATTAGAGTCCAGACATAAGACATAGGAGCAAAAATTAGGCCATTCAGCCCATCAAGTCTGCTCTGCCATTCAATCATGGCTGATAAGTTTCTCAACCCCATTCTCCCGGTTTGTCCCTTGATTCCCTTGATGTAGACAATAGACAATAGGTGCAGGAGTAGGCCATTCTGCCCCTCGAGCCTGCACCACCATTCAATATGATCATGGCTGATCATCCTTAATCAGTATCCTGTTCCTGCCTTATCTCCATAACCCTTGATTCCACTATCCTTGAGAGCTCTATCCAACTCTTTCTTAAATGAATCCAGAGACTGGGCCTCCACTGCCCTCTGGGGCAGAGCATTCCACACAGCCACCACTCTCTGGGTGAAGAAGTTTCTCCTCATCTCTGTCCTAAATGGTCTACTCCGTATTTTTAAGCTGTGTCCTTTGGTTCGGGACTCACCCATCAGCGGAAACATGTTTCCTGCCTCCAGAGTGTCCAATCCTTTAATAATCCTATATGTCTCAATCAGATCCCCTCTCAGTCTTCTAAGCTCAAGGGTATACACGCCCAGTCGCTCCAGTCTTTCAGCGTAAGGTAGTTCCGCCATTCCAGGAATTGACCTTGTGAACCTACGCTGCACTCCCTCAATAGCCAGAACGTCTTTCCTCAAATTTGGAGACCAGAACTGCACACAATGCTCACCAGGGCCCTGTACAGCTGCAGAAGAACCTCTTTGCTTCTATGCTCAATCCCTCTTGTTATGAAGGCCGGCATGCTATTAGCCTTCTTCACTACCTGCTGTAGCTGCATGCTTACCTTCATTGACTGGTGTACAAGAACACCCAGATCTCTTTGTACTGCCCCTTTACCTAAATTGATTCCATTTAGGTAGTAATCTGCCTTCCTGTTCTTGCCACCAAAGTGGATAACCATACATTTATCCACATTAAACTGCATCTGCCATGCATCTGACCACTCACCTAACTTGTCCAGGTCATCCTGTAATCTCCTAACATCCTCCTCACATTTCACCCTGCCACCTAACTTAGTATCATCAGCAAATTTGCTAATGTTATTACTAATACCATCTTCTATATCATTAATATATATTGTAAAAAGCTGCAGTCCCAGCACTGATCCCTGCGGTACCCCACTGGTCACTGCCTGCCATTACGAAATGGAGCCGTTTATCACTACTCTTTGTTTCCTGTCAGCCAACCAACTTTCAATCCAAGTTAGTACTTTGCCCCCAATACCATGCACCTTAATTGTGCTCACTAACCTCCTATGTGGGACTTTATCAAAAGCTTTCTGAAAGTCCAGGTACACTACATCAACTGGATCTCCCTCATCCATCTTCAGAGTTACATCCTCAAAAAATTCCAGAAGATTAGTCAAGCATGATTTCCCCTTCATAAATCCATGCTGACTCTGACCTATCCTGTTACTACTATCCAGATGTGTTGTAATTTCATCCTTTATAATAGACTCCAGCATCTTTCCCACCACTGAGGTCAGACTAACTGGTCTATAATTTCCTGCTTTCTCTCTCCCACCTTTCTTAAAAAGTGGTACAACATTAGCCACCCTCCAATCCGCAGGAACTGATCCCGAATCTATCGAACTCTGAAAATAATCACCAACGCATCCACGATTTCTCGAGCCACCTCCTTCAGTACCCTGGGATGTAGACCATCAGGCCCCGGGGACTTATCAACCTTCAGTCCTAACAGTCTCTCCAACACCAATTCCTGGCAAATATAAATTCCCTTAAGTTCAGGTCCTTCAGCCACTGTTACCTCAGGGAGATTGCTTGTGTCTTCCCCAGTGACCACAGATCTGAAGTATCAATTCAATTCTTCTGCCATCTTTTTGTTCCCCGTAAAATATTCCCCTGTTTCTGTCTTCAAGGGCCCAATTTTAGTCTTAACCATTTTTTTGCTTTTCACATATCTAAAAAAGCTTTTACTATCCTCCTTTATATTTTTGGCCAGTTTACCTTCGTACCTCATTTTTTTTCTGTGTATTTCCTTCTTAGTAATCCTCTGTTATTCTTTAAAAGCTTCCCAGTCCTCCATTTTCCCACTTATCTTTGCTATGTTATACTTTTTCTCTTTTGACTTTATATGTTTTTTAACTTCCCTCGTCATCCACGGCCACCCATGCCTCCTCCTAGGATCTTTCTTCCTTTTTGGAATGAACTGATCCTGCATCTTCTGCATTATACACAGAAGTATCTGTCATTGTTCCTCCACTGTCATCCCTGCTAAGGTATTGCACCATTGAACTTTGGCCAGCTCCTCCCTCATAGCTCCATAGTTCCCTTTATTCAACAGGAACATTGTCACTTCCAATTGTACCCTCTCCCTCTCAACTTGCAGATGGAAGGTTATTGTATTATGGTCACTACTTCCCAATGGCTCCTTCACTTCGAGGTCCCTGATTAATTCTGGTTCGTTGCACAATACCAGATCCAGAATTGCCTTCTCCCTGGTAGGCTCCAGCACCACCTGTTCTAAGAATCCATCTCAGAGGCACTCCACAAAGTCTCTTTCTTGAGGTCCAATACCATCCTGATTCTCCCAGTCTACTTGCATGTTGAAATCCCCCATAACAACTGTAGTAACATCTTTGTGACAGGCCAATTTCAGCTGCTGATTCAACTTACATCCGACATCCAGACTACTGTTTGGGGGCCTGTAGATAACTCCAAAGTGGGTCTTTTTACCCTTAGAATTTCTCAGCTCTATCCATACTGACTCTACATCCCCTGATTCTAGGTCCCCCCGCGCAAGGGACTGAATATCATCCCTTACCAACATGGCCACCACACCCCCTCTGCCCATCAGTCTTAAATATACTAAATTACCTGGCCTCAACAGCCTACTATGGCAATGAGTTCCATAGATTTGCCACTCTCTGGCTGAAGAAGTTTCTCCTTATCTCTATTCTAAAAGGTCTTCCCTTTACTCTAAGGCTATGTCTTCAGGTCCCCTGTGGTGCCCACCCTTCTCTGGAGGCTGTTAGTGGACAACAAATGCTCCTTTTTCAAGGACACATGGGCACAAATATAGTCACAGAAGAGGAGCAGGCAGTCACAAATTTCAGTCCCCTCCATAGACCGCTGCCTGGACCTATTAATGGCTACATTGGTCAGGGCTCAGGAGCATGCCCGTGAAGAAGTCCTCCAACCTGCCCGTCCCCCCTCCTCACCAAATGCCCAAAAATAAGGAGCACAGGGCCGAAGGGCAAGCAAAAGAACATGAAGCTTTTGAAGTAACTAAAAACAGGATGCAACTGCCCACAATCAACGTATCTATAGCCCACAGATTCCAGTGTCGCAGAATTAATGGTTGGGTTGGGAGTCTGTGAACCACCTTACCATACAGTTGTGCAGAACTGTTGCCTGCAATGCCTTCACCTTAGATTCCTGATGGGAAGTTGGAGAACCCGAAGATAGAGAGCTCTCTGGAGCAAGAATTCAGGTCTTATATTTTCCCTTTTCTTTTGTTTTCTTTATATACTTTTTATTGTATAAACACCTCTCACTTTTGATAAAATAAACACAATAGGTACAGCCAGTACTTGAGAAAACCTCAGTCCCTGTAAAAGCAAGAATAAATAAAAGGAATTAAAATTCATTTCAGCACTCATTTAGCAAAGTGGTGACTGTGCTATTTAGGCATTACTGGCACAACGCAAGGTAGAAGCTTAATTAGACTACTTTGTGAGAATATAATAAGTCTCGCGAACAGCAGATGCACCGGCTAGAAGCCATTTTGGGGAACAATGTAATGTAGAGTAAATATAGTATTCTAATGACCTCAAGTCAAAAGGCCTGTAATTGGTATCCAAAGTATAGTGGTAGTACAAACAATAATGGCCTCTTTATATGCCTTTCCAACTTTTCTGTGAATGAATGGCTGTGAATTATAATGTACTTATTCGATGCATACTTCTGTATGAACATCTCCATTTCTACATGTTTATGCAACACATTTTTGATGTATTCATGAAGTAACTAACAAATTCAGCTGGATGTAGTGGATGTTCTTGTAGTGATGTCAGATAATTTTTTTCAGTGTAATTAAGATAAAGCAAGTTGGTCAGCCACGAAAATTATTCAGAACTAAATTTGTCCAACACTAAATATAATGTGCTATAGGATTTTCAGAACATACAGCTAGTTAAAAGTGAGAAGTTAAATTATCAAGATTTAAGGGTGAAATGTAAGGAGCAGAATGAGATCTGTTCATTCTGTGTATCCTAAAACGTGTAAAATGCTAAACACTCAACTGATCACAGTGATCTTAAACCAAACATATCATTAATTCTAATTATTTATATAAATGCATTTGTAGAGATTTTGTCCATATTGACCAGTTCTTAAGTACTAGCCCATGGAATTTGGGAGTTAGCCAAATGCAGACCAGCAACAAAGCTTATTTACTTCAATTATTCTGGGCATATCATAAAAATATCTTCTGTAAGTAAAGGAAAATGTTGAACTATCTAGTGTCCTGTCTCAACAGTTATTCATTTATGTCCGATCTCTGGGTTTTTTTCATCGTCATAAGTTCAGTTGAGGCTTAGTTGGCTTCTGTTTACATGTCTGGTATTGAAAGGGACAGTGTATCACTTATTCCATAGTGGGATTGCTACTCCACAAAACCAGAGGTATGGACGAAAGCAGGCTACAAATGAATTTCTAAACACTTTGACTGTTCAACCTAAATCATGAATATATTCATTGTAGAATAAAAAACCAAAAGACATGATCACCACCTCAAAAATGAACGAATAAAAATGTCAATGTTTGGAGAATCATGTCAGGGATTGAAGCCCAAACAAACAATGAACTAGTTTAACCATTCTGGAACTGGGATTCAATTTTATTGCAAAGTAACATTGAAACTTCATAACTGTCTGGTAATTATAGTTTTAAAATTGTTTTTATTGTCAATTATTGGATTCTAATGTGAAATGCAACTACAATTTATAAACAAAACATCAATTAAACTGGCTGCAGAATTCTACATCATGAAATATGTATTACAGTCATTGAATGTCCATTCAGGGGTTTGCTTGTTGGAAAAAGGCAGCTTGTTAGCATTAATTATTAGATGCATTGAGTTTAGATATTCACTCTATGCTCTTATCATATTCACATCTTGGCTTGAATTTACACAAAACTGGAACCATTCTGCAACATAGCCAAAATGGTGCCAGAGCCTCGATTGCAACAGTTCAATCCCTGCACTTGACATCCATCATTTGCACCAAGGTAGAGGAATAAGGGCAAGTCACACTCTGGACAACTGTAGTTCATAGAGGAATATGCACATTTAGAAGTGCCTTCAAACAGTTAAAATTGTATTGGAATGTCCAAGACACTACAGGATTTTATACATTTGAGAGAAAGATCTAAATATGCTGGAATTATTTTGTGATAGGGAGCATTTTTGGAGAGAGGTGTTGCAAGATGGCAGCAGAGTAGGGTGCTTATGGCATGGTGTCATTCCCGACTGGTGCAGTGGTCTCCTGGTGTGGCATGGCAGCCTCCTGGCTTGGCGCACTGCCTCCCAGTGTGGTGGCCTCCCATCCTCCCACATCAGCCTCTTGGCGTGGCAAAGCGACCGCCCGGCATGGCAAACTTCCAGCCTCCCGGCATGACCTGTCTATGACGTGGTCTGGAGCCACAGCCTGAGGCTGACTGGAAGCTTGGTGCCAGCATGGTCTACTGTACTGAAATTTTATTTTGGTAGTGCTGGACATTTTATTTCTCTATTGTCTAAAATTGTGTAACTAAAGAAACTGTGCCTACGCATTTTTGCCTGTAAGATGTAATTGGCACGTATAAACTTTTCACTATACTCATGGAGTATATGTGACAATAAAGATTATTCTATTCTAAGTGGTAAGGTTTCCTATTGTAAGACATAAGGTGCCCTTCAGGAGAGGTAAGATAACCTTTATGAGAAACCTATGATGTCTTTTGAATTAGTACCTTTTTTGTGGCAGAAAGAAGTAGGTTAAGAATCTGTGTAAAACTTAGACACCGTCAATTAAACTGTCAAGCTGTCAAGCCTTTTAAGTTTTTTTTAAAACATATAACAACATGCTATGGCTATTTGCAATTTTACTAGCAGTCTGTTGACACAAGCTAGGGTGTTTAATTGTAGAATTAATGCTGCAAAACTGATTTTGCAATATATGATTATCACAGAGGGAGCTCCAAAGATGCATTAAAACAATCCAGCATTCATTCCATCACTATAGACAGGATTCTGCACTTTGCTGAACTTTTCAAAGGTTTATGGAGCATGAACATAACCTCAAACACAGATATTCTTCAGATGTTTCAGTCAGGTGCAAAGAAAAAGCTAGATTCAGTTGACAGGTAACTCATGCCAGTCTAGAACTTCCTTAAGGTATAGAAGAAACTAAGGGACAAATTCAAACTTAACTCATTCTCCTTTGTATGCATTGGCATTTTTACATCACTCAAATCGTGACTTTTATACCAACTGGCTGAAAGTTCGTTCATACTCAAAAATAGTAGCAGTATGCATGCTGTCATTATTCAGATGCTACAGGCTGCATTTTCATTCCTGAATCAAGTGTAAGGTTGGAAATATACCAAATTTCCCAAAGTGTCCAGAGTTTTGAACCTTTTTTCTGGGTTGGGGTGGGGGGGGGTGAGGCGAGGTGTTGGTGATAACTGGAGTCTGGTCTGCCACCCCAGAAAAGATTTGCAAACAGCCAATGTGACGATGCAGTGGCCAGGTTAAAAGACTCACCTCAGTGCTCTCTGTCCCAATATATTTTTAAAAATCCTTCTAGCCTTTTTCACACATTTTCTATGCTTCATCCATGCTAACTCATGCTCTCAAATGTCAACCTGTGCCCCAAATCCACATACAGCTCTTAATACCCCTTTACCAACTTAGTACCAACTCATGCTAACACATGCTGCTCCATTTACTACCTCTGCAATTTAGCCCCATGCCAACAATTACCATGTATAGACCTCAGGAGCTAAGGTGAGATGAAATAAAGTTTTAAAATATCTTTGTAAATTTCAATATTAAAACAAAACTTCATGAAAACTCATTCATTGCATTTAAATTCCTTCAATTACTAAGTCTCTTATAGAAAGTAAACTTCCACGAATTATTTAATCCTTAATAAAAAAATACATTTGTATTCATAAGCCCCTAAGTATCTTGAACATTCCAGTAGCAGAATTTCAACTGTTTGAAGGCACTTTTAAACATGGACATTCCTCTATGAACCACAGATGTCCAAAGAGTGACTTGCCCTTATCCTCCACCTTGGTGCAAATGATGGATGTCAAATGCAGGGACTGAATTGCTGAAATCGAGGCTCTGGCACCATTTTGGCTATGATGCGTCTGACTAAAAACAAAGGAAAGTATCTAAAGAATATCTGTGTTTGATATTCTTTGAAAAATTCAGCCAAGTGCAGAGCCCTGTCAATAGTGATGTAATGAATGCTGGATTGTTTTAATGCATCATTGAATTAAATTCTCAAAGGGTTAGGAATTTATGACTGTCGTGTACTATTAAATATTCTTCCATGCAAATTTATTGTTAGATTCAGTTAGAGGATTATTTCAAAATGAATTTACCATTAAACTTCATAAGTTTAAAGTTCCCAAACTATCCACGTGGATTATCTTTTTCCTCTTTACACAGTCTTGCATAAGTCTGAGAGATGATTATGAGCTCATACACTTACATATTGTGAGCTTTGTTGATTAAAACATATGGAAAATATGTTCAGATCTAGATATGTTGAATTCAAACGTTTTGGTAGAAATGATTGGCAAATTTTATGGGAGCATGAAAATTAAAGTTTTGTTTGACTAAGTGACAATGAATGCTAAAATTACTGGGCTAACAATGTGTTGGAGTTTGATTTGCTCATTTGAATGCGGAGTGTGTATAACAATGCATAGATCTCTGCCTCTGCTAGGTAATGAGTTAAGGGCATTGGTGGGAGCATCTGCAATCTCAGAAAAATCAAAGAACTCTGCCTCTGTATAGAAAGTTTTCAGAAAGTCCCAGATCCCTGAGCTCTTAAGTTGCGCTTGGCATCATAAATGGGTCCATGGTTTGTTTGGTGTCGAGGAGAAATCATGTGAGATAACTTCCTTGAGGTAATCTCTCATAGCAGAACATAGGAGTCAAATCAGTCATAGTATTCTTATGAGCAAAAGTGATTTTGTAACTGAACTCTCAAATTCAACAATTCTCATCGATTGTCTCTTTCTTATTTTCTTAAGATTAATGCCTGAATTTTTATGTATATGATGAGGGTCACTGACTTATGCAAAGTTGCACCCATCATCTTCTACAGAGGACCGGGGGAGGTGTATGATCGGGGAGATTTTATTTTATATAATCATGGCTGGGTGTGAAAAAGGCAGTGACCATCAAACAAAACTAGTTTTATTAGGGATGTTAAAACATGACACATAGTCTTTAGCTCTGAGAGGAAAAGTATAAAGCTACTGAAGTTATTTGGAGACATAGAGTATAATTTATCTCTTAGGTCAGGTATTCCCTTGAGCAAAGTAAGGCACCCTTAGGGTAGGGTCAGATACTTTTTGGAATTGCCCAAAGTAGATGTATATGCATGAAAAATGGTTAAACTTCATTGTGGGACTATCAGGGTGTCAATGCATTTAAATCCCATTACAACTTCCAAGGTCTTTAAATCTCCTGCCTTTTCAATGTTTGTTTTTTGAACAGTGGTCAGCTCAAACAAAATAGTGCCTGTCATTTCAACTCAATCTATCGTTATCCCTGTAGGGTACCTGTCAGTTCACAGTTTGGCAGTTCCAGTTGCTTACAGATTTTGACACAGGACTATGAATGTGAATACTTACTTTTATCAAGACCTAAGTACTTGAATGACATATTTATAATCATAAAGGATAAACTAGTTGAATGGATTTAAATATTTTGAATGTGTTTTTATTCTTGGAAAGTCTGACTGCAATAGATACTTAGAATTTGATGCCTGAAGTATTTTTATTGCAGGCTTGTCTTCAGCCAAATGTAATATGCACCAACATCCTTGGAAAAGAAGGAAGAGTTGGCAGTGAAGAATGTTCAGAAGTATGTTATTTTTCCCACAACTCCATCTCACCAACTCTGATTTTGATGGCAATAGAAACTGCTGATTTTTAAAATCCACTCAAGAAGCGCAGCAGCTAGGGGTGAGTGGGGTGGGGTTAGGGAGGGCAAGGAGGTATGCTTCAGGCATGTAATATAAGTTGCACTGGAAACATAATATCATGAACTTTATATATAAATCAAGAGTAGCGATAAGAATGAACTATATTTTATGTTCAAATTATTGAATGAATTGTGACATTTATTTCTTTAAAAAAAGTTACTGGGTGTATTTTGTAGGCCTTATAAAATAAAAGTAGATTTAAACATGGCATTCCAAGTGAATTGGATAATTACCTGAAATGAAAAACTTTGCAGATTTACAGGGAAAGGGCAAGGTATGGGGTGAGCCAAGTAACACAATGTTGGCAAGAACGTAATGGGACAAATTGCCTCCTTTGTGCTGTAACCATTCTATGACTTTTGTAGAACAAATAACGGACTTGTTGTCTGATTCTAGTTGTAATTGTTGTCATCTCTACAGTGTCCTGTAGGTGTCCCCATTTGCATTTGAAAACATTACTACTATTTGGAACTGGAGTTGCTTCAGAAAGTTCAATTAAGTTGTACTATATGTGAATTCAGTTTATATTTTCCGACTTCTTGCTGATCCTCTTACTTAGCCACCTTTTCAAAACAAAGAAATATGAAGGCATTCCCTTCCAAAGGCAAGAGAAATTCTGCTTCATGACCAAGTCTGCTTGATCTGAGTTTCATTTTTCTCTTCCATTCTTCTTTGTGTTTTTTAATGCTTTTTCAGATGAACCATTTGAGATTAAAAATAGATGCTGGTGGTCACTATAAAAATTAAGCTACTTTTCAGTACAGTACTAGTCACTGCTGGAATACGGGGAAGAAAGATTTTAAAATACTCAAAGCCTTTAGTACTTTAAAAACTTTAAGCAGATGAAATACTGTTTCACTTCCAGCCAAACGCCCCAAGATTTTTTTTAAAGTTGTTTATACATACATTTATCTTTGTCCAAAATTCTTATTACTTCAATAAGCCAAGTTGTTTTACTTGATAAAAACACTGGTTAGGATCTTCTGAGGGATGGGAATTATCATCAGATTGTTGTTCCTTCTGAATGTTCCGTGCTTCAACTCTGCTCCGCATGTATTGCTGGATCTTACCCTTACTTTGACAGAAAAGTGGAACAATGTGTCTGTTGGGAAATTTGTCATGATGTTGTAGAGTTAAAAATCAGGCAGGATGTGCTCAGTATTTATGGGACTGGTTACTATAAAATGGGTATAATGGTCCATGATGAATATTAGTGAATGTGTGAGATGACAAATGAGTGGATGGCTAGGGGGGGTGCATTAACTGCTGTAATAGGTGAGCCCCAGTGAGTTTTCCCATGTTATTGTGCATTGTTATGTATGCATTCTGTGCCTGTAACAAACCCTGCACATGCTGTTGTGTACGCATCAGCAACAAAAATACTTGCCACTGTTGAGACTTTTTTTTTGATTTCCACTGCCAGCACCATGTTTAAAGCTCAGCTGTGCAAGGTCAAACACTGCCAACCAGAAACTGCCCTTCATTATGCAAGTAGTGGGAGAGAAATGGAAAAGAAAAGCTTCTAAGGGCATAGGTAGCATGACTGACACTTCATTCATTGCAAATAGAAGCTCACATTTTACGTCCATCCTCTGTCTGATCACCACTCATTGTAACTGCAGCTACGAGAATCTAGATGCATGATACCATGTTTGAGGGAGTGCTATTCTTTTTCTCATGCCCAATAACTTCTCACTGTTCAATGTGGGAGAATTACATACTGGAAGCCTTCAAGTGGTTGAAAACACTAACTTTTATTGAACAACAACAAAAGTAATCAAGTTCCATTTACTTCTGGGAACAAACAGGAACCATTTGCCTTTCAAGAAAAAACACAATTACAGTTAGTAAATGATTATCATACCCAGCTCACAGCTAATGGAACTAGGTGTCAATTAAGTTCTGTCTGGCTTGTTGCACTCAACTCCGTAGTATTCTATCATGCAGAAGATGATCAATATTCTCAGCTTCCACTGTGGAAGATGGCACTTGTCTGCATGTGCAAAGTAGCCTGGCAGCAGCTTTAGAATGAAATCTTATTAATGTGATCCAAAGTGTAGCATTCAAGAGGTGAAATATATTCTAAGTGAATCAGAAGTGTGCCAGGGGAGAAAGTGAGGACTGCAGATGCAGTCGAAAGTGTGGTGCAGCAAAAGCACAGCCAGTCAGGCAGCATCCGAAGAGCAGGAGATTCCATGTTTCGGGCATAAGCCCTTCATCAGGAATGAGGCTCGTGGGCTGGAGGCCTGAGAGATAAATGGGAGGTGGGGTGGGGTTGGGGGAAAGGTAGCTGAGAATGTGATAGGTAGGTGAAGGTGAGCGAGAAGGTGATAGGTCGGAGAAGAGGGCGGAGCGGAAAGATGGGATAGAATGGACAGGTCAAGTGTGCAGTGCCGAGTCGGAGGCTTGGGACTGGGATAATGTTGGGGGAGGGGAGATGAAGACACTGGTGAAATCCACACTCATCCCTTGTGGTTGCAGGGTCGCAAGGCAGAATATGAGACATTCTTCCTTCAAGCATTGGGTGATTAGGGTTTGGTGATCGAGGAGGCCCAGGACCTGCATGGTGCAGATACAGTAGATGACATTGGTGGAGGTGCAGGTAAATTTCTGTCAGTGTGGAAAGATCATTTGGAGCCTTGAATGGAGGTGAGGAGGGAGGTGAAGTCCGTCCAAGGCCCTAAAGGATCCTTCCACATCCAACAGAAATTTACCTGCACTACCTGATATGGTCTCCTCTACATTGGGGAGACAGGACGCC
Organism: Chiloscyllium plagiosum; assembly: GCF_037043375.1. Classification (NCBI taxonomy): domain Eukaryota; kingdom Metazoa; phylum Chordata; class Chondrichthyes; order Orectolobiformes; family Hemiscylliidae; genus Chiloscyllium; species Chiloscyllium plagiosum. The sequence goes on along the minus strand of NW_028270155.1, from coordinate 34,441,152 downwards.
AACTTGCGGATCGTTCCACAGAACATCTCTGGGACACCCACACCAACTAACCCCACTACCCCGTGGCTGAACACTTCAACTCCCCCTCCCACTCCGCCAAGGATATGCAGGTCTTGGGCCTCCTCCATCGCCAAACCCTAACCACCTAATGCCTAGAGGAAGAACTTCTCATATTCCGCCTTGGGACCCTGCAACCACAAGGGATCAATGTGGATTTCACTAGTTTCCTCATATCTCCTCGCCCACATTATCCCCGTCACAAGCCTCCAACACAGCACCACCCTCTTGACCTGCCCATCACCTTTCCCACCTATCCGTTCCACCCTCCTCTCTGACCTATCGCCTTCTCCCCCACCTTCATCTACTTATCACATTCTCAGCTACTTTCCCCTAGCCCCACCCCCCTCCCATTTATCTCTCAGGCCCCTGGCCAATAAGCTTCATTCCTGATGAAGGACTTATGCCTGAAATGTCAATTCTCCTGCTCCTTGGATGCTGTCTGACTGCTATGCTTTTCCAGCACCACACTCAGAAGCGTGCCACGACAATGTAGTGAGATTGGTGCATGTCCAGTACTGACCAATGTCATAGATGGCAGGTGCAGATGATCACTACATGGTGTAAACCCTGATGGCAGGTTCAAGATAGAGACCCAGAGGAGCAAGCACTAATGTTGGGAATTGTCTCTGACTAGATTCTTTCCACAACATAGGAAAAAATTAAATTGCACACAAATGAAGCAAGGTTAAGTACTAATGAGATACAAAAGCATGCAAATAAGCCTCTTTCTGCTCACTAGCAGGATTCACAAATTTCCAGTCAAATTTTGGATGCAAATTTGAATTTTTTTCTATGAACATAAGAATGTTATTTTTCTGATCATGCTATATTTTACCAATTGATTCATTATTTTCCACATCATTCAAATGCTGCAAAAGTTCAGTCCAATATTATGAATTATTTCTTCTTATGGTATTGGGCCCAAACTATACTAAAATGACAGTGAGTTCAATCAAGCCTGAAATGATCCAGAATGAATTTGGATGTCCACCTTTGAGTGTTGTTTAGTAAACAATATAAAAGTGTTATTGCAGCTATTTACAAATTACATGAATATGGGCTACAATGCTCCTAGTAGACTCTGTAATACATCAGCCACTGGTCTGTCTCCTAAATGTACCTTCCTTACTCTGATCAAGTCCCTGTAATATCATCACAGTGGCTGGTGCTTAATGTACTCAAACAAATACTAACCTGTTCAGACGTATATACCACAAAATGTACACCAGAAATGAAATCAGAAATTGCTAGAAAAACTGAGCAGGTTAAGCAGCATCTGGAGAGAAAGCAGCATTAACATTTTGGTCCAGTAACCTCAGTAAGTGCATTTTTACAAGTGAAGAAAACAGCTATCAAACTCCAGCAATCTCAAACTCAGATGGGTCATAATGGCCCCAAACTGTGTTTTTTATTTACAAATAGGATATGAATGTCTACGCAAAACCAGAATTTATTGCTCATCCCCAACTGGTCTTGAGAGCATGGGGGTGAATTGCTTTCTTGAGCTCCTGTAGTGCTATTAGGGAGTGAGTTTTTGGATTTTTACCCAGTGACAGTGAAGTTGTGATAATGTTGCTTCAAGTTAGGATCGTGTATGACTTGGAGAGGAATTTGAAGGTGGTGGTGTTTTAAGGTGGTAGAGGTTGTGAATTTGCAAGTTGTTGTGGAAGGAACCTGGGCAAATTGCTGCAGCACACTCAATAGGTGGGTATCAATGCATCCCAGTGTACACCTCAAAGAAACATGCCCAAGATATGATTTTTGTGGGGCATGACTATGCTTCAAGCAAATCTATCTCAAAGTGGTGAAAACGACTAGGAAATTTACACATGGCAATGTTTCTGCATAAATGTTTTGCAGAGAAGTTTTATATAAATTTATTTGGAATAAGTAAGTACATGTCTGCTCTTGCAGTCAAGTTGTGTTGAAATGTGCATAAATTTCTGAGTTAATGCCCCTTTAAAGACAAATAACTGTTTATACATTTCTCCTAAAGTGTTTTTTTAAGATTCCTCATTATCATAATATTTCACTATTATGATACTTATGTTAGTTAATGGAACCTGATGCAAAATAATGACAGATTTTAATGTGGTGTGACTGAGAGTCTTATCAGTTATATCGGAGCAATTTTAGCGCTGAGAGTTTAGTTTTACATTTGATTATTATTAACCATTTTAGCTCTAATCAGTCAGTATATGTTTCATGTACTGAAACCCTACATGTTCTCTTCTTTTTCAGATGCATGTGACTGTAATGACAGAAGATATGGAGCTCAATCTTAAAAGTTATTTATCCCTACTGATGAGTTTTAAAGTGATTCAGTCATATTTGGCTTGCAGAATGTCATCATTTGTCAAGAGTAACTGGCCATGCCTCTGAAGAAAGCTCCAGCCAATTAGTGCAGAGGTGCTGAGACAATAACAAACTCCCGCTTGTGGTTTTGATATCATGACGGGAGACGCACAGCATGTTTATGCAATTAAAAATTCAGACATTAATTCCAAACAGCAGCATAAGGAGGATGTTTTTAAACATTTCAGTGAAAAAGATCCTGATAAACTGAACAGCAGCAACAACAGTATATCTGAAAATTGCAAGACAGTGTTGAATAATACTTGTTTAAATAGTTCTCATCTCCACAAAAAGAACAAGGAAAGCCATAATCAGAGAGAGGCTGTAATTAGGCCACAGCAAGCTGGTAAAATTGACTTTAAGTCTCTTCAAAACAGACCAAAGTTTTCAGGTGAAAGAACATGGTCTTCATCCAGCGGTTCAAATGGCAAAAGCAGTCCACAGTCACCTACTGGGAAAAACAAAGGAAGAGACAAAAGTAAAAAGTATGGGAAAGGGCCTCCTCACCTTTACAAACTTAATATTGTTAACTCACGATCAAACCCTACAATTGGAATAGCATATCCACAGCAAAAGGTTACATCAGCAAGGAAGCTAGAAGGAAACCGAGAGCATGTAACAGGAAGCTATCGTTTTAATGTGCCCAGCATACCAGAACGAGAAGCAGAGCTTCAACAAGAGGATCTTAGCTACAACAGACGTTTTCCGGAGAATTCTGCAAACCATACTTCCAAAAGTTATACCTCACATACTACAGTGGTCACATGTCAGCATCAACCATTAAAAACACAATCACAGGTAAACAGCAGTGTTTCCAGAGATAGTTCCAATTCCAGTAGCCAGTTACTATGCCCAGAATTCCATGGAAACAGGAATAAATCAAACTTCTCACCTTTTTCAGTGGATTGGCATTGTCCAGACAGGGCATTTCCAGGCACCAACTATGGAATGCCCGCTTTTAAACAAAGCATTTTTCCTGTAACCGTAGAAAACAATAAACCTAATACGCGGGGCTTTAGATCAATTCAATTTCAATATCCAATCCCTCAGTTGCAGGAGGCAGCTGCAGATCCATTCAATAATGAGCACAATACCCAAAGTCACTTTCAACACGATTACTTAGATATCCCAGTGCCTAACAGCCAAATAGCACATGGTGGTTTTGTATTTCAGCTTTCAACTGATAATCAAAAGGAATCTTTAAGGAATGGTCAGTATGATACTTCATCAGATGGGAGAAGCTGTGCACAGCCTTCCCATCAGACTAAGTTTGTGCATTCATCTACTCAAGGTACTCAACTTCAGTCACCTTTGTCTCATTACAAAGGAAGGAACGATCATCCAAATGATATAAATGGTATTATGTCTTCGACTGATGCTGTATCATCTTCCATTGATACTGTATCGTCTGCTGGTGCTATCTCAACCTCTACTGGTGCTATCTCAACCTCTACTGGTGCTATATCGACCTCTACTGGTGCTATTGAACAAAATCAGAGCACTTTCCAAGAAAACCAAACAATTTGTTCATCAGACACATTCAGTTTGCACAATAATGGTGTTGGATTTGTTTCTACGAATAAAAGGTGCTTATCTTTAAAAGACAACCGAAACACTGAAAGACTGGTCGCTCCAGGGAAAACCCTGAGGAGAAACATATCCCACATTTCTTTACCCCAAATGCATGTTCAGGATAAAGTTTATGGTGGTGCTTCTAATTGCAGTGTCCCTGATGGCTTAGTGCCTTTTGACAAGAATATTTCAAATAAAATCCACAGTCACCCCAGGGGATCGCAAATTTGGGAAGGAAACAAGATCTTCCCTACAAAAGATCAAAGTTCTGCACCTTACACTTCATCAGTTGCAAGCCAATGTTCATATCCATGCCAATCTGTTACTAATTTGTCATTTGCTGACCACAGGCAGCATGTCCCAAAAAATAGTGCTTCCAGGTTTCCATGGCAGCAAATTCACCTTACATCTGTGATGCCAAACCAAAACAGAATAGAACTTTCTAGACAACTCAGTAACCAGCAGCTTGCTTTTCCACCTGACAGCTCAGAGTGGCAAGAATGTAAAAAAACGCAAAAAAATGCACCCGTTTGTAATTCAGTTAATTTTCTTCATAAGAATCATGTCCACACTGAAGAACTTCACAACACTAGAAATGATGGGGGCAGACAAAACCTGAACACAGCTTCTGCTTTTCCATTTCAGAATGGCCTAGTTAATTCTAACACATCATTATGTGAATCAGAAAATGCAAATGCATTCTGTGGCTTGAACCAAAAAGCTGTGCCAGCACCTACAAGAGGTGGCAATCACACAGCATTATCAATGCCAAAACTTAGCTTAGCATCAGCATCTCCATACCAGTCACCACCGTCTTCACCAGTTCTCAATCCTGGATCTATTAGCACATGCTCATCTCTTTCCCCAGTGTCTACTGTGTACAGTGCCAACAGTCCTCTGAACCCCAATTCAGAAGACGGTCAGTTACCCAATGTAGCGACACTATCCAATCTCTATCATCAGCACCATCATATTAAAGATGGAAATAAACTCAGTTCATCTGAGCAGATTAGTGCTGACCTTGTGCAATATGATCCACTCAGAGCATTCACATTTTCTTCAGCTGATCATTCCAGGGGAATTAAGGATAACCAGATGTTATATATCCAGGCCAACTCACTGTCACAGCAGAATGCAGAAAGCAATCAATGCTCAAGTGCCTTTGATACTGAATCACAAACCTTCTCAGAGCAGCACCTTTTTGCTAATTCACTCAGCAGTGCAAATCTTGACCAACTTGATGTACTTCTTACATGCAAACAGTGTGATCAAAATTTTAGCAATGTTGCTTCATTTCTTGACCACCGTCAATATTGTGGACTTCATTCAACTTGTCACACAGAGCTGCATGAAATACCAAGAATGGTGGAGAATAGAAGGTTCCAGGCAGAATCAACAAAAACATCAGCTCTTCATTCAATGCGTGGTGGAATTGATCCACATCAGCCTTTGCATTGCTTAAGTAAGCCTTGTGACTTGCTATTAGACAGTGAAGCTGCAAGTGATCCAAAAGATGACCCATTTAAGTTTAATATTTTTAGTGGAACAGGATCCAGTTCAATATCACTAACAGCTTCTGATTTAGAGATTGACGATGCAAAACTTGATAGTTTAATCAATGAAACTCTGAATGGTCTTGATTATCAATCTGATAATGCTGAAATTGACAGCAGCTTCATAGAAGCTTTTGCAGATGATGAGTTTTCTACAACAAAAAGCACAGTAAATGGATCATCCTTCAAGACCAAAGACTGTGTACCACTAGAAAACAAAATTAATACCAAGTCTACAGAAACAGAAGATAAACAGGCTGTACAAATGAAAGTGATACACAATAATGGGATAGCTGATAGAACCATCCAGAGAAAGGAAAGAAACAAACATCCTTACAGGAAAAGTGAGGAAAATGATTCAGTGACAGTTCTTTCATCACAATCATATTCCAAAAAGTTGGATAAGTTCAGAATTAAGAACTTCTCTCACGAGGCTTCTTTTGACCCCTCAAAGTACAACAAACCTAATGAAAAAATAGGAAAATCAAGAGGAGGAAGAAAACTTAGTGCTGATGCATTACTTCATCGCAGAATAAGAGAAGCTTTATCTCAGCCAGCACAAAGTCTGCGAAAGAATCCTGAAAGAAATAAGCACAAAGGTAACTCTGACAATCTGGCCACAATTCGTCCAACTCCTTTCAAGGTTGTTCATTTGAATGATAACTCCAGGTTATGTAGATCTGCTGTAAAGGATATTAAGAAAAGAAAGTCAGGTAGCAGAACTTGGAGCAAGGAATTAATTCAGAAGATTGTTCAGCAGAAGAACAAGCTGCATAAGTTACATGTGAAAGGTAACAAGAAATTGCAGGTTCCGCCAATACCGGAGCGATTGATTCAACCTCAACACAGAAGTAACTTGGGAGAATATGACTATATTTCAGATTCAGATCAAGAAACAGAACCTCAGAGCAGTAAATATCCAACTCCACGCTTAAATCGACAGGCTAAATACAGCATTGCAAAGGAACACAAAAGCAAGTGTGGACAAGCTAAGGCAGAAGAATCTTGGAGATACATTAAAATCAGAAAAACTTCAGAATGTAGCATAGAAACAGAGGGTCACAATCAAAAGAAGGGATACAATGGCAGTAGAATCAAAAGGAGAAGCAGCAGAGCTTATATGAGCAGTGATTGCAGCAACATTACCAGCAGTTTAAGTGAAAACACTAACAGCCCTAATAGCGTTGAAAGATCAGACTCAGATAGTGCAGATAGTGAGAAAGACAAAAATATTGTTGAAAATGAACATCCTACTCTTATTTCCAGTACTGATCATACCATGCAATCCAATTTAAATGCAACAGTCACTTGTACAGATAAAGCAGCAAAAATTGCAAAAGACAGTCTGATTAATGATTCAGCCCATTCAAGAGGTACAAAGAAATTTGGTTCTGCAAAGTTTTTGCTTTCAGGGCGAAGATCTCAAAGAAGCAGCCAAAGCATGATGCAGTTGGGTTATTACAACGAGTCACATGCATCACAAAAGGGGGAGATGGAGGACCAGAATGCAATAGGTTCTAACACAAATCAGATGGAGCTTTGTTATGCTGAAAGCAGACCACAAACTGGCAAGTCCTTTGAAAAAAATGTTGGAATGACAAGTACTGCCTCTGTAGCATCAAATACTGAATTAGTTGATCAGAGGGTTATGGAAAATTTCTCTTCATGTGAAGACATTATTGAATATCCTAAAGCCAGTGCAAGTCAAAACAGTTCAATACAAATCACTGAACTTACAGCGGACATGAAGGATCGATTAACAGATATCAACAAAAAAATGAAAAGCACTCTGGGTGGATCCATAGTTGTCTATGAGCCAAATACTGAATGTTTTTGTGATAATTCATCTGGGTTTAATATTGAAGATCATACTGCTGAGAACAGCATGACTACAATTTACTGTGGGCACAAAGATTTAGAAAATCAGCACCATTCCAATATTTTTTCAGAATGTCTGCCTGGTAGTTCTACACATCTGGAAGATATTTTTTTCTATCAAAATGAAAGTGGCGACAATTACTTACAGAAGAATCATGTCAAAAAGTACATAAATGCATATTCAAGAGAAAAATACCAAGCCAAAGCTAAGTCTCCTGTTCCTTGTAGTCCAGCAGGAATATTTGGAGACATCACAATATCAAGCTTTGATAGTCAGCTGTATGCAGATACTTCATTGAATAAAGGAAACTATTATGGATTTTCTTATGGTACAGAAGACAGCAGAGCAGACTATAATCTGCAATATCCACCACTGCTAGAGCACAAGGATTGGGGTTTATTGCAAGATATGACCACAATTTTACCAGAAGAGATTTCACATTTTGAAGATCTCTCTGTGGAAGCAGTAGAGAATAAAAGTTTTCCCCATACTGAAGGAACGTCTTCCACTGAAACTTTGTCACTTTTACCTGAGAGAGTTAATGATCAAAATAATTCCTTCAATGCCACTTTAACAGATGATGATCTAGAAATAAAAAGGTTAGTAACAGAGTTGGAAAATCAGCTTCAGACTCCTAAAAAGAGCAATGACATTTCTGTTGTCCAAGTAAACACTGAACAATACATGAATGTAAATTTGAAAGATCAAACTGCTCTGCCTATATCTCTGCAGCAAGAACAAGGTAATGGTTGTCAAAAGAATATTTATATTCCAAATAATAACTTGAGCAGTGCGAGTACTGATATGCACACAACAGAATATTGTACTGATAAAATACCCAGTGCCCCTAACTCTGCAGACCATAGTACTGTTGGGAGTGTTAAAGATAATGAAGACATTTGGACTTGCTCTTTCCAAATTGTGTCTTTGGATGCTGAGCCAAATTTCCAGACACCTGATAAAGTTTGTGAAGATCCATGTTCTCCTCCTAAAGATAATCAATCCTGCTTTCCAAATGGCCTTAAAGATTCGGAAAATGTAAAAGAAAACAAGTCTCGACATAGTAATCTAGAAGAAAGTAATGTGTCTTCTCTGAGATACTCAGAAAAATCAGAGGAAAAATTAGAAAATCAGCAGTACACAGAAAATCTGATGGCAAGTCTTGCAATAATATCAGATAGTGTTTTAGACAACAATTCATTGGTAAAAAGTCCAGATGGGGAAAAAGGATGTCATATTCTCAGCAAAAATGAAAACTGCTCTAATTATAGCAGGACAGACCGCGACATGGCATTTCAGCTCCCTTCTCAGTGTGTTTTTTCAGAACACAATGTTGCAGAAAAAAATCCAGAGCAAGACCACAATAAAGGTTTGCTCACATTAGACAACACCACATCCTCATCTTCGACAAAAGATGCCAGTGGAACAGAAATTGATATCAGTTCTGTTCATGTTGACGATTCACAAGAGAAATTACTTTTAAACCACAACCAACAACGTACTATCAGCAACCAGTTAAATGGCAATACTGAAACATCTGCCTTGCTGTCAGAATCTGAGGAAGCTAAACTATCGTTGAACATTACAAGTCCAACTAATTCCTCTGAAAATTCTCCACTGACAAAATATAAAGTAAGGGCAAATACTAGTGGCAATCCATCATTTATTGTAAAAAGCTCTACTGAACAATATGTTACAGCAAAGAAAATTGTACATGTTTCTCAAGATTCAACAGAAAACCCCTTGCAGCAACTGCAACTCCTCGTTGACCGAACAGTTCCATGTAATGAACAGTTAATGAAGGTGCCTTGTTGCCCAGCACTAGATACTATAACAAATCAGATTTCAAACAGTAACAACAGTTCTGAGCAAAATGAACAAGTCTTCAACAGCACTCACGATACACAAAATGCCATTAATGCTAAAGACAAATCTATTCATGTCCAAGCTGTAAGTAATAGTGAATGTCAGACCTTAGACACTGATACAGATACTAAAAATCAAGATTGTTTTCCAAGTGTACTGTGTGTGTCTGAAAACATTGCTGAAACAGTGACTGAGAAGGTCAAAGAAAATTCTAATTCACAGGAATGTGCTCATAGTGAAGTACACTCTATGGTTACAAGACAACTATTAACACTGCAGATTCCTGGATCACAGCATTTAAAGAAAATTCCAGAAACCAATAATGATGTTGATGGAAAACCTGACCTCACAGAGAACAAGTGCAGTTTGTTGGTGAATGAAAACCCAGCAATGACGGAGGGGAAACAGTTAAGTGATGATGCATACAATTCACAAAATTCTGATGAAAGCTCTGTGCTACTGACTTTTAAAGGACAGGCAATAACAGAAAAAATAACTTCTGCTGTTTTAACTAGTGACATTCTAGGATCAGCAGCAAATGGGAAACATTGTGTAGACATTTTGCAGAAAACCTTGCAATTCAATCAGCCAAATTGTCCTCTGACCAAGTCATATACTGATCAAAATGACAGTGATAAGAATAAACTGGTGAAACATTTGCCCATAGATGACATTCCTCAATGCAAACCTACTTTAGGTATTACTGATTCAATGAAAAAGCCGTTTCAATTCTGCACAAATGAAACATTGCCATCCATTGATAATAATTTAGCAAACTTTAGCAGAATTAACCATTTGCCTGAGGTTTGTAATTTGATGCAATCTTCTGAAGTAGATTCCATTTATTCTGGAAGAAAAAATGTTTCAGAACAGCTGTCTCTGAGTTTACCAGGAAATCATACTAATATTGAACTTCTGCAAAATAATAAACGTGAGCTGCAAAAACTGTCAATCAATTCTAAAATCAGTTTTCTTCCTTGGAATGAGAAATGTAGAGAATCATTGTCATTACTGCATCTACCATGCAATTCTGAAGTAACAAAGGAAAAATCCTTTCATTGTATAACTGAACTACAGGAAAATTTAATTAAACATGACTTTGAATATAAACCAACAGAGAAACAAGGTCATGATGATCATTCTGCTTTAAAAACTGCCTCAACAGGAGAAAATATTTCTCATGAAATAATCCAACTGTCTAAAAGAAGTGAAGAATTGCCTAGCACTGCAACAACCAGTGATGAAACAGCAAAGGATCTGGACAAAAGTATTGCTGGCAAAGACAATAAATCATTTTCTGGAAAAGATACCAGAAGTGATAATAAATTTCATGAACAAACTGTATCAATGCTTATCCATCTGCCCATTTTTGTACAAAGCAAATCTAATGATTCTACTATGTCTGAAATGTTAACTGAATCTCCCACATCAAATCTAGCTTGCGATGTACATTTAGAAATCAATAATCCATGCACGCCTTCAAATGATTCAAGTGATTTGGCAGCAAGTGAAGAGCATTCTAAGTATTCTTGTCATGAGATTTTGTGCCAACAACACAGTCAAAGTGCAATCTCTTTTCAAGGCCAAATGCTTGAGCCACCATCTTCCAAGAATGTTCAAGACTTAAATGTGAATTGTTCACCCCTTGTTGATTCTTTTACTGAGGAAAGCTTAAGTAGACACTTGAACAGCAATAATGGTAGCAACTCAGCCAAAAGAGAATCAGGTAATGATTTAAATGCCAAAATAGACTGTTATAAAGGAAAAAAACATTTAAAGCATGAAGAAAACATACAAATATACAAAGATGAGTTGTTTACTAATGGAATTAAACAGAAAGAAGATAATGTATTCACTGACAATGAGGGCATGCTAATCAATTCAGAAATGTTGACTGAAGACAATAAATGTGATTGCACAACTACTGATCAACAGAAGCATGATATACCCAGAGTTACAAATAATACAAAACAATTGAAAGACTGCTCAGATGGCATGGCTGCTGATCAGTTATTGGAAATTTCCAAGGAGCTTCTAGGTGAAGTTGTTAAAGGAAGTGATGTCAATGGGAATCAGGGATTATTTAATCTAAGTGAAGAAAGTTTACAACCAGTCATGAATCTTTTGGAAATGGATGAGAATTGTGAAAAGGATGATTTGAGCAGGGATGACAATGTGCTGAGCAGTTTCTTGTTGTCCAAGACACGGACTGATTTTTCCAGCAGTGAGCATTTAGATTTGGTGGCTAATTATTCTTTTCCAGGAAATACTTCAAGAACTGATTCAGAGAAATTAGACGTGTTTCTGCCATCTGCAATAGAGAATAATTCACAAACTGTCTTAATGTGCAATGTGTGTTCAGCATCTTTCAGATCTAAACAAGGCTTAGTGAGACACAAAGCCATCAAGCATCACTTAAAAGATAATGCATTAAGTCAAGAGAAATTAAGCATAGTTCAATCAAATTGTACTCCCAAAGAGGATGTGAATTCGGTTTGGAAACAAAATCTAAAAAATGTCTTGCTTTGTACATCACAAAAGAAAATCTACACAATGGACAAAGATGTATCATGTACATTGGATAATTCTGTACATAAGGAAAGCGATATACATATCAAGGGAAATAATCCCACACTCGCATCAAATAAAATTGTTTTACATTGCAAAGAAAATCAACATCTTACCAAAGCAGCTGTTAACTTGAATGAAATCCACATTAGCAGCATAAAGGAAGAAAATAAACCTTGTATGCTACAGTCTAGTGAGCATCCTAATATGATAACATGCAAAGAAAACATTGAAATAGAGCACCCAGTTAAATTGCCCACAAAATCTAAAAAAAACTTTGGATATTCAACAAAACCATATTCAATATGCACAAAAAATAGTACATGGCAAGGAAAGGAACAAAACTGCAGCATACTTAATGTCACAAAAGAAAAGAGTAGCAACATTGAGATAGATGATCCAGGAGTATCTTTCAAAAATAATAGTTGTATAGATTTTGTGCACCCAGTTGAACAATCTGGACAACAAAATGGCAGTTGTGAGGAAGAGGATAATGAGAACAGTCCTGTTTTACAGCTTCAAGTAATGACAAAATCACATGACAGTTCAGTGATTCAAGAGCGGACAGAAGATGCATTATCAACAAGCCAAACAATCAAGATGTGTATTACATCAAAAGAATGGATATCACGAGAAAAATTTTCAAATAATGAAACAATCATTGTAGAAGAGAAGGAATGTAACCTAATCAGTGTTTTATTGAAAGAAAAACAATATAAAAAAGAATGGAATGGTGGCTTTGAATCTCAGATTGATGTTACTGGAAAGTGTTCCATAAATAAAAGCACTCAAAATGACAGCCATATAAAAATAGAGCCAGAAGCAAATGAAAAAGAAGTGAATTTACTGCAAAAAACCACTGAATGCCAACACTCTGACCAAGTTATTCCTTCAATATTTGACAGTTTAGCACCTAAACAGGTGAACACTTCTCCAGTAACAGAGACGTGCCTGCATGTAATGGACCATGCTTCAATAACAGGTAGGAGCAACAATGTAAACTCTTTTGGTGAAATGCAGAATATTACAATACCAAAACCCTGGGATGAACCACATTCTACTGCTCCTGAACTTTCTGTTTTAGAGGTCATTCATCCAAATTCAGAATCAGAATGTCCTTCAAGTATGAGTAACACAATATCACATGTATTACCAGAAGGAACCAGAATTGTCAAAAAAAAATGTCAAAGGGTTTATGGAAAAAGAAACAAAAAATGTAAAATAGATGTAGAATCAGATACATTTGGAATGTTTTCTGCAAATTTTATGATGCAAGCTACTGGACATGTTCCTGTGTCCTACAGCGATGATCTTCATAACATCCAAAGACCAGATCATTATGAAACCATTTCAATCAATGATGCCATCATGTTGCATGCAAGTCACGAAAGCAAAAATGTAGCCAATGAATGTATTTCTGTCTGTGATGAATTTAAAAGATTTAAAGGTGAAACACATGAATGCAAAAGTCAAGATGATCTCAAAAATACAGATATATCTGAAAATGATAGCAGTAATATAATGGATTTACTGTATCAAAGTAAAATTGAAACTGCATCTGATGCTGTTCTTAATTCTACAATATGGAGCAATCCACAACAAGTCATAGACCTCTCAACACATGGTGACATTACCTCATTCGCGGTATCCACGGAAAAAGCGTCAGATGCACAAAATCAGATTTCAATCATTCAGAGTCAACAGGAACTATCAGAATCATTATCTTCTCAAATGTTAGAACCTTATGATAGCTTGAACTCTGATGACTGCATTCTGAAAAGTTTAGATACTGATGACATTCAAGTCTTAAACCAAAATTATGAAATTCCTAATAAGCATTTATTTGGTTCCCCTGAACATGAGTCTTCTAGTTCAAATGTTGAAGAGAGCATGAGCGAGGAAACAAGCCAAGATACAAAATTATCCAAGGTTAGATCAGAAGAAGGTAAAACAGCAAAGAACCGCAGTGACATCAGTATCAAATCCAAAGAGAAGCAATATAAGTGTAAAGTTTGCTTTCAGTGGTTTCTCACTCTTGGAGAACTTGACTTTCACAAACTCTCTCATAATCCTTCTCCTCCCCCAACATGTTATATGTGTGTTCAGCGAAAGTTTAGTTCCAGAGAACAGCTGAGGGATCACTTGAAAGAAAAGCATGCTAAAAATAAAGCAGGAATCTGGACCTGTGGCATGTGCCTGAAAGAAATCTCTGATGTATGGATGTACAATGAGCATTTGCGTGAGCACGCCACTCAGTTTGCCCGGAAAGGGCAAGCTCAGAAATCAGCAATTGGATTCCCCAGCTGTTTCAGTGAAGACAGTGCAATGACAAGCTTTTTCAACACGCTCCTAAACAAAAAGCATGGCAAGTCAACAAAAACAGTTAATTCAGTGGCTAGGTCTCTTATTAAAGAAACCAAGGTCCCAAAAGCAAATCAGGATCAAGCTTGGAAAACCAAAGAGCGAAACGAGACAAGTGATAAAAATAAACTGAATTTTACAAGTGCACTTAAACTGTCCAGTTCATCAAATCCAGAGCTCATGCAGCAGACTGACGCAACACAGAAAAACATTTCCATGCATCCTGATTGCAAGGATCCGTCAAGAGATTGTCATCATTGTGGAAAACAATTTCCTAAACCATTCAAACTTCAGCGACATTTAGTTGTTCACAGTTTGCAGAAAATTTACCTATGTTATAAATGTCCCATTTTCTATTTTGAAAATAAGGAGTTAAGAACTCATCTTAAAGATGAGCACAAAGTAATAGAAGAAGCTGAAGTTAAACATACAACACTGTATACATGTGAGCTGTGTGCTGATGTTATGCATGTCATAAAAAAGTCTTTTATCTGCAGTACTTGTAACTATACATTTTCAAAAAAAGAACAGTATGATAGACACATGGAAAAGCACCTGGCAGGAGGAAGTAAGACCCATAAATTTAGAGGAGTGATGAGACCACATCTTCCTGTGCAGGATGAAATTCAGGGTAGTCCAGCCCAGTCATATGCAAGTATTTCTTCGCCTCCTAATAAAAAACAGAAAGTCAATCATGATGGTCTGACTGAAATTAATGCAGAAAATAGTATCCTGACTATTCCTTCCACTCATGTTGAGCACAGCTTTTGTGAAGGATCAGAGAATGAGCCTCCAGATTTTTTACCAGACATAGTAAATGATATAGCAACAGAGCAAAATGATTTGACACCAAAACATAATGATATTGATAGTAACTTTTCTGAATTTCTGGTAGAATTGGAGCAGTCAGAATCAAATATTGCTTCTTCTCCACCATGTCTCTCCCCAGCAGTTAGTCATCCATTATCTAATAATTTAGTTGATTTAGACATTCCACCTGTGCCAGATGAGCACAGTCACCTTTACAACATGATCTCTTGTATGAGTTCAGTGAACACATGTGTTTTTAAACCACATGTTCATGGTGTTCAACGTGACCATATGACACATGAAAAGACAAAGCAAAATGAATTATATGATAGTTCTAAACAAACTAGTGATTTCCAGAAAATGTCTTGCAACAGCCACATCACAATAGCAGCTACTGATAGTGCAAAGCAAAACTCCAGTAACAGTAAGCCTTCAGAAAAACGGGTCATGGACTTAGAGGCAAAACTTAGTCACAAAAAGCGAAAAGAACACAAGATAGGTAGTATTAAAAACAATAGTAATTGCAGGATAACTGCAGACGAAGGAAGCAGAAAGAGAAAACAGATGAGAACTGACAGCATGAAGAAATCTGACGTTCCACAAGATAATCAACGTATTACAGCTTCCAGAGATGAGACAACAGGCAGCCATCTGATCTCCAAGGCAAAACCATGGACAAATAGTTCTCAATCCAAAAAAAATGGAATTAATTTCTGTCCATCTAGACAGCTGGAAATGCGATCTTTTAATGGGGAATTCCGGAACAAAAAAGAGTTAATCTCAAAACCGCTGCTTTATTCAAAAGGAGGCACTCAGTCTGTGAGCAGTTCAGTTAGAAAACATAGATTGGTGCAGAGTGTAAAGCCTACTGAATCACACAATTATCGGACAGCAGAATCACAGAGTAATCTCCTCAGCCAATTATTTGGACAAAAAATAACCAGCTTCAAGATTCCTTTAAGAAAAGACACCTCAGAGTGAAATTATGTAACAGACTTATGGGGCTATTGTTAATTGAATCAGCTTCCAGAGAATTGAGGAAAAGCTCATCAAGGCCTTATACTTCTTCAACATTGTTATTTCATATAGCTGGAATGGTCCTACATAAATGTCTCTGTGAAATACTTTGTGTCCTTAACATACTTTGATTCACCTGCTTTGGCACGTACCTATTATGACTTTGATAATGAGAAAATGTAATTGCCATGAACAGATTGCGTTCTGATGGGTAATTGCCTTAAACATCAGAGTATTACAAAAGTACTGATAAAATTTGTTACTTCAAAATGCCAATCTTTAAAACGCTGTCTATTTTCATTGTGGGTCTGATAAAGGAATAGTTCAATTTTTAGTTATTTTCCATTGTTTGAAACACTTAGAATCCAATATATTTTTGTTCCAACGTAAGACATAATTTGTTGAAATGGCTATGTGATTATTATTAGTTATTGATTGAAAATGGGATGTACTCAAAAGAACAATGGAAATTTCTAGTTTTTAAAATTATTGACAAAATTTACTGCATTGCTAAAAATGTAGATTTGGGTATAAAGTGTTTGAAATCTATTTAAGTTTATAAGAAACAAAAGTAAGACATTGTTCAGCATTTCATTAACATAATTGTTCTTGTTATCTTTTTCTATTCATTCAGTCTAAGTAATCAAGCTAACTTGGTATCATTGTGCTGTCATCATTGTCAACTTCTATGACTGTCTGACCATTGTCAGCTTTCACTGAGGCCTTCCTGTACTTTGTTGCACCATTACCTTTTGTCTTTCCCTTCGCCCACCTGCTGAAAATATCATTTGTCTGCACACGTACCCAGCATAATCATTGCACTGTACCAACTCCATACATGTCCTCTTTTTCAGCATAGGTCAAATTCTCCTCCAAGCCGAATCTCACATTCATTTTGTATAATATATTCCAAAAGTATACAACATCTTATTTATCTGTAACAGTGATCAGCTTTCAGTGCTGCACAGAAGTGTTGTAACATCTCTTTCCTCTTCCTTACTATTCCCTTTGGTTCATCAAACATGCCTCAAACCAGTATAAAGAGAAAAGTCTAGAAATACTTAGAAAATCAGGCAGGTGTGAAAAAAGCAACACCAGAAAAAAGATTTCATAAAATCTGTGAGATTTTGGGTGAGAATTAGCTTGTAGAAGTAAATGCCACCTGGAAGTGCTTCTTATTAGTGCAATGTAGTAAACTAACATCAATCCATTGAAGAGGTAGATAACTATTATAATACTTTTTATATGTCTATTAGAATATGTTTCACCTTGTGAAAATGTTGATTTTACTTTGGTGCTCCTTTCTATATATAACAGTACTGAAGCTTTAAATCACTGCAATCTCAAATTCCAAGTTAGCATATTATAGACACATAGACACTGTTGATGCAAATATACTCTAAATATTTGCTGCTCCTTAATGAAAGAAGTGAACTTTATGTCAGCTCTGAACAACATAAACAGTAATTGGTGCTATTTTTGTAATGTGAACGTCTTCCTCAGTCAAAATAATTGGAAAGTTACTTGTTGGAAACACAATATGCTGTTATGTTGAATTGAAATTTTATATTATGACTTTTTCTTATGTGTAAATCTTAAAATTATATGCTTATTCATTTAGAATACAAACTCAGGTGCAAGAAAAGATATTTGATATTATTGACGAACTCCTTGATCAAGGAGATATAATGTATGCACTGAAGTTATGTTGCAGACATTTGGAGTATGTTACAGCTGTTCTGCAAATTTTAGATCAAAGGTGCTTTATTCTGTTTGATTTTATATCATATTGTAAAATATTTAGATAATTTACTTTTGGGTGCAATGCATATTTCAGAAATATATTTTATAGTATTGTTCAAAAATGTTTGCCGTCTTAATTCGTGAGTGTATTGCAAAAGTGCCTTTCAGTATCATACAAATGTCAGATATTATAAACCAAAAATACTTTTTTACAGTATTGTATACATGTATTGACTGAGTTTTTAAATTCTTTATGTAGAAAATCAAACAATTCACATTGTGCTTAAAAGCAATGCATTGTGTACATATTGCAGCAGTAGTTTGTTGAGTTTATACAAAACAGAAATGCTTTAAAAACTACTTGCATTGGACACTGACCAATTTGCCTTTGCAGCTTTCTGTACATTCGCAGATGATATTTGCACGTGCACTTAAATAAATACTTTCAGCATGTTTCAGCAAGAAACAAGTGTGAATAATGTACTCTGTTCTATATTTTATTGCTTAGAAAATGTTACATTACTGGTATAGTTATAAATGTTTTAATGTGAGTTAAAGTGATAATCCTTAGAAATCCATTACAAGATTGCGTTCCATGCTGGAAGCTTTGTACACTGGGACCGTATTTCAAATCATGCAAAACAGCCTTCAGATTTACAACATGCATCGTTAATAGTGTAAGTTTGCAACCAAAAGGGAACATTAAGAAAATTACTGCTTGTATAAATTTGTCAAAATACAATGAATTCTATCTAAACATTTTTACATTGATAGCTCTTACATGAGTATAGTTTAACAAAAGATTAGTGGCTCATAGGTTTGTTGCTCTGATGACGTTTGTTTTCTCTGTGTATCTATATCTGTACAGCATTAAAATTATTTAATGCCATAACCTATTATTGCACTTCTGCTTGTATGTGTGAGAGAGAATCTGGTTAAGGAAAGTCCTCTTATTTCCCCAAATCTGATACCTGTCAATATCTTTCACTGAATATATTTCTAATCGTACTGTCATTCATATGCATGTTCTCTTCTACTTGTTATGTTGCACTCTTTTCTATAATTTCCACTTTTATCGATTCACATATCTTTCTTTCTATTTACAGGTTTTTCTTTTTCACAATTATGATGTCATATTTTTGTTTTGTTATTCTCTATCTTTATATTATTCTTCAAATTTTTTATCTCAATTTTCCAACTATAAACTGTAGTTACACTTGAATCCCACCACGGCAGGTGATGAAATTTGAATTCCATAAAAGAATCTCTGTAATTAAGAGCCTGATGATAACCATGAATCCACTGTCAATTGTCAGAAAAACCCATCTGGTTCACCAATGACCTTTAGGGAAGCCAGCTGCCATCCTGACATGTCTGGCCTACATGTAACTCCACACCCACAGCAATGTGGCTACTGAAAGTCATATTCTTGCCCATCTCCCCCAACCCTCATACCACAGGTCTGTCCAGCCTAGTCTTCAATCAATTCTCTCCTGCTCCCAGTGGCACTGGACTGTGATTGTCTGGCAGCTTCAGGCAGATTGAGACTTCACTGGTGAGGTACATAATTAGTTGTGACCAGAGAACAGTTAGTAATTGATGTAATAGGATTTTTTGCTGGTAAAGCGTTGGTTACTGTTGAAGATGTCTGCTCCCATACTAAGTGCAATTTACATTAGGTATTGGCCAATAAGACTCTAAAATTGTCAGGTTGTAAACACTGGTACTTTAAACTATCCATTTGTTTCCAATACTGAAGAGAGCTTTTCTTAAGGAAAGCAAATTCACCTTTCTACCTAGATGCAAGATTGATATAATTCACATTGTCTTGGGAAAGGATGCCAAGGAAGCCACTATAGAGATTTAAATGTTTTCCTAGAGTATCATCAAATATTAAAGAGAATGTTTTGGAGCCTGCATGGCTCCAGAGAAAGGGAGGAACTCCAAACAAGAAAATACCTCTGGTTCACCATGCAGGAATTTGGGTGGAAGCTCATGTTTGAATTCAAAAGACCAAATTCCTGGACAGTTGCAAGCAAAGCTGAAGAATTTACATTACTTCGAGAGGATAAGTCTCTGGGAAGAGAAATTTCACTATGCAAGAAAGTTCTAAATTTGCAAGTTATCAGATTGTGAGAGAACAGGAACCATCTCTTGGAAGCTAAGAATCACATTCGTTTGGTTGTGAGAAAATTGAATGTCTGCGTAAAGGACAATGTAAAGTATACCTGTGAAATGTGTTCTGGCACAAAAGTATAAATTACTCAAAATGTTCAGCAGATCTGGCAGGATCCATGGACAGAAATCAGAGTTAAAGTTTCGGGTCGAGTGACCCTTCCTTAGAACACAGTTCTAAAACATTAACTTCTGATTTCTCTCCACAGATGCTGCCAGACCTGCTGAGCTTTTCTAGCAACTTCTATTTTGTTTCTGATTTACAACATTGTCAGTTCATTCGATTTTTAATGTGTTTTGTCAGTTGGACTAAGAATAAGAAAGCGGAAGGGAACTCTGTTAGTTGCTTCCAACGATAGTATTTAGTTAACATTTTTTGTTATTTATTTCGATAATGTCTTAAAATATGGAATCTTCTCGAGTCATTTTTTTCTGGAAGTTTGAATCTTTTTTAAATTATTGATGTCCATGGTAATCATACATTTATATATTAAATTCCTTTGAATGAATTGCTGTGATTTAACTGTGTATTTCCCATCTGCTGGTCTACAAAAACTATAGCTGTACACAGCAGAAGACATCAGTGGACTGATCATATAGGCAGAAAAATAGTGAATTTAATTCAGTCTGCAGAAATGTAGGTAATGCATTTGGAAGGTAAAAACAGGACAAATTAATGCACAATATATTCAAAACTATGCAGTGTATTTGGGAATGCATGTCTACAGATCCTTGAAGGTAGCAGGTAACATAGATGTAAAGCATTGGGAATGCTGAAGATCCAAAAATAAACAGGGATGAGGAGGAGGTGCTAGTGTTGGACTGGGGAGAACAAAGTCGGAAGTCACATGACGCCAGGCTATAGTCCAACAGGTTTATTTGAAATCACAAGCTTTTAGAGTGCAACCCCTTTGGCAAGTAGAGTAAAAGAGAAGAGCACACAGATATCAAATTTATAAGCAAAGAGATTTAAGGGCAGAGCAGTCAAAAGATCATACAACTGCTAAGAGTGGAGTGTCACATAATAAGGTAAAAACAATGACTGCAGATGCTGGAAACCAGATTCTGGATCAATGGTGCTGGAAGAGCACAGCAATTCAGGCAGCATCCGAGGAGCTGGTGACCAAGAGTGTTAGATGATAAGAATGAAAAATAAGATGATGACGAAAACAAACTAAATGATAGGTAAAAGAATCACATGTCAAGGGTCTAAGCAAAGTATTAAGTAATCTAAAACTATACAAACTAATTAAGGTCGAGAGATCATAACAAGTTATCAAGGTGATGGTGTCAAAACAGAACAAGAAGGAAGATTTTATGGAAACAGAAGAATGTGGTGGGGTCACATGTAGCACGCCATGAATCCAAGATCATGATTGAGGCTGTCGTCATGGATACCAGTTGCTGCTTGGCGATTCTGCGTTGTTGTGCATCTCGAAGTCTGCTTTGGAGGACACTTACCCGAAGATTTAAAACTAAATATCCTTGACCGCTGAAGTGTTCCCCAACTTGGAGGGAACATTCCTGTATGGGGATTGTTGCACACTGTTGTAGCATCTGCATGATCTTGTCAATATACCATACCTCTGGGCAACCTTGCCTGCAGCAAGAGGTAGACAACACTGACCGAGTCACATGAGTGTCTGCCGTGTGAGTGGCGGATGATGTTCCCACATGTGATAGCAGTATCCCTGTCAATGAACTGACATGTCTTGCAGAGGTTACTGTAGCAGGGCTGTATGGTGTTGTGATCGATATTGTCCAGTGGTTTGCTGCGAACAATTGTCTGTTTAAGGTTTGGCAGTTGTTTGAAGGCGAGAAGTGGAGGTATAGGGATGATCTTGGCGAGATAATCATTCTCATCAATGACATGTTGAAGGTTGCGACAAACATGGTGTCGTCTCTGCACTCCAGAGAATCAGTTTCATTCTTGGACACATGCATCTCCATTAAGAATGGACACTTCAGTACCTCTCGGGTAACCTCATAATGCTGCACTTGTCTAGCTTCCACCCTAAATATATTAAAGAAGCCATCCCCTATGGACAGGCCCTGTACATGGGATTTGCTCAGATGAGGAAGAATGCAATGAACACCTAAAGATTTTGAAGGATGCCCTCATGAGAATGGGATATGATGCTCAACTCATTGATCGCCAGTTCTAATGTGTCACAGTTAAAAACCACAATGACCTCCTCAAAAAAAACACACGATGTGACCGATAGAGTACCCTTCATCGTCTAGCAGTTCTCTCGAGCAGAGAAACTACACCATGTTCTTCACAGCTTTCAACGGCATTGATGACGATGAGCATCTCTCTAAGATCATCCATGTGCCTCCACTTCTTGCCTTCAAACAACCTCCAAACCTTAATCAGACAATTGCTTGTAGCAAACTTATACCCAGCTTTCAGGACAAAAGCGACCAACTACTATCACACGCGGGAACATCATCCACCATGTGCACAGCAGATACTCATGTGACTCAGCCAATGTTGTCGATCTCATATGCTGCAGGCAAGGATGTCCCAAAGCATGGTATACTGGCGAGACCATGCAGACACTATGACAACGTATGAAAGGACATCAATGGCTAAACAGGAATGTTCCCTCACAGTCAGAGAATGCTTCAGTGGTCAAGGACATTCAACTTCCGATCTTCAAGTAAGCATCCTCCAAGACGGACTTCAAGATGCACAACAATGCAAAATCACCAAGCTGAAACTGATAGCCAAGTTCTGTACCCATGAAGACAGTCTCAACCATGACCTTGGGTTCATGTCGCACTACATGTGACTGCATCACACTTGTGTATCGGTAAAATCTTCCTTATGGTCCTATTTTGAGACCATCACCTTGATAACCTGTTATGATCTCTCTATCTTAATTTGTTTGTGCAGTTTCAGATTACTTATTACTTCAGTTAGACCCTCGGCATGCGATTCTTTATACCTATCATGTCATTCCAGTCTTATAGTTTGTCTCCAGCGTGACCTTAATTTTCATTTTCTGCAATTATCTCTCTGACTCTCTCAATCGAATTGTAGGTTATCCCTTCGCTTGTTATTCAGCTGTTGACACTTTATTCACATCGTCTAACATTCTTGGTTACCTGCAGAGAATTATGCGACACTCTACTCGCACCAGTTGTACAACATTTTGATCTCTCTGCCTGTCAATTCTGTGTCTGTGTGCTTCTCTCTCACTCCACCTGACGAAGGGGCTGCGCTCCGAAAGCTTGTGATTTAAAATAAGCCGGTTGGACTACAAACTGGTGTCATGTGACTTCTGAATTCATAAATACAAGGTTCTAAGGAAATTCAGCAAGTCTGGTGGTATCTGTGCAGAAAGAAACACAGTTAACATTTCAAGTCCATTATGACTACTATTTGGAACTGAAAAGAGGTGAAAAAGTGATGCATTTTATGCTGTAGATAAAAGTAGAGAGGAGCTAGAGGGACAACATGGAATTTCAGGAAATGTCAGCCAGCAATGGTGCGAGCAGTTCGATGCAGCCTCCTCTACAAAGGGGTGATCATTTACAGAAGGTTAAGAAGGCATGCAGAATATTCTCTTTACTCATCTAATTATTGACTATAAAAGCAGAGAGGTATTGCTAAAACTCTACAAAACACCAGTTTGGTCATAGCCTCTGAAATACTGCATATGTTTGGTGTGTAGTTCCTCACTCGAACTGGTCATAATTATCAAGCTACCATCGAGATTTTTCTCACGATCATAACATTACTTATGTTGGCTCGAGTGAAATAATAGATGTTAAGACATGTATCTTCCTGTATGCACCTAATTTTCAGAATTTTGACAAGTCCTGCCTGCCAGTGATGTATCCACCCAAGATTCAGGGGCACAGAGGGAGGGGATCGTGGCTTCGGTGGTGGGAGACAGAATGTATTTCTGCAGACTCCCTTTGATCAACTGCATCTTCAGCTGCTTCATAAATGACCATCTCTCCAGATCAGAAATGGGCATATTTGCCAATCATTGCACAATATTCAGCACCATTCATGACTCCTCAGACACTAAAGCAATCCATTTTCAAATGCAACAAGATTTGGACAATATCCAGGCTTGGGCAAACAGTGGCAGGTAACATTCACATTACACAAATGGCAGGCAATGACCATATACAATAAGAGACAATCTAACCACCGCCCCTTGACACTCGATGGCGTTACCATCACTGAATCCTCCACTATTAACATCCTGGGGGTTACCACTGACCAGAAACTCAACTGATAGCACCATGTAAACATAGTGGCTATGCGAACAGTTTAGAGGCAAGGATTACTGCAGCAAATAGCTCACCTCCTGACTCCCCAAAGCCTGTCCATCATTGACAAGGCCCAAGTCAAGGGTGTGATGGAATCCTCCCCATTTGCCTAGATGAATGCAGCTCCAACAACACTCAAGAAGCTTGGCATCATTCAGGACATATTGGCCCAGTTAATCATAAGACCATAAGACATAGGAGTGGAAGTAAGGCCATTCGGCCCATCGAGTCCACTCCGCCATTCAATCATGGCTGTTGCGCATTTCAGCTCCACTTACCAGTGTTCTCCCCGTAGCCCTTAATTCCTCTAGACAACAAGAATCTATCAATCTCGGCCTTGTAGACATTTAGCGTCCCGGCTTCCACTGCACTCCGTGGCAATGAATTCCACAGGCCCACCACTCTCTGGCTGAAGAAATGTCTCCGCATTTCTGTTCTGAAATGACCCCCTCTAATTCTAAGGCTGTGTCCACGGGTCCTAGTCTCCTCGTCTAACGGAAACAATTTCCTAGCATCCACCTTTTCCAAGCCATGTATTATTTTGTACGTCTCTATTAAGTCTCCCCTTAATCTTCTAAACTCCAATGAATACAATCCCAGTATCCTCAGCCGTTCCTCATATGTTAGACCTGTCATTCCAGGGATCATCCGTGTGAATCTCCACTGGACACGTTCCAGTGCCAGTATGTCCTTCCTGAGGTGTGGGGACCAAAACTGGACACAGTACTCCAAATGGGGCCTAACCAGAGCTTTATAAAGTCAGTACCACATCTACAATCCCTCCAACACTGACACTCAGTAACAGCAA
The DNA here is from genome assembly GCF_037043375.1 of Chiloscyllium plagiosum. Lineage (NCBI taxonomy): Eukaryota > Metazoa > Chordata > Chondrichthyes > Orectolobiformes > Hemiscylliidae > Chiloscyllium > Chiloscyllium plagiosum. Next base: position 34,416,095 of record NW_028270155.1, on the reverse strand, counting down.
TGTGTTATAATCTACAAGCAGCATTGTAGAAATTCATCAAAGGTCCTTTGACAGCACCTTCTAAATCACAACCACTTCCATCAAAAAGGACAAGGGCAGCAGATACAAGGGAACACCATCACCTGCAAGTTTCCCTCCAAGCTATTCACCCTCCTGACTTGGAAATATATCATCATTGCTTCGTTGTTGTTGAGTCAAAATACTGGAATTCCCACCCAAACAGTATTATGGGTGTGCCTACAGGACATAGACTGAAGCGGTTCAAGAAGGTAGCGCACCATCACCTTCTCAAGAGCAACTAGGGATGGGCAATAAAGGCTGGCCAGCCAACAACACTCACATCCCACAAGAGACTAAAAGTGTAGTGACCACCAGGTGACCACTCTCCGAAAGTGATCATGCAACCACATAAGGCTTTGCTTTCTAGGCTTCCTTTATGGGGAGGTTCCTGGCTGTTATTGAGTGAATACTACTGGCAAGATGAGTCACTTAAGTGGACATTGATTACCACCATTAGATTCCACTCAACATATTGAAGTTATGCTGGAAAAAAGGAGCCAATCAAGCAGCTGTATTCATCACTGTAATCCCCCACCAAAGCAGTTTATCTATGATGACTTTGTTAGCAGATCCCTGCCTGTCATAGCCAGGAACATGACTGAGATATGCTAATTGGGAACTTTATAACATATTAAGGATTCCTGTGGTATTTAATGTCACAGTTTTAGAAAAAAGTGGAATTGTAAATGTGGGGCTAGGAAGAATTGGACACCCAAGGGATCCTCCACTCTTTCTTCCCATATTACAGAGACTTCCAGGCCACTCAGTTATTGCTTGCTCAAAGTGGACACAAAGAATCAATTGGTTGCCGGTTGAAAGGCAAGTAGTTAACAGATGTAGAAAGGCTTGAGGGGCTGAATGGTGTTTTCCTGTTAATGTTTTCCCCTCTATTATGTTATTTTCTCTTTTTAAACTTCATCGAATTAATGTCATCCAGCTGAAGAATAAGTGCCTTTGTCATGCTCATATTTGGGAAATCCTCCTTCAGCTCAAATATGGTGACAGTATATCAAGAATGTAGATATTCATCTGATGAGAAGTAATAAATATTTGATAACTCTCAAAAGAAATTAAGAGAATCTCTTTGAAATTGTGACAAAAGCCGCTTGTATGGTTTGATTCCAAAAGTACAGCATTAAGAAAGTGGCTGTCAGCATTTCCACTCTGAAATCTGACTCCCTTACCCCAACAAAAGAAACTCAGCTAATGGAAACTGAGGTACAAGCATTCTTCAGTATTTTGTTGAGAGGAATTCTACTGCAATAATTATAGGAATAAACTCAATGCATGTTGGGTCTCCTAACATTTTGGTCACATTCTGTGGTTGTAAGCATTAAATTTTCATTCAGTCCTCATTTTTTTCTCATAGTGCTTTCGTGAAAAACTAAATGCAGCAGAATGATAAATAACGGCAGCCAGTAGTTGAGGATTGTGATGTACTAACCTGCTCCAACCTCTCACCCCTTGTTCTAATCTCTACCTCTCATCTGGGTACAACAGAAATTTAAAGGACGACTCAACCTCTGTATTTCTATGCTACTTCACCACTGGATCAAAAGCAGAGCAGTCCTGGAAATAAAATGTCTATAAAATATAAGGCCAAAAAAGTAGAAACTTCAGAGCTTGTTGCAATTCCTGGTCCTGCAACTGCCGATACAAGAGACGGGTTGATTTTCATTTCCCAACCAAACCATTGCACATGAAATGAGGTGGTGGGACCAAAACGATAATCGGAGTTGAATCAATTATTTACCACTTATTGTACACCTATTCTGGCTTTTCAGCAGACTTTACCCTAGGTGTCCCAACTAGGGCCATCCAGATTAATGATTTTACTAGGTGGCATTATTGTAAACCACTGTCTTTTCCTATATTTTGTATTTTTCTATCTATTTGTGTTTCTACTTGCAAAAGTTAGATGGTAGAAATCAGGAGGCATCGCATTCCAGTGATAATTAAAGTGGCCTTTTAGCTGCTTTCAGCTAAAATACTGCAAAGTGCAAGATGATTGTTTACTTGATTTGCATTTTCTTTGTACCTAGATGATTTCAAAGTGTGTTTAGTTGTACTAGACTGTTCTAAACTCTTAATGGCAATACCCTATTTATCTCCATATGTGTCCTTCTGGCAAGAGGAAGAGGAGCAACAATATGTTTAAGGACCAGATTTTCAGATACTGGGACAGCCGATAAAAGGGCGCTGGCTTGCACCAATGTTTAATCTTCTGACAATTTAAACACTTAGAACATTGTACTTGCAGTCCTCTCGAACCAGTGCATAAAAAGGTTTCACTACTCCAGAGGAATGATGTGAGGACAGCATTGCAAACTCCATCATTGTCATGAAGACAGAAGATTTTCACTCTACTAATATACAACTGGCATGCAGTGAGCAGTAATGTATCACACCAGCCTATCCTGGTATTTCTGGCTATTCCCGTGAAACTTTAATATTGAAATACAAGCTTCATGAAAAAAAGTGCATTCAAGTACTTGAGCAATTGGTCTGCTATGTCTGGACAGATTGTTATGGACCAGGTCCCCAGATCCTCTCAAGAAAGTAGCCCAGACCCTAACTTTGCAAGTTGTTTAAAGCAAGTGTAGTGTCGATATCCCAGGAGTAAGGCAGCTGGTCTAACCACTTAGTTTTAAATATAACAGAATTTATTTATAAGATTATCGAATGAAACACAAACAAAAGAGAACAGAATATAGAATAACTTCACCTATACAAAACCCAGCAGATTATCTCAACTGAATGATGCTGTTCCAAATACTTGCAACAATCCCCATAAACACCCCTAGGTAAAAATGGTAAAATCAAACATAGGGTCTTACAGGAGTGCGAGAGAGAGAGATGGTAGAGAGATTCAGCATGGAACATTTTTTTCCATGTAGCTGTTTCTTGACTGAATGCTTTCAGTGAACAGCCGACTGCTGAAAACAAACCAGACCAGAGAAAAGCTGAGCTGGGAGAACTGGCCACTCCCCTTTCATTGCACAAGTTTTTTTTTAACTTGAAAGCCGTTTTTTTCTGAGGCAGTATCTGTTAGCTATAATCAAATTGGACCTAAAACCCTTCAGACCTTTCTGAAAAAAGAGACAAGGACAGCATAATCTTGTTAAAGGAACAACATCGTCACAAGATCTGGTGGTAGAGTGCTACAGCTTTGAGTCATTAAAGAGCACTTTAAGCTAAACAATTCTTTTCTCCTCTGCATTATAGACAATTTTTCCCAGTCGTTCCACCTGCAAATAAATTGTGCATTTGCCCGCTAACCAATATTGATATTAATGTTCACCGACATTTCAGAGTCCTCAACTTCTCCAGGAGAGCACACTTCAAAAGTTAATTCACATGTTATGTCTTTTACAAATACCTGATGTTAATTATCATTCATTGGATCCCAAGATGCATATACAAAGTTGTGCAGAGAGTTCCTCCAGAATTTACACCATGCTTCCCCCTTCTTCTACTCACTGATAATCAGAAATGTGTGTCCATCAACCAAGCACATAAAGAGCTGTTGGGTCCCTTGGCTCAGTCCAAAAGAGCAACAAGGTTAAAATCTGAGCCAATTACGCCACTCTATCCTCTCTGCATCCATCTAGTGAGGATGCTCACAAAGTTCCATGTAAGGATATGCCACAAGTCAGCTAAGGGGACACCAAGCATCTAGAAATACCAACCTGTTAAGGGAAGATCATATTTGACAAATTTGATCAAATATTTTTTGGGATGGTCACCAAGAGTGTTAATGTGGGTAATGTATTTGACATGGTTTACATGGACTTTAACAAGGCTTTTGATAAGGTCTCTCATGATCAAGAAAGCAAGAACCTACAGAATCCAAAGCAAAGTGACATGTATTCAAATTTGGCAGAAAAGGCAAGAATCAACCATCATGATGGTTGAGCAATGTTTCTATGACTTGGAGTCTATTTCCAGTGGGCTTCTGCAGAGTTTGGTGCTGGGGCCCTTGTTCTTTGTGGTGTGTGTTAACAATTTTGACATGAATGTAGTGGGCATGATCAAGACGTTTATAAATCATACACATTTAAGATGGCAGCAGAGCCATCAAACAGAGCTTGTCCACTTCCTTTTGTCCTCTGTTTTCTTCTCTTTCATGTTGTTTTTTCTTTCTCTCTTCTTGCTTCTCCCAGCCACGGACTCCCAGACTCCGACTCAGCACAGACCCGGTGAGATGACCTCCTGACCAGTCGCAGCAGCCTCCCAGCCCAGCAAGGTGGACGGTCAGCACAGTCTGGCAGACTTTCAGCATGGCCTAGTGCACTCTTGGCACCGCACAGTAGTCCTTTGGTGGTACATGGTGGTCTCTTGGCCTGGCATGGCCTTAGCGTGGACTTCTGGTCTCAAGGTGACTACTCAAAATGCAGTCCACTGTGGCTAAGTGCATGAGGAAGACTGTAATGTTTGAATTTCCAGCTTTATTTATTTATTTTCTACTTAAAACTAAGACAGTCTGCATTGTGTAACTTTTAACTTGATTTTTACGTTTTATGCCACACTATAACTATTGCAATGTTAAATTTATCACCTTTTTCCTTCTTTCTACCTTGTTATTAAGATTATGTGCCTAGATATTTGCACCTAAATGGTGGCTTCTGCAGAGACATTATAACTTTTCACTGTCCTCCTGTACTTTTGTCTTTGAGTACACATGAGAATAAAACCAAATCAGAATCAATCAAAAGGATTGCATGAAAATTGTAGGGTGGGTAAATAGTGATGAAGCTGAAACTGTGTTGCTGGAAAAGCACAGCAGGTCAGGCAGCATCCAGAGAACAGGAGAATCGACGTTTCGGGCATAAGCCCTTCTTCAGGAATCCGAAACGTCGATTCTCCTGTTCCCTGGATGCTGCCTGACCTGCTGCGCTTTTCCAGCAACACATTTTCAGCTCTGATCTCCAGAATCTGCAGACCTCACTTTCTCCCTAAATAGTGATGAAGACAATCATAAATGGACTGGTTACATGAACAAAGCAGCAGCAAATGGAATTCAACCCAGGAAAATGTGAAATAATAGACACGGGAGGCTAATAAGGCAAGGAATTACATCCTGAATGACAGGACCTTGTAAAGTGCTGAATATCAGTGGTTCCATGGTGTACATGTCCACATAGCCTTGAAGGTAGCAAGTTGGGTAGTTAAGATGATAAAGAAGATACATGGGATAACTGCCTTTGTTAGGTGTGGCACAGAGCAAGGAGGTTTTGCTGGAACTGTATAAAACACTGGCCACAATTGGAGTACTGCGAGCTTTCTGATCACCACATTAAAAGAAGGATATGACTACACACAAGAGAGTGCAGAGGAGATTCACTAGGATGTTGCCTAGACTTGGAGGGTCTGAGCTATGAGCAAAGATAGGTTGGGTTTGTTTTCCTTCGAGTGAGGCTTTGACAGAGGACCTGAAAGAGGTGGATAAGATTATGAGGGGCACAGATAGCATAGATAGGAAGGCACATTTTCCATTAGAAAAGAGGTCAGTGACTAGGCATCATAGATTTAAGGTCAGAGCGTTAGGAAATGTTTCACTGAGAGGATGGTGGGACTCTGAAACTCACTGCCTGAAAAGGTAGTTGAGCCAGAAACTTCTGAAACACTTAAGCTATATTTAGGAATTCACTTGTGTTGACTTAATCTCTAAGGCTATGATCCCTATAGTTAGATCTTTGTTGGTTGGTGTAGATACAATGGGCCAAATGGCTTTTTTCTATGTTGTAAAATGTTTTTAAGTCTTGTTTGTTGCCTCCCAGGTGCCAGGGTCCGTGATGTCTTGGATCGTGTCTTTGGGGTCCTGAAGGGAGAGGGTGACCAGCCCAAGTCGTAGTCCACATAGGTACCAACGACATCGGTGGAAAGAGGGATAGGAATGTAAGACAGGATTGCAGCAAGCTAGGGTGGAAGCTGAGCTAGTGAGGGCAGGAATAGGTGGATAGAGCAGATGAATGCATGGCTGAGGAGCTGGTGTATGGGAGAAGGATTCACATTTTTGGATCATTGGAATCTCTTTTGGGGTAGAAATCACCTGTACAAGAAGGACAGATTGCACCTAAATTGGAAGGGGACTAATATACTGGCAGGGTAATTTGCTAGAACTGCTTGGGAGGATTTAAACGAGTAAGGTGGGGGGGGGGTGGGACCCAGGGAGATAGTGAGGAAAGAGATCAATCTGAGACTGGTACAGTTGAGAACAGAAGCGAGGCAAACAGTCAGGGCAGGCAGGGACAAGGTAGGACTAATAAATTAAACTACATTTATTTCAATGCAAGGGGCCTAACAGGGAAGGCAGATAAACTCAAGGCATGGTTAGGAACATGGGACTGGGATATCATAGCAATTACAGAGACATGGCTCAGGGATGGGCAGGACTGGCAGCTTAATGTTCCAGGATACAAATGCTATAGGAAGAATAGAAAGGGAGGCATGAGAGGAGGGGGAGTGGCATTTTTGATAAGGGATAGCATTAAAGCTGTGCTGAGGGAGGATATTCCCGGAAATACATCCAGGGAGGTTATTTGGGTGGAACTGAGAAATAAGAAAGGATGATCACATTAGTGGGATTGTATTATAAGCCCCCTAATAGTCAGAGGGAAATTGAGAAACAAACTCAGCTATCTGTAAGAATAATAGGGTAGTTATGGTAGGGGATTTTAACTTTCCAAACATCGACTGGCACTGCCATAGTGTTAAAGGTTTAGATGGAGAGGAATTTCTTAAGTGCGTACAGGACAATTTTCTGATTCAGTATTTGGATGTACCTACTAGAGAAGGTGCAAAACTAGACCTATTCTTGGGAAATAAGGCAGGTGACTGAGGTGTCAGTGGGGGAGCACTTTGGGGCCAGCGACCATAATTCTATTCATTTTAAAAAAGTGATGGAAAAGGATAGACCAGATCTAAAAGTTGAAGTTCTAAATTGGAGAAAGGCCAATTTTGGTGGTATTAGGCAAGAACTTTCGAAAGCTGATTGGAGGCAGATGTTCGCAAGTAAAGGGACAGATGGAAAATGGGAAGACTTCAGAAATGAGAACAAGAATCCAGAAAAAGTATATTCCTGTCAGAGTGAAAGGGAAGGCTAGTAGGTATAGGGAATGCTGGATGACTAAAGAAATTGGGGGTTTGGTTAAGAAAAAGAAGGAAGCATATGTCAGGTATAGACAGGATAGATCGAGTGAATACTTAGAAGAATATAAAGAAAGTAGGAGTATACTTAAGAGGGAAATCAGGAGGGCAAAAAGGGGACATGAGATAGCTTTGGCAAATAGAATTAAGGAGAATCCAAAGGGTTTTTACAAATATATTAATGACAAAAGGGTAACTGGGGAGAGAATAGGGCTCCTCAAAGATCAGCAAGGCAACCTTTGTGTGGAGCCACAGAAAATGGGGGAGATACTAAATGAACATTTTGCATCAGTATTTACTGTGGAAAAGGATATGGAAGATATAGACTGTAATTATAGACCAGTGAGCCTTACGTCTATTGTAGGAAAAGTTATGGAAAGGATTATAAGAGATAGGGTTTACAGACATCTGGAAAACAACAGTTCGATTGGAAATAGTCAACATGGTTTCATTAACTTCAGGTCATGTCTCACAAACCTCATTGAATTCTTTGAGAAGGTGACCAAGCATGTGGATGAGGGTAGGGCAATTGACGTGGTATACATGGACTTCAGTAAAGCCTTTGATAAGTTTCCACATGGTATATTTTTGGAGAAAATGCGGAGGCATGGGATTGAGGGTGAATTAGCAATTTGGATTAGAAATTAGCTTTCTGTAAAACAGCAGTGAGTGGTGGTTGATAGAAAATACTCAGCCTGGAGTCCGGTTATTAGTGATGTGCCTCCTGTTTTAGGACCACTGCTGTTTGTCATTTTTAAAAATGTCTTGGTTGCAGGCATAGATGGATGGGTTAGATTACACTAAAGTCGATAGAGTCATGGACAGTGTGGAAGAATGTTGCAGGTTGCAGGAGACTTGGATAAACTGCAGATTTGGGCTCAGAGGTGACAAATGGAGTTCAATGCAGATAAATGTGAGGTGATTCACTTTGGGAAGAATAACTGGGAAGACAGTATACTGGGTAAATGGAAAGATTCTTGATAAAGTTGGGATCTTGGTGTCCATGTACATAGATCCCTGAAAGTTGCCACCCAGATTGATAGTGTTGTTAAGAAGGCATATGGTATGTTAGGTTTTATTGGTAGAGGGATTGAGTTCCGGAGTTGTGATGTCATGCTGCAACTATACAAAATACTAGTGTGGCCTCAGTTGGAATATTGTGTACAATTCTGGTCGCCCCATTACAGGAAGGATGTGGAAGCATCGGAAAAGGTGCAGAGGAGATTTACCAGGATGTTGCCTGGTCTGGAGGGAAGGTCTTATTGGAGAGAAGAAGGCTAAGAGGGGATTTCATAGAGACGTACAAGATGATCAGGGGATTAGATAGGGTGGTCAGTGAGATTCTTTTTCCTAGGATGATGACATCAGTTTGTATGAGAGGGCATAGCTGCAAATTAAGGGGTGATAGGTTTAAGACAGATGTCAGAAACAGGTTCTTTACTCAGAGTGGTAAGGGCGTGGAATGCCCTGCCTGCAATGTAGTTAACTCAGCCACATTAGGGAGATTTAAACTATTCTTGGATAAGCACATAGATGATGATGGGATAGTGTAGGGGGATGGGCTTAGATTAGTTCACAGATAGACACACCTTCGAGGGCTGAAGGGCCTGTTCTGCACTGTATTGTTCTATGTTCTATGTTTGTAAGTGCTTATGGGCATCCTTGACAAGCACTCAAAGGAGAACATCCCTACTTCTGGATGCTAGACCATGGCATTCTATTTCGCAGTCTGGTATACTCCAGAAAATCACAATACACAGGTAATGGAGGAATGCTTAAGTGCTTAATGCCAGTGAGATGCCCACCTCCTGGTGAATGTCTGTTTTAACCCTGCTGCCAATGAGGGGAGATCTCCACCACCACAAAAACTAACAGTATGGATTCTAACATTTTTGCCAGGGCAATGTGTTCCTGCTTTGTCACCATTCTGGACCACATTGTCCACCCATACCATTTAAATTCTGTCCCAGTTTGGACCATATAACGTTTATCTTTCCCAGAGGGCTGGTCCATCAACTACCTCCTGCGCCTTGATCAGGCAAAGGCGTTTGACAGGGTTGATCACAAAAAAATAATTTGGGACTCAGCGAATACTTGGGTTCAGAATGCAATTTAACGCCTAAATCTGAATTCTGTACATCACAGCAGAGTGCTAAATTAAGGTTAACAGGTCCTTGATGACACCCTTTTGCTTCAGGGGCTCAGCATGTCAGAGATGCCCCTCGTCTGGTCAGTTATATTTAATTTGGGTGGAGCAATTTCTATGCTTCTTGCAGAGAACGTTGTTGGTTTTCCTCTACACAGGTCTAGAAGGGAGGTTATCCCTTTGGTTTATACTGCTGGTATTCTCTTCCTCCCAACCGACCTGCAGAGGCTGCAAATGTGTCAAGAAGTGTAATTTGCAACAGACTGGGAAAATGTTCTGGATTCTGGTTGGCCAGTGATGGGTAAAGTCCCTGCTAGATAAGCTCCGCTGCTTTACCTGGATTACCACCCATCTCCTCTACTTGACAGTATAGTTTCGCCCCACTAAGGAATCCCGGCCAGATAACTGGCACAAACTGAAGGCCAAAGTTACCACAAACCTTGGGCACTGGACAAGACTGCTTGATGTTGTCGAACAAGAGTTATGTTGGTCATAAACAAACTGATCACTGCTGTGTTGTGGTACTAGTTGATCACTTTGATTCCTCTCCCAGAGTTCATCACAACAATATAGAGGATGCTCACAGAATTGTACTAGGAAAAAGGCAGTACTTGGATCACTGAGGTACTGAGACTTTCACTTAAGAAGGACAATCAGGCATCAATGTGCCTTCACACTTAAGCAGCAATTTGCCACCTTCAGGTTTTTACATCGAATCTCTCATAGGTGGTGTGCCCTAGCACTGTTTTACTTCCATCAGGTTCATGGGTTCAGTTACGAGCAGCTCCTGTTTGTAGATCAATCTGGTCTTTGTAACTCATTATAGGAGTTGCCTGTCATTTACCAGGACCTTATCGGAGCTTGAAGCATGGTTGCTTCGGATCAAATTTCTCCCTTTTCAGGAGTAGAAACTGACAAAAGGGAAACTCTGTTCAGATATCTTACTTCCACTGTGTAGTGCTCAGGCTGCTGGGGGTTGACATTGTGGAGCAGCAGGCTAGATGACATTGCTGGGCAGTCATTGGTTTGTATCCATGCACAGCCAAAGTCATCCAGTGCCTCAAAACCAAGTAGTCAGCCCTGAGAGCACCTTTACATTTTTTTTTACATTACATTATATTACAGTGTGGAAACAGGCCCTTCGGCCCAACAAGTCCACACCAACCTGCCGAAGCACAACCCACCCATACATTTACCCCTTACTTAACACTACGGGCAATTTAGCATGGCCAATTCACCTGACCTGCACATCTTTGGACTGTGGGAGGAAACCGGAGCACCCAGAGGAAACCCACGCAGACACGGGGAGAACGTGCAAACTCCACACAGTCAGTCGCCTGAGGCGGGAAATGAACCCGGGTCTCCGGCGCTGTGAGGCAGCAGTGCTAACCACTGTGCCACCGTGCCGCCCATAGTTCACCTATACTATTGAGAAAACTCAAGCATGCAGTGGTCTTTCTTCTGAACTGACACCCACTTGGACAGAATTCCACATGAGCCCCAGGCCATCTCTCCAGGACCCATGCCCACAATTTTAGCTCCCACAAGGTAATTTCTTCCATGTCCTTCTATTTGGTAGAGAGGTTTCCTCTTTGGGCTTTTACTTCTCACTTTTCACTTACTTACCTCCGTTGACCATCTACACACATCTGATGTTCCACTTTACCATCCAGTGGAGGCAGTAATCCCAATTGGATGGTTGTCTAAGCGTGAATGCTCTCCTTTACCTCTGAGGATCTGGGGTAGAGAAGGGTGCACAGAGCTGCTTGTGCAACATGGGTTATGAGTCATAGACTGTCAGGTCATATGTAATTTTTGCGGTCACATCGACCTTGTTTACATTGATCGTTCGAGGCTTGAACCCCTTTTTTATAATAGTTTATTTTTAATAAGTTATTGTTATATTTGATTGCACTTCAACCCTACATTCCTGATCTTTGGATACACAGGGTAGAGAGAGACTGGTAAATCAGACAATCTCCCCATGTGCCTATTCCTGGACCTGGTCAATGTGACCAATATTGGATCCAACTACTGGGCTATGAAGGGGTTCATTGCCCTGATAGCCTGCCTGTCTTTGGTGGTAACATACAGACCAGCATATGTTTCTGGAAATGGAGTATGCATTATCTGCTGGTGCACATGTGGCTTTCAGCAACTGATGGACAATGAAATGACATGCGTACATCACCACACATTACAACACCACACATGCCTTACCAACCAGAGCCTAATACAACAGTGTCTACACTGCAGCAGGACTCTCTCATCATCCCTGACTTCACTTTCTGTAGTTCCTCAGAGTCTGTTGGAAAAAGAGTGGAAGTGGCTAAGTATATCTTGCTAAAAAAGCTTCGAAACTGTTTAAGACAAAGTTTCTCCTTTCTGGAGTTTGCTATGAATGGTGAAGACCTGTCTCCAATGGCAGGATCAAAGGTGGCATTTTGCTAGTCCCGGGCAATAAAGAGTCAGTCACAAAGCTTGCTGTCCAACAGTTTGTGGACCAGAGGGCTTAGCAACGCTGTAACCAGCTCTTAATTATCTCACTTAGCACCTGGGAATGCATGAGAGCCATCAATGTTCCTGTTGCTGTCAATTTGTCACACCGTTGGGAGGAGACTGGGCATTTTTCCAGTTGTCCTGCCTCCCAGCCTAAATGGCCCAGACTGGGTCCAGCCTTTGAGTTTAAAAAAAATGGCAAGTAATTCAGGCTCTGATATATAGCAGTATGGATTTCATCTGAACACACTTCATTTTGCTGATTGGATTTGGACAGAGGAACAGACTAGAACTATCTTCCCTAAAAACATTTTCTACACTCCAGAAAGCATGGTCTGTTCTTACAACAGAGGGACACAAACCTTGGATATGGTCTCTATTTGCACAGAATGATAAGTATTGTATTCTTGTAAGGGTCAAATGAAAGATAGAATTCATATCTTCAAAGAATTCTCCATAATATTTTATTTGTGTATTTCATGGCAAAACTCAAGGTAGTAATGTTACAATCTATTGCTTAACACCTTCCCTTGATCTTTTCTGAGTTTATGTTGTACCCTGATTATGCATTGCTTAACTCATTATCACAAGAGTTTAGATCAGAGTGGTGCTGGAAAAGCACAGCAGGTCAGGCAGTATCCGAGGAGCAGGAAAAGTGACATTTCGGGCAAAAGCCCTTCATCTAGAAGAGCTGATATTCCTAATGATGGGCTTTTGCCCAAAACGTCGATTTTCCTGCTCCTTAGATGCTGCCTGACCTGCTGTGCTTTTCCAGCACCACTCTGATCTAAACTCTGGTTTCCAGCATCTGCAGTCCTCACTTTTGCCTCATTATCACAAGAGCACAATCAATAAAGGAATTATTAAATCAATCAGTTCAAGGAATGGCAATGCTATCCTAATTCAAAATTCCTCTCATTAACATCACTAGATTGTGCAAAGGGCATTTACTGCTTAACGCATTGTATTATTCACTTGTTTGACAGTGCTCCCGAATGTTAAATAAGAGATCACAATTCTCATTATTCTGTTGAATCCTGATATATTTTTCTGCTTGTATATATCTAGCTGTTATGTTTCAGATTGTAAGCATAATAAAAATGCAAAATATCTACAGACTTTAGAAATCATATTTTACCAGAATCTTTTCAGTGACGACAGCAGAAAATGGCAAATTTTGATCTAATCAATTCTCCTCAGTGCCATTAGGGGGAGTTCTTCATTGGAGGGAGGAAACAAGATTGAGTCACCTCTGCAGCTCTCATGCGCCTCCCAGTGGATGTCCATAGGCTATTTTGCCATGAATGCTCCATCCTGATTTTCTCAACGAAGTATGTTGAGGGACAAAACAAAAAGGAAATGTAGATTTTGACATGGAACAATATGCCACAAATATAATGTGGAGGAGCCGGTGTAAGACTGTGGTGTACAAAGTTAAAAATCACACAAACCAGGTTATAGTCCAACAGATTTATTTGGAAGCACTAGCTGTCAGAGCGATGCTCATTCATCCTTTACACAAATAAGAAACATAACTTATTGGAATTCTCCAAATTAACTCCAAGTACAAAGATTGTACCATAGTGATTGTTAATTAAACAATTCACTTTGCACATCAATATTTAGATTTTCTTGCAAAGTACAAATTTTGATGGACCGGTACACATGAACAACCTCTCAAGAGAAAGGAAACATTTCTTTCTGAAAACAGGAATCATGCTGTTTGAATAGTGGTGAAAATAATGGGTATAAAAATGCATTCCTAAAGTTCATGTCTTTTTTATAAATATTCACATGCAAAATCACAAAGGTAGGATTCTCAAAGAGGCAGCACAACAGAATAGAATTGTTTTTCCTTTTTCTCAGTAGAAGTACTCCTGGATATATTTAAGAGTGTTAGCCTGATGCAGTTTTAACACAGTACAAGTGGGTTGATCTTAATAAGGGTATCCAGCCCCCAGGTGTGAATAGCCCAATTCAAAAATCACTGAATTCAAAAATTATACTGATTTATTTATTCCCTTTGGTTGTGTACTCCAGTTGGCTCCTTACTAGATTACCTTGCAATCCTGACTCTAGCAACTCATCCTCTGTCTCAGGAACTAAGGTTGATCGTCAAGGGTTCCAAGAATGCAAACACCATGACTATCTGTACAAAGGGGGTTAAATCCGATTGGGGAAATGACAGAAAGATTTCCTCTGTCCATTGTGGGTAAGATCCTGGCCTGTATCCTCCTTAACCATCTTCGTCCTGTCACTGATGAATTCCATCCAGAAACCTAGTGTATGATGTAGGGCTTTTGCCTGAAACGTCAATTTTCCTGCTCCTTGGATGCTGCGTGACCTGCTGTGCTTTTCCAGCACCACTCTAATCTGGACTCTGGTTTCCAGCATCTGCAGACCTTGTTTTTACCCAGAAATCCAGTGTGCCTTCCAACTATCCCAGGGGACTACAGACATTGTCATCATTGCTAGACAGAAAAAGTATATGGAGCAAAGTGTAGAATTTTTCCTTTCTTTCTTTAACCTAACCAAGGCTTTTGATCTTCTAAATCATGAAGCCCTAAGTTCATCTTCTAATGCTTTAGTTGCCTGTTGAAGTTTGTCACCATCTTGACACGCCTGCCTAACAATACTGTATGACCATCTCTGTCCTGAGTTGAGAATCTGAAATTAATTGACCAAGGTCAATGAGGTTGTGTAATCAGCCCCACCTCATTCATCATCTACCTGAGCATCATGTACATCTCATCCAAGATGACCTACCACTTGGTGTCAGCATCCATTATTGTCTACACAGGATCTTCACCTTGATTGCTTCCAGGCAAAAAGAAATATTCATAAAAGTGGATGCCCAGAATCTGCAGTTTGTGGATGACTGTGCTCACTCTGCACAGGCAATGCAAAGGACATTCTACCTTTAAAACATCTCATATATGATGCTTGACCTGTCCCTCTCCAGCAACCAGGTAAAAACAATGACTGCAGATGGTGGAAACCAGATTCTGGATTAGTGGTGCTGGAAGAGCACAGCAGTTCAGACAGCATCCAAGGAGCTTCGAAATCGACGTTTCGGGCAAAAGCCTTTCATCAGGAATAAATCAGGAATAAATTATTCCTGATGAAGGACTTTTGCCTGAAACGTCGGTTTTGAAGCTCCTTGGATGCTGCCTGAACTGTTGTGCTCCTCTCCAGCAACCAGATGATTCTCTACCAACCTTCCCAAGGTCAATTCAACACTGCACCTTCTAGATTAGCTCAGGTAGCTCTTGAATATATGCACCACTTCACATATCTCAGCAAACATCTCTCCCAAAGGACCACCATCGATGAAGTCCAGCACTGAATCAATATTGCTAGATCTTCCTCAGTAATTGTGCCAAAGCTGGCTTCTTCAAGGTGTGTCTTTAACAACAGGGACCTCTGGAATCCATGATCCTGGTCAACTAACCTCCTCTATTGCAATAAAGCTTGAACCATCTATTGATGTCAGATTAAGATCCTTGACAACTTCCACCAGCGATACCATTGTCAAATTCTGAGGATCAAATGGGAGGACTGCCAAACCATGAAGATGAAACCCTGCTGTGCAAAACCAACTCTAATGAGTCACTGCGTCTTCTCAGCTGTACCCTTGCTCAAGATAAAACATTTATTCGTACCTTTGTTAACCCTTGAGTTTTCCACCACCATTTTGGCTGACTTTCACATGACTGTCTAAAGATCTGTATATCAGCAATTCTGCTGCCTTGTCCTAACTTGCATAAAGTTTCATTCATCCATATCTCCTCAATACACTGATCTACATTAGCTCTCATTTTCATAACATTTTGATTTTAAAATTTGCATTCTTGTTTACAAGCAACTACCTCCATATCCTCACTTGTGCCAATTTTTGAGATCCTTTCCAGTCCTATAGCCCTCTGAATTTTCCTCTAGTTTTTGCCCATCAAACATCTTGATTTTCTTTGTGCCAATGTAGACAACTATAGGTTCATCTGCCAACACCCAAAATGTTGGCAATCTCTTCCTGAAACCTCCCACCTCTGTGCCTCTTTCATTCTTCAAAACGCTCCTTCAATCCCCACCTCTTTGACCAAGCTTTTAGCCATCTGCCCCAACATCTCCTTATATGGCTCAGTGTTGAATTCTGCTTTATAATGTTCCCTTGAAATATCTTGTAAAGTTTTACTATGCTGGAGATGCTATGCAACGTGCAAGTTGTTGTTCCTTTTAATTTGACATGCAGCAGATCAACTTAGAGGTGAAGGAAGATTTAAGGCTATCATCCCTGTTACTGTTACTGACTGGATCGTCCTTATGGTGCTTTGGTCCTTACATAAAACAGTACCACTTTGTGTCTGGTTCTTACAGATCTAGAACATAAGACCATAAGACAATAAGAAATAGGAGTGGAAGTGAGGCCATTCAGCTCATCGAGTCCACTTCGCCATTCAATCATGGCTGATGGGCATTTCAATGCCACTTACCCGCACTCTGCCCGCATCCCTTAATTCCTTGCGGGATTAAGAATTTATCAATCTCTGCCTTGAAGACATTTAACGTCTCGGCCTCCACTGCGCTCCGTAGCAATGAATTCCACAGGCCCACCACTCTCTGGCTGAAAAAAATGTCTCCTCATTTCTGTTCTAAATTGACCCCCTCTAATTCTAATGCTGTGCCCACGAGTCCTAGTATCCCGCCTGACGGAAACAATTTCCCAGCATTCACCCTTTCTAAGCCATGCATTATCTTGTACGTTTCTATTAGCTCTCCCCTCAACATTTTAAACTCTAATGAGTACAATCCCAGGATCGTTAGCCATTCATTGTATGTTAGGCCTACCATTCCAGGGGTCATCCATGTGAATCTCCTCTGGACATGCTCCAGTGCCAGTATGTCCTTCCTGAAGTGTGGGGCCCAAAACTGGACACAGTATTCTAAGTGGGACCTAACCAGAGCTTTATAAAGTCTCAATAGCATATCACTGCTTTTACATTCCAACCCTTTTGACATAAATGACATTACACTTGCTTTCTTAACAACAGAACACCACACTCAGGACTAAGTCGAGTAGGAAGTCCAAGCCTTGAGGTATGATGAGTATGATACTTTATTCCTTCCTTCACCCAGTACCACTGAAACCTGGGTTTCCCCCAAACTGAGACCACAATCTTCAGTGATGTCACAAACTGAAATTTTGAAATTGCGAGCTTCAAGACACCAATGACTTTGATCGGAAAAATTGGTGAAGTTCTTTTAAAGTTGAAACTTTATTGCTGGAACAGCACAGCAGGTCAGGCAGCATCCAGGGAACAGGAGATTCGACGTTTCGGGCACAGGCCCTTCTTCAGGAATGAGCAGAGAGTGTTCAGCAGGAGAAGATAAAAGGTAGGGAGGAGGGACTTGGAGGAGGGGCGTTGGAAATGTGATAGGTGGAAAGAGGTCAAGGTGAGGGTGATAGGTCGGAGTAGGATGGAGGCGGAGAGGTCAAGAAGAAGACTGCAGGTCAGGAAGGCGGTGCCGGGCTGGAGGGATCCGGCTGAGACAAGGTGGGGGGAGGGGGGATGAAGAAACTGGTGAAGTCCAAGTTCATCCCCTGCGGTTGGAGAGTTCCCAGTCGGAAGATAAGACGCTCCTCCTCCGACCGTCGGGTTGTTGTGGTTTGGCGGTGGATGAGTCCAATGACCTGCATATCGCTCCGCAAGTAGGCGGCCTGTTTCCCCAATATAGAGGTGGCCTCCTCTATACTGGGGAAACAGGCCGCCTACTTGCGGAGCGATTCAGAGAGCACCTCTGGGCCACCCGGACGAACCAACCCAACCAACCTGTAGCACAGCATTTCAACTCCCCCCCCCACTCCACCGAGGATATGCTTCATCCCCCATCCTACTCCGACCTATCACCCTCACCTTGACCTCTTTCCACCTATCACATTTCCAACGCCCCTCCTCCAAGTCCCTCCTCCCTACCTTTTATCTTCTCCTGCTGAACACTCTCTGCTCATTCCTGAAGAAGGGCCTGTGCCCGAAACGTCGAATCTCCTGTTCCCTGGATGCTGCCTGACCTGCTGTGCTGTTCCAGCAATAAAGTTTCAACTTTGATCTCCAGCATCTGCAGACCTCACTTTCTCCTCGAAGTTCTTTTAAATCCTTACAGATTTTTAAGTATAGAACATGGCCTAACTGGTCAATCTTTGAGGCCCAGTTCCAGCCTTGAAAATCACTGTGAAAAGGTGATGGTTTTTAATTTAAAAAAACTTTCAGTCTAAACTGACACCTGCTCTCATACATTACCGAAAAGCAGAAAAAGAAAAGAAAATGGAAGAAAGATTGAAAATGGCGAACTTCAGATAAAACACAAAATCCTGTCTTTTATATTAGTAGCCAGCAATTCTAGACAACTATGTTTAACAGTTAGAATATGAATAAGTACTACATGAATGGGAACACCATGAATTGATGTCCTTTCTAAATTATGTCCTGATTACCTTGTTTTCCAATTGGTAATATCTACATTATGGTTGGAAACTTGGCATTATCAACTGAAAACCTTACTCTTTTCAGTGTGGTAGCGATTTTTTCTACCATCAAAGGTTTTGATTTTGCTGTGTACTTTCTTTCCAAAACTCTGTTCAAATTGCTTATTTCAGCAAAATCCATTCACTACAATACAGTCTTTACGAAGGCCTTAAGTCAGGATCAGTTGATGTCATGAGGTTCTGAAACAGAAATGCAATATGAGTAATCTATTACACTCCATTAGTAAAAGCATAAATTCTATTAAAAATAAAAATAAATAATATATCAAATCTTGAACTGACAAAAGCTCAATTTTATCTCAACTGAATCAAATATACCAAATCCAGATTTATGGCTTAGATCCATGTTCTTAGTTTCAAAATTGCATTAATCTTGGAACAAATATCACTGTTATAGTTCAATATTCCCCTAGGACATGCAAATCAGCCAAAACAGATCTGGGCACAAAGCTTACTTCTGTTAAAGGAAACATTAAAAAGCCTTGACAGATCTGATGGAGACGTAAAGAAGCCATAACATTTTGTCTTGCAGTATAGGATATAATTTTAGTCATTGTACAAAAAGTGGCTGTAGTGCAATTTCACTTTGTAGCAAAAACTGTTTAGGGGCTCATAAATGGGAGGAAGTAACCAAACGCAAACTTTTGTTGAGCTATAAGGGGTCTTGACTGCTTCCTAAGGAGCTGGTGAAGAAATACTGTTTATCTAGAGTATGCCTGCTGAGCCACACACCCATTAGGCATTGTTAAGACCACTAGTGGGCCTTCCCTAGAATTAAGATTCCAGGGGCAGAAATCCTACCCAGCTAGAGCTGCCAGTTAAAAGCCAGCAACACTTGCACCCAGCAGCACCATGAAGGATCCCAGCAGACTCCAGCTGGTGCAGAGGATCCAAGAACTTGCCAAATGATCAGTTGTGGTAATTGATAACATGCAAGATTTCTAAGATTGAGAGTCACAGGTGCAGAAGTAAGCAAAACCGTAGGAAGATTTCCCAAACAGGAACCCGCCTGCCTGATGTTCAGTCCCTTGACCTGGCACTGATTGTTTGATCAAGGGATCAACTCCTGTCCCACTGAAATGACAGGTTGCCCACAGGGTAATTCTATATGTAAAAGTCACCTGCCAAATGGATTAGTCCCAGTGGTAGTGGGCCTATAGTATTCTTTAATTGGCCACTTTAATTGGTCAACCATACATCTTCGCCCCAGAACTTAATTCTGGTGGAGGCAGAATGCCAGCAAGTCTGACTACACCACCACCTAATTAAACACATTTTCCATTTCCAAGATTGCCCCTCAGAAAGCAACAAGGTTCCAACCCAAGAGTTGTACTGAATAGTAATCAGAATGTCTCAAACTTAAGAAGAACCATGAGTCATAACATTGATACCATATATTTATAGCTCTTAAAAGAAACATGGTGATTATGAAACTAATTCTTAATGAACACAAATTTCAAAACCTTCAAAAATGGGCATAGAATCATAGAATCAGAGCCTTAAGCAAGGAAACAGACCCTTCGGTCCAACTCATCTATGCTGAGCAAGTGTCCCAAATCAAGCTAGTCTCACTTGTCTGCATTTAGCCCATATCCTTCTAAAGCTTTCCTATTCAAGTACCTATCCAAATATATTTGAAATGTTGTACCTGCAACTACTACTTCCTATGGCAGTTTGTTCCACATACAAAGCACCATGTGTGAAAGAGTTACGCTCAGGTACCTTTTAAATCTTTCTCCTTTCACCTTAAAAATGTGCCTGAAGGTTTGAACTCCTCCCCTCCCCCACCCTCCATGCCCCCTGCTCTGGACCCCCCTCCCCCTCCCCCACCCCACCGGCACAAACCCCTCCTTACATTGCTATTCATCTTGTTTATGACTCTCATGATATTATAAACTTCAATAAGGTCACCCCTCTCAGCCTCTTACACTCCAATGATTAAAGTTCCAGCCTCTTCTTATAACTCAAACAGTACAATCCCAGCAACATTCAGTAAATCTTTACTGAACCCTCTCCTGTTTAATAATATCTTTCCTATACCAAGGTGACCGTAATCAGTAATCCAAACGTGGCCTCACCAACGTCCTGTACAACCTCAACATGACTTCCCAACTCAGATTCAATGATCTGAGCAGTGAAGGTAGGCATGCTAAATGCCTTCTTTACTACTTTGACTACTGTGACACAACTTTCAACCATGTCCCTGAACCCCTAGATCTTGCTGTTCGACAACACTACCCAGGGCCCTACCATTAATTGTATGAGTCCTGCCCTTGTTTGTTTTACCAAAGTGCAATACTTTGCATTTATCCAAATTAAATTCCATCCTGCCATTCCTCAGCCCATTGGCCCAACTGATCAACATCTCTTTGAAATCTTAGATAACGTTTTTCACTGTTGATTATACCATCAATTTTGTTATCATCCACAAAACCTTTAACCATGCCTCCTAAATTCTCATCCAAATCATTGTACATATGACAAAAGTAGACCTTGCCCCGATCCCTGCAGAACACCACTGGGCACAGGCCTCCAGTCTGAAAAACAACCCTCCACCAACGCACTCTGTCTTCTACCATCCAATTGTATGCAATTGGGAAGCTCTCCCTGAATTCCATGCGATCTAACTTTAATAATTAGTCTATCATGCAGAACCTTGTCAAAGGCTTTACTAAAATTCATGTAGATAACTTCTACCACTCTGCCCTCTTCAAGGGTTTTGGGATGTGGGATTCACCTGCTTTCTGTGCAAGTTGAAAACATAATTCATGCTGCCTGTGAAACATTGTTGCAGATAGCCATTATTAAACATACTGTTGACTGGCTACATGCCGGAATAAAGATCATAAATCATGTGGGGTGAGCATATGTTAAAGCTATCTTTAAAGTTCAAGCCAGATTGTACCTTTTGAAGAAAATGCACATTTTACTGGAGCAGATCCTGGAAGTCATTCTAGAAGTTATTACAAAATGAGCAAGATAGGTAGCTGGCACAACTTGGCAAAAAGCAAGCTCCAAGTTTTTTCCAAAGCTGCACTGGAGGCTTTGATGGAGAAGGTAGTGATGAAGAGGCATAAGATCTAACAATACTGTGTGTCAGGAAACCCCCAAAAAACTGTGTACTAACTGATATTGTGATTGTCATTGTCAGGAGGCTAGCCTCAGCACCTGGATGCGGTGCTCAAGAAGGTCAATGCTTCCACTTGAATGGTCTTCATTAGTGAATGGATTTTCAAATGTCACATTTTATTAAATGCATCATTAGCTACATACTGCTCAATACACCACATCCCCAGCACATAGCTCGCAACAATCTGTGTCAATCACATTTCGTGCCTACAATTAAGAGCTGAACCTCACACCAGTTTTCTATTCATGAGATGTGAACATCATTAGCAGGGCTAGCATGCATTGTGTTACAACAAAGATTAGTCAAGTGCACTGTCTCCCTTTCTCTCGTCTCACCTCTTCACCAGTTATAGTATCCACTTAACCCAGTTATCAATATAGCCAATTGTGTAATTTTGATTTTCAGAACAGTATCAACAAGGTTTCTTTGAGGAGCAACAAAATTATTGATTTGCTGTGAAAGGAGGACTTATTTGGCAAAGCTGTAAAGCTGATTAAAATACAGTTTGAAACAGAGAAAATATTTACTCTACTAAAGAATCCCAAAACACTCAAATCAATTAAAAGAAAATAAATAACTTCCACTGCAGAAATTAGTTCTGAAAAATACTCTTAGGCCAAATAATGGAGCTCCTGAAAGAAAAAGAAAATCACATGAAATGTTCAAGGTGACTTTCACTTAGTATCCTGCCAAACAAAGAGTAGTGTTACAAAATACAGACAATGTGATTGGGATCTTTGAAGACACAAGTTCTCTCTCTCGCTTGCTTGCAGAAGGTCATATGCAAACTGAATTTGCAATAACTATCATGGACGGTTCCTCTCAGACGAGAGTTAATCTCTTCCACTCTCATGGCGAGTCCATAGGTGGCTGTACAGACCGATGTGGCTACAACAGGCTCTGTTACACTTGGACAAAAGGTGGTCATGGGAAAGAGTGGGTGCGACATTGGTATGGGAGCACACTCCTTTCACCTGCCTTCCATTTTTCTGCCCCAGTGGCAAGTCTCAAGGTGCTTGATGCTTTCCTGGATGCTCCACCTCCACTTTACACGGTCTTGGGCAGTGATTCCCAGGTGTCTGTGGGAATGCCGCACTTCACCAATGAGGCCTTGAGGGTAGCACTGAAGCGCTTCCTGTGTCCACCTGGGGCTCGACTGCTGTCTCGAAGCTGGGAGTAGAGCACCTGCTTGGGGAGTCTTGTGTTGGTCATGTGGATGACGTGCCCAGCTCATCTCAGCTGATCAAGGGTAGTCAGTGCCTCGATGCTGGGATGTTGGCCTGGTCAAGGATGTTAGTGTTGGTGTGTCTGTCTTCCCAGCGAGTTCACAGGATTTTGTGCAGGCAGTGTTGTCGTACTGCTCCACATCTCAGAGCCATATAGGAGAACGGGAACCACCACAGCTCTGTAACCATGAACTTCGTGTCAGGTCTGATGTTACTGTCATTAAACGCCCTTTGCCTCAGGTGGTCAAAGGTTGTGCTAGCACACTGCAGGCAGTGCTAGATCTCTTCATCAAAAGCTGCTTTGGCCGACAGGACACTTAGAGTCGTAGAGTCATAGAGGTGTACAGCATGGAAACAGACCCTTCAGTCCAACCCGTCCATGCCGACCAGATATCCCAACCCAATCTAGTCCCACCTGCCAGCACCCGGCCCATATCTCTCCAAAACCTTCCTATTCATATACCCATCTGAACTGCACAACATGGGGCGGCATGGTGGCTCAGTGGTTCAGGGGTCCCAGGTTCAATTCCAGCCTTGGGCGACTGTCTATGTGGAGTTTGCACATTCTCCCCGTGTCTGCGTGGGTTTCCTCCAGGTGCTTTGGTTTCCTCCCACAGTCCAAAGGTGTGCAGGTCAGGTGAATTGGCCATGCTAAATTGCCCATAGTGTTCAGTGCATTTGTCAGAGGGAAATGGGTCTGGGTGGGTTACTCTTCAGCGGGTCGGTGTGGACTTGTTGGGCCGAAGGGCCTGTTTCCACACTGTACGGAATCTAATCTAATCAAAAAAAATTCTTAAAGCTCTCCCGTGGACCTCGATGAGATTGCACATGCACAAGCATCATCTGCACACTACAGTTTGGTGACACTGGTTGTGGTGACTTTAGTTTTGCCTTGAAGGTGGTGGAGATTAAATAATTTCCCATAGATTCTGTAGGTTAGCTCCACTCATGCAGGGAAATGATGTGGTGAAGTAGATTAAGAATAGTGTTGGGGCAATGACACTAGTCCAAATGGGGAATGGGTTGGTGGTGGAGCCATTTGTCATTACCTTCCATGTCATCGTGGAGCAGGCAAAGGATGGTGACAAGCTTCTTGGTGCAACCAAAGCAGGGAAGGACACTCCATAATATTTCTCAATTGACGGTGTCAAAGGCCATGTACAGGGATGGGTTCTTTACTCTGTATTTCTCTTGCAACTGTTGCAGTAGTGAAAATCATGTCAGTTGTCCCCCTCCATGGCCAAAAGCCACATCGCGACTCCAGGAGGAGTTCCTCAACCACAATTACTTTTCCAACGGTCAGCAACAGGGAGATTATCATGTAGTTACCACAGTCGGACTTTCTCCTTTTTTGAAACCACTTACGACTATGGCATCTTGGAGCTTTCCTAGGATGCTGTCCTCCCTTCAGATAGGGCAGGCAAAGGCATGTAGCTGCAGCAGGAGCTCTTTTGTCTCAACACTTCAATACCTCAGCAGGGATATAGTCTGCTCCAGAAGCCTTGTTTTTCTTAAAGTAGTGTAGAGTGTTCTCTACTTCATGTAAGGCTGGGGTGTTGCTGAATTCATGACGTGTAGTATGCTGTGGGTATGCTGCTCCTTGGATGTTGCCTGAACTGATGTGCTCTTCCAGCACCATTAATCCAGAATCTGGTTTCCAGCATCTGCAGTCATTGTTTTTATCTTGCTGTGGGTATGCGTTCAAGAATTTAAAAATGTGTTTCTGGAAAAGCGCAGCAGGTGAGGCAGCATCAAAGGAGCAGGAGAATCGACGTTTCGGGCATAAGCCCTTCTTCAGGAATGCTTCAAGAATGCTTGGATCAACAGAAAAGCCTGAGTTGAGGAGGTCAGTCGTGCTTCTCCCCATGATTTTTGATGGCTTTGTTTTCTTTGATAAGACTCACTCTGTCCTTGGCCAGCAATGGGGTGTGGCCTTGGGTGTTCAGTCCATATGTGGTCTTGACAGCACACATGAAACCATGCATGTCATGGCTGTCGGCCATTCGTTGGGTGTCCAGTGCTTTCTCCACCTACCACTTGTTCTTTATATCACAGGCTTATTTCCACATCTTTGCCTTTAGTTGCTTGTAGGCCTGCCTTTTCTATTCTGAATTGCGGTTGTTGTTTTACACTCAGAAATACCATGTACTTCCAGCTTAATTGTTCCTGGATCTCATGATCATTTTCATCAAGCTTGTCTTGGTGTTTCCTGTTTGAGAGGCAGACCCAGTTTTTGCAGACATTGATGAAGGCAGTATCAAGGGTGGATCAGGGACATTTGGGATCCTGTGACTCAGTGTCACTGGGAGTTGTTAGGTTTGTGGAGATGATTTGGTTGTATGAAGCTATTTTTTTCTGAGTCATTAAGTACCTCAATGTTGTACTTCTTTCAGTACTTCCCCTGTTGTTTCTGTTGCAAAAGTGCAATATTTATCTTGATCCTGGCTCAGATCAGGTGCTGGTCCATCCAGCTGTCATCAGCTCCTGCCATGGCACATGTGATTTTGATGTTTTTCCAATCCCTCACTCTGACAATGACATAGTCAAGGAGGTGCCAGTGTTTGGAGAGTGGGTGCTGGCACATTGCCGTGTATTTATCCCTTTGGCAGAACAATATGCTGGTGATGAGGAGATTGTGTTCATGGCATTTGGTCAGGAGAAGGATGTCATTGGAGTTTAGCTTCCCAACTCCTCCTTTCCCAATTATATCACCCCAATGGTCTGCACTTTTGCAAACTCTGGTGTTGAAGTCACCGAGGACAATTAACTTGTCCATTATAGCGACCCAAGTGCGAGATTGGTCAAGGCTGGAGTAGAATTTCTCCTTGTCATCAGCTGCTGCATCGAGCATTGGTGCATATGCACTGAATACTGTGACATACAGGTTCTAAGCAAGGGTGAATCGCAGTGTCATGAGGCATTCACTTATTCCACAAACGGAGTCTTTGAGTTGGTCCACTAGTTCGGTTTTGATGGTGAAGCTGACTCCATGGAAGCAGCGTTCCTCTTTGGTCTTGCTTTTCCAAAGAAAGGTGTGGCCCCCACCTTGCTCTCTGAGCTGTCCTTTCCTTGTCTGGTGGATTTCACTCAGGACAGTGATGTTAATATCATAGCACCTGAGTTCCTGAGCAATGATGGAGTGCAGCATTCCAATCTATCACTTGCAGGACTGTCCATAAGGGTCCTGACATTCTAGGTCCCAAGTTACATCCTGTGTGAATTCTTTTAATGTGGGGAAACTATTGCACACTGGTTACCACACAGGCTTAGTGGTGCAATGTTTTGGTCCAGTGGCGAGAGGGGATTCCAAGGCAATTAGAGACCAGCCCCTACTCTTTGGCCCGAGATTGTCTGTGCTGGAGATTAGATAAACAGTTTGGTACTGGGCAGCACCTCATGTTGGGTTAGTGCAAGATCTGAGGTGTCTCAGGAAGTTGTCTCAATAACTAAGCTCTTCACAATCATAACACTGATATGTAATTTGGATTTTTGTTTGGAATATGTATCAGTTTGTTTTTTCCCAAAAAGCATTTGTTGCCTACACACCTATGCAATCAAATGGAAAAGCAACCCCCAAATCCAAAATCCGAAAGAAAGTCTCAAGAGAAGACCTCAAAACAAATTATTATTTTGGCCTAGGGTTATGTGAATACGTACAGTACTGATAATAGGCTGACTGACCTTGGAGAGGGTTGAGGATGCAGAACAGGTATATTGCATAGGAGGTCCGTGTGAGGTCCATAGGTAATACCTGTGTGGTAACCAGTGTGCAATAGTTTCCCCACATTAAAAGAATTCACACAGGATGTAACTTGGGACCTAGAATGTCAGGACCCTTATGGACAGTCCTGCAAGTGATAGTAGACAAGTCAAGCTGAATACACTCTTTCTATCTCTCCCTTTCAATCTGAACACCTTCACACACACAATTATCAGCACAATTGAGTTACTTAGGAACACAAATGTAAAATATGCAATATTTATAACCTAATGCACTATATTAGTTTTTATCCAACACCTTTTGAGAGGACATAAAAATGCTTCAATTGAGATCCATAAAATTATCACAAAAAGAGTTGTGTAGACAGAGGTGATGGTGTAATTTTCATGCAAATAGGGAAGTACACTTTTCAATTGGTTAATCTTCCTGCCACAGAGAGGGGGGGGGAGAGGTTGGCTAGCTCAGTTGGCTGGCTGGCTGGCTGGCTCGTTTACAAAGTAAAATGACAACAACAGCACGGGTTTAATTCCCGCACTGGTTATGGTTACTGTGAGAGACTCTCTTTCTCAACCTGACTCACCACCTGAAGCATGGTGACCTTCAGATTAAATTACCACCAGTTGTCTCTGCAATGAGAGAGCAGCTCTGTGCTGGCTTTACCTTGATGTGGAGAAGCAACCTTTTAGCTCTGATATGCCTTCTATTCTAGCAGCTAATGATTAATGTGTTCATTTAACATTTCTATTTGCAATCTTTTCACAAAATCATTCACTAATCAAACAATTTGATGGCATTAATATTTGAACTACATAAGATGTGTGAATCTACCATGAGTGTTAAATAAGTCAGCAAGACTCAAAGCACAAGCTGCCTGTACAAGGTATAAAGAATTTTACTATGTAAAGGATTAATGATTAAAGCAGTGACTTATATTGGATCACAATCTGTACTTATTACTCTGTTCAAGCATTCCCTGTGAAATGGAAGCTGAGAAATGACAGTTGAGTATCATTGGTAGATGTTTAAAGAAGGAATATGACATTTTGCTGGCTGCTGTTTTATCACTAGAAGTGACTCATTTATCTTAAACAGTTTAATGTTTCAGGTAGATAGTATAAAGGAATGTTGCATGTGCAATAAACTTCTGTTGGCTGTGATCTCCAAGGATAAGTTTTGGTCTCGAGACTCTTTTCCAACATTCCATGTTGACAAAAAAGGATTCTAAATCTTGAGTTTTTAATAGATCAAAATATTCAATAAGGAAATACATATATAAATGCTTTTTAATACAAATTGCTCCAAAAAACACTGTTAAAAGTCAGGAGCTAAAGTAAATTGAATTAAATAAATGAAATGAATTCAATGTCTGCCTAGGCATCTCTTGAAATTGAAGAACAAAGGAATGAGTAAGAAAGTTCCAGAAATTTTCAATACCTTACATCTTTAAACAGGATTGCTAATTCTCACTTTTTTTTTTGTAAATACAACAATGACTTGGATTTATAAGTAATCTTCAATGATTTATAATTTAAACTGAAGGGGCTTCACAGAAACAGGAAAATGAGATATAGAGGTGTTGTTTTTTTTCCAGAGCTTAGTGAAGAAGGGAAGCAAGTTGGAGGGTCTTCAGGAGGCAATGCCAGAGAAAGGTAAGGCAAAGGGAGTGAGGAATGCTCAAACTGGCAGTTCTGGAGAGTTGTAGGGTGGAAGATATTTCCAATGATATAGGGAGGGGGAAAGGTCGTAATGCTTTTAACGCAAGGGCCAGAATCTTAAATCTGAGGAGGAGGAAGCTCAGGTGTTGGTATAGATCAGTGAGGACAAGGGAAAGCGGATAATTTGGATTTGGTGCAGAAGAAGAAATGACTGCAGAGCTCTTGATGAACTGAAGCACACACAGAAGATAGAAAACTTTAGGCTGTTTAGAAGAATACTGGAGTAGTTAATGCTGGAGGCAATGAAGATATGTGAGGGTTTCAGCAGCAGATGGGGTGGGTAGGGGGCTAGGTGGAAAGCCTGGGGAGGTATAAGCACAGAATATTGTGATGGGAAACATTTTTCACCCAGAAGCTGAACTTGAGGTCACAGAAGAGACCAAAGATTTTAAGATTAGCCTGAGACTGCGTGGCCAGGGACTAGAATAGAATCAGTGGTGAGGGGACAGAGGTTGTGGTTGGGGCTAGAATGACACTTTCAATCTTCCTAATATTTAGTTGAAGGAAGCTAAAGTAGTTTCAGAACTGAATGTTGAAAAACAACCCAGCAGCACGGAAATGATAGACCCTGGAGAACTGTGTGCATTCTGGTTACCCTGTTATAGGACGGTATTATTAAACTGGAGAGGGTTCAAAAAAGATTTGCCAGGATGTTGCCAGAAAGGGAAGGTTTGAGTTAAAGGAGAGGGTGGCTAGGCTGTGGCTTTTTTCACTGGAGCATAGAAGGTTGAGGGGTGACCTTATGGAGATTTGTAAAATCATGAGGAGCATGGATAAAGTGAATAGCAAAAGTCTTTTCAATAGAGTGGGAGAGTTCAAAACTAGGGACCATATTTTTAAGGTGAGAGGAGAAAGATTTAAAAAGACATGGAGGCGGGGTGGGGCAGGTTTTCTTTATACAGAGAGTTGTTGGTGTGTGGAATGAACTTCAAGAGGATGGTGGATGCAGGTAGAGTTACAATATTCAAAAGACATTTAGAAAAGTAGGAAAGGTTTGGAGGGATATGAGTCAAATGCATGAGGTGGAGCTAGTTTAGTTTGGGAACATGGTCAGTGTGGACTAGTTGAACTGAAGGTATGTTTCCATGCTGTCTCACTATATGGCTTTATGATTTCCAGGAAACCAAAGCAATCAGTGAAAATCTTGAGATTTCCGATGAATCTGCTAGTTCCATGTGCCATTCCATTACCATGAAGAATATTTGATGAACCATCATAAGCTGCATTGATCAAAATTGCTTTCATTATCTCAAAAGATGTCTGGCACTCTCCTGATCAGTCCACCATTAGAGCAGCTATAGTGCTGACGTTTTGTACAAATTTGTGACGGAAACCATACATTCCCAAAGATTTCAGGTTTTCTCAAATTATCTTTGTGCAGAGAACTCCAGTAATGCCTGTACGTTTGCTGTTTTCTTGACAGCAAGTACACTTTACCTATTATGTGCAATGGGCAGGTTACCCATCCTTTTGCAAATTCATTTTAGGCAAGGCTTATCACCAAATCTGCCAACTACTTTCTAAACACAGCTTCTAGTTATTCCAAGCAATCATTCTAAATGTGACTGTAAGTCAGTGCATCATCATGGAAAACTACACATTGAGGAATCTTAGCTCCGAGAGCATTTTGTAGCCTAACCAGCATCATTCAGCGTTGGAAAACACAGTCACCTCTGAAAAGATTGATATTCCTTTATCTCTGTGTATTAAGGGAACCTTCCAATATCCCTTTAATGAATCTATTTTGGTAAGAAATCTGGCACTGCCAACTCTATCACTTCAGTCTTCCATGCATAGAATTGGGTAGGGATCCGCCTTTCAAACTAGATTAGACTAGGTTCCCTACAGTGCAGAAACAGTCCCTTTGGCCCAACAAGTCCACACCAACTTTCCGAAGAGTAACCCACCCAGACCCATTTCCCTCCGACTAATGCACCTAACACTACGGGCAATTTAGTATGACCAATTCACCTGACCTGCACATCTTGGATTGCGGGAGGAAACCAGAGCACCTGGAGGAAACCCCACAGACATGGGGAGAATGTCCAAACTCCACACAGACAGTCACCCGAGGCTGGGATCAAACCTGGGACCCTGGTGCTGTGAGGCAGCAGTGCTAACCACTGAGCCACTGTGCCACCCATCTGCATTGTCTGAATTGACATTGCTAGAGTCTATGCAGAATTTTGTTGAATGCATATGTTTAGGCAACATGACTGGAAAAACTGAAAACAAAAAATGCTGGAGATCACAGCAGGTCGGCAGCATTCATGGAGAGCAAGCAAGCTAACATTTCAAGTCTAAATTACTCTTTATCAGAGCTGAAATGAAAGTGTGTGATGGGAGGTAAGCAGTTTGAGCATTTTGGCAGAAACAATGTTTCAATAGAACTCTTATCCATAAACTAGTTCAAAAGGATTAAAACCAATGGGAACATTAAGACAATCCCAGATGGCAAATAAAAGAAATTCTAGCCCTTTATCCCAATCATGACAATGTTCCCGAGTATGAGCTTTGTTTTGAGTGTTTGATGATCATACAATCCCGACAGTGTGGAAAGAGACCATTTGGTCCAAATCTGCATGACCCTCTAATTAGCATCCCACCCTATCCCTCTCGCCCTGTATTAACCATGGCTAACCACCTAAATTGCACATCTTTGGAGCACCTGGAGGAAGCCCATGAAGAGAACATGCAAATTTCACACAGACATTCGTCAAGACTTAAACCTGTGTCCCTGGTGCATGTGAGTCACTAACTATTGAGCCACTGTGCCACTCCCACCTGAGTATTCTAACTTGATTTTCCAGCACTTGACCTTTATCCCTTGTACAACTTGGCATCGCAAGCACACATCTAAATACTTCTTAAACCTGAAGATTTCTGTCTCTACCAACCACACCCACACCACACTGAAGTCAGCAACCATGGTCAGAGGGATACCTTTTTATAGTCTCTCATTTCTGAAGGTGATATGCTATGCTACGCCAAAATTCTCTGCCAATAACACCATTAAAAATCATGTTTTTCACCATTAAAACTGTTTGGGTGTCTCCTGAATCGCTGAGTACAGCTATAAGTTTACTTGACTCATTTGAGGAATGAGGTGTTAGTGTTGTACAATTCATAAAAAAGTTTATTTATATATAGTCACAAACATAGTTCTGTTCTGTCTAATCAAAGCTGTATAATCAAAGAAACAAACAAATGTTGGCGTTTGACTCTAATCAAGAGAAATCAAAGTCCGTGCTTACACATTTCCTACCACATGACCCTTTTGAAGCACTAGGAGGATCTGATCACTGCATAGATCCCTATCTACTGTCAGTAGCAAAACCTCAGACAGTGGTCTTTCTCCACTGCACCTTGGCAACAGCTGCACCAAGTGTGTCCTTCAGCATGTAGTCCTGGACCATGAAATGCGCCAGCTTGCAACACACAGTCAAGATCAATTCCTTGGTCTGAAAGACCAATAGTGTCTTTTGCTGAGTGGAAGTCCTCCAGGCACAGTTGATGTTTATTTCAATGCACACCCCAGGGAACAGAGTGTAGAACACAGAATCCCACATCACGGAGCTGCTCAGGACGAACCTCAACAAAAATCACTGGATCTTTTTCCAGATTTCTTTGCAAAGGCACATTCCAGCAGGAGATGTATGACAGTCCCAACACCCCCGCAGCTGCTTTGAGAACAGTGTGTGGTGGCACAGACTGGTTGAGTGTACATGAAGGATTTCACAGGTTTTTCTTTCTTACCACTAGCCAGGTGTTGGAAAGTTCTGATGATGAGGCATTCTGCCAAATGACTTTGACAGTCTGTTCAAGGATCTATCCTCTCCTTTTCCATCAGCATCTCAAGGATGCTATGTGCTGACCACATCCTGATGAACCTGTGGTCAAAGGTGCTTTTCTTTGCAAATTTCTCCATGAAGGTCAGCTGATATGGAATGGTCCAACTACTTGGAGCATTCCACTGCAATGAGGCCAGTCCCATCCTTCGCGTCACTGGGGACTGGTAGAACCTCAGTACACAGTGACACACATAAAGGGTCAACTCACAGCTTTGATGCAGTCACACACAAAGGTGGCCATCAGGATGAGGGAGGTGTTTGGGTACATTCTTTCCCCCTGCTTATCCTGGTCTATTTTAGGTTTCCTGATGAAGTGGAAGTTGGCTCAGGTGACTGAAACAGTGCAGTTTTGGGGAATAGGCCAGACCTGTTCCATGTACAACAACAAACTTGGAGTGGCACTGTGGCTCAGTGGTTAGCACTGCTGCCTCACAGAGCCAGGGACCTAGGCTTGATTCCAGTCTTGGGCGACTTTCTGATTGGAGCTTGCGCATTTTCCCTGTGTCTGCGTGGATTTCGTTGAAACTTTATTGCTGGAACAGCACAGCAGGTCAGGCAGCATCCAGGGAACAGGAGATTCGACGTTTCGGGCACAGGCCCTTCTTCAGGAATGAGCAGAGAGTGTTCAGCAGGAGAAGATAAAAGGTAGGGAGGAGGGACTTGGAGGAGGGGCGTTGGAAATGCGATAGGTGGAAAGAGGTCAAGGTGAGGGTGATAGGTCGGAGTAGGATGGAGGTGGAGAGGTCAAGAAGAAGACTGCAGGTCAGGAAGGCGGTGCCGGGCTGGAGGGATTCAGCTGAGACAAGGTGGGGGGAGGGGGGATGAAGAAACTGGTGAAGTCCAAGTTCATCCCCTGTGGTTGGAGGGTTCCCAGTCGGAAGATAAGACGCTCCTCCTCCGATCGTCAGGTTGTTGTGGTTTGGCGGTGAATGAGTCCAATGACCTGCATATCCTCGGTGGAGTGGGAGGGGGAGTTGAAATGCTGTGCTACAGGGTGGTTGGGTTGGTTCGTCCGGGTGGCCCAGAGGTGCTCTCTGAATCGCTCCGCAAGTAGGCGGCCTGTCTCCCCAATATAGAGGAGGCCACACCGGCTGCAGCGGATGCAGTAGATGATGTGGGTGGAGGTGCAGGTGAATCTGTGGCGGATATGGAAGTTTCCTTTGGGGCCTTGGAGAGAAGTGAGGGGGGAGGTGTGGGCGCAAGTGTTGCACCTCCTGCGGTTGCAAGGGAAGGTGCCGGGAGTGGAGGTTGGGTCGGTGGGGGGTGTGGATCTGACAAGGGAGTCGCGGAGGGAGTGGTCTCTACGGAAAGCTGATAGGGGAGGGGAGGGAAATATATCCTTGGTGCTGGGGTCTGTTTGGAGGTGGCGGAAGTGACGGCGGATGATGCGCTGTACATGGAGATTGGTGGGGTGGTAGGTGAGGACCAGTGGGGTTCTGTCCTGGTGGCGGTTGGAGGGGCGGGGCTCAAGGGCGGAGGAGCGGGAAGTGGAGGAGATGCGGTGGAGGGCACCGTCGACCACGTCGGGGGGGAAATTGCGGTCCTTGAAGAAGGAGGCCATCTGTGTTGTACGTATTTTGAACTGGTCCTCCTGGGAGCAGATGCAGCGGAGACGAAGGAATTGGGAGAATGGGATGGCGTTTTTACAGGGGGCAGGATGGGAGGAGGTGTAGTCCAGGTAGCTGTGGGAGTCGGTTGGTTTGTAGTAGATGTCCGTGTTGATTCGGTCGCCTGAGATAGAAACAGAAAGGTCTAGGAAGGGGAGGGAGGAGTCCGAGACTGTCCAGGTGAATTTGAGGTCGGGGTGGAAGGTGTTAGTGTAGTGGATGAATTGTTCAACCTCCTCGTGGGAGCACGAGGTAGCGCCGATACAGTCATCAATGTAGCGAAGGAAAAGATGGGGGGTGGGGCCAGTGTAGTTGCGGAAGATGGATTGTTCCACATACCCTACGAAGAGGCAGGCATAGCTGGGGCCCATGCGGGTGCCCATGGCTACTCCTTTTGTTTGGAGAAAGTGGGAGGATTGGAAAGAAAAGTTGTTCAGGGTGAGGACCAGTTCGGTCAGTCGAAGGAGGGTGTCGGTGGAAGGGTACTGGGTGGTACGGCGGGAAAGGAAGAAGCGGAGTGCTTTGAGTCCTTCGTGATGGGGGATGGAGGTGTACAGGGACTGGATGTCCATGGTGAAGATGAGGCGTTGGGGACCGGGGAAGCGGAAATCCTGGAGGAGGTGGAGGGCGTGGGTGGTGTCACGAATGTAGGTGGGGAGTTCTTGGACTAATGGGGACAGGACCGTGTCGAGGAATGCCGAGATGAGTTCGGTTGGGCAGGAGCAGGCTGAGACGATGGGTCGTCCGGGGCAGTCAGGTTTGTGGATTTTGGGCAGGAGGTAGAAACGGGCGGTGCGGGGTTGTGGGACTATGAGGTTGGAGGCGGTGGATGGGAGGTCCCCTGAGGTGATGAGGTTATGGATGGTCTGGGAGATGATGGTTTGGTGGTGGGGGGTGGGGTCATGGTCAAGGGGACGGTAGGAGGAGGGCCTCAGCCTGCTCCTGCCCAACCGAACTCATCTCGGCATACCTCGACACGGTCCTGTCCCCATTAGTCCAAGAACTCCCCACCTACATTCGTGACACCACCCACGCCCTCCACCTCCTCCAGGATTTCCGCTTCCCCGGTCCCCAACGCCTCATCTTCACCATGGACATCCAGTCCCTGTACACCTCCATCCCCCATCACGAAGGACTCAAAGCACTCCGCTTCTTCCTTTCCCGCCGTACCACCCAGTACCCTTCCACCGACACCTTCCTTCGACTGACCGAACTGGTCCTCACCCTGAACAACTTTTCTTTCCAATCCTCCCACTTTCTCCAAACAAAAGGAGTAGCCATGGGCACCCGCATGGGCCCCAGCTATGCCTGCCTCTTCGTAGGGTATGTGGAACAATCCATCTTCCGCAACTACACTGGCCCCACCCCCATCTTTTCCTTCGCTACATTGATGACTGTATCGGCGCTACCTCGTGCTCCCACGAGGAGGTTGAACAATTCATCCACTACACTAACACCTTCCACCCCGACCTCAAATTCACCTGGACAGTCTCGGACTCCTCCCTCCCCTTCCTAGACCTTTCTGTTTCTATCTCAGGCGACCGAATCAACACGGACATCTACTACAAACCAACCGACTCCCACAGCTACCTGGACTACACCTCCTCCCATCCTGCCCCCTGTAAAAACGCCATCCCATTCTCCCAATTCCTTCGTCTCCGCTGCATCTGCTCCCAGGAGGACCAGTTCAAAATACGTACAACACAGATGGCCTCCTTCTTCAAGGACCGCAATTTCCCCCCCGACGTGGTCGACGGTGCCCTCCACCGCATCTCCTCCACTTCCCGCTCCTCCGCCCTTGAGCCCCGCCCCTCCAACCGCCACCAGGACAGAACCCCACTGGTCCTCACCTACCACCCCACCAATCTCCATGTACAGCGCATCATCCGCCGTCACTTCCGCCACCTCCAAACAGACCCCAGCACCAAGGATATATTTCCCTCCCCTCCCCTATCAGCTTTCCGTAGAGACCACTCCCTCCGCGACTCCCTTGTCAGATCCACACCCCCCACCGACCCAACCTCCACTCCCGGCACCTTCCCTTGCAACCGCAGGAGGTGCAACACTTGCGCCCACACCTCCCCCCTCACTTCTCTCCAAGGCCCCAAAGGAAACTTCCATATCCGCCACAGATTCACCTGCACCTCCACCCACATCATCTACTGCATCCGCTGCAGCCGGTGTAGCCTCCTCTATATTGGGGAGACAGGCCGCCTACTTGCGGAGCGATTCAGAGAGCACCTCTGGGCCACCCGGACGAACCAACCCAACCACCCTGTAGCACAGCATTTCAACTCCCCCTCCCACTCCACCAAGGATATGCAGGTCATTGGACTCATCCACCGCCAAACCACAACAACCCGACGGTCGGAGGAGGAGCGTCTTATCTTCCGACTGGGAACCCTCCAACCACAGGGGATGAACTTGGACTTCACCAGTTTCTTCATCCCCCCTCCCCCCACCTTGTCTCAGCCGAATCCCTCCAGCCCGGCACCGCCTTCCTGACCTGCAGTCTTCTTCTTGACCTCTCTGCCTCCATCCTACTCCGACCTATCACCCTCACCTTGACCTCTTTCCACCTATCGCATTTCCAACGCCCCTCCTCCAAGTCCCTCCTCCCTACCTTTTATCTTCTCCTGCTGAACACTCTCTGCTCATTCCTGAAGAAGGGCCTGTGCCCGAAACGTCGAATCTCCTGTTCCCTGGATGCTGCCTGACCTGCTGTGCTGTTCCAGCAATAAAGTTTCAACTTTGATCTCCAGCATCTGCAGACCTCACTTTCTCCTCTGCGTGGATTTCCTCCAGGTGCTCCGGTTTCTTCCCACAATCCAAAGATGTGCAAGTTAGGTGAATTGGCCATGCTAAGTTGCCCATAGTGTTCAGGGATGTGTAGGTTAGGTGCATTATTCAGGGTTAAATATAGAATAATAGAGTAGGGGGAATGAGTCCGGGGGAGAATTCCTTGTCTTCGGAAGGTTGGTGTGGAATTGTTGGGCCAAAGGGCCTGTTTCCACACTGTAGGGATTCTATAACAAAGACAGTGCCTCACACTTGATGACCAAGTTTTTTTTTCCTGCAATGGAGAGGGACTAATTTCTGCTTCACTTTGGTAATGTGCTCTTCCAGGGATTACTGTTCCTTCTGAGAAGTATTCACTTTAATTCTCAAGTATTTTGTTAGGAATCAGCCTCACAGCTCTGATCAGAGCTACAACTTCACCTGTTATAATCTTGGTCAAGGTAAGTTTCTCGGCAGTGATCGTGTGCACCCAATAATTCTGATGGTTTTACTCCAGACTTAGAGCAACTTGCTGAATGCGGTAATATAAACATTTGGGTATTCAAACATCAGTCTCACATTCAGCACCTTCCAATCAGGGCTGAAGTGTAAAGCCTGGGGGACTCTCAGCTATCTCGTCTCACCCCTGGCTATTTGCCTTCCATTCATCCGTCCATCCTTCTTGGGTTTAGGTTGATTGATAAAGGATTTGGGTTTCTGGACAAGTTCATAAATA
Organism: Chiloscyllium plagiosum; assembly: GCF_037043375.1. Lineage (NCBI taxonomy): Eukaryota > Metazoa > Chordata > Chondrichthyes > Orectolobiformes > Hemiscylliidae > Chiloscyllium > Chiloscyllium plagiosum. The sequence continues at coordinate 34,378,936 of NW_028270155.1, read as the reverse complement.
TCAGAAGTTTATTTGGCAGTTGAAAGTTTTTTTTTAACGATTGGAGAAAGTGATTTTTTTTAAAAATCATAAAGGAGAACTATTTCATGCTTCTAGTGCTGGTGCCCACAAATGACAATCAAAGATAATTTGCTTGACCTTCTCAACTTTTATGTAAGTTTGCCCAGGCTGCTTCTGAAAATGCTGAAAATTATGCCTGTAAGCTTCAGGGACCAACTTGTATGCTCTGCCAATTATCTTTATTTGCCTGTTTGTGAGCTGCAATGGCCTCCTCAGAAAGCGTGGCAGAAAATCCCTGAGCCCTGCCAGACAGCCTGTTTCTGTTTTCTTTTTTCTGTTCGAACATCTTTTCAACAGAAAAGAAAAAATCCTTTGCATCCCTTTCAAACTTTGGCAGGGCTTACATAAATTTAAATAACTTCCTACTGTGTCATAGACTGGAGCCACTTCTTTCCTCATCTTTCCTTTTATCCTTTTCGACTATTGTTACCCCACTTCCAATTCCATTTTCTGCTTTGGGTTATCTCACATGCTCTCACTTGTATGCTGCAATCAAGTTGGAGGAAGGTGCTGTCTCTTGCTCGTCCTGCTATTTGATTAGTCATAACTTATAATCAAATATTTTATGTAGTAACAAATATTGCTGATTATATATTCTATTAGGTTTAACATTTAAACACAAGTTTCTTCAAGGGACAACAGAATTATTAATTATTATGAAAACAGGACTCTCCCAATGACAATGTAAAGCTGCTTAACTGAATTTGAAATAGTACATTATAAATATTTAACTAAGTAAGCCAAAAAACACATCATTCACCCACCAGTTAAGAACAACAAATATATTATCTTACTCTGTAGAAGATAAATTTAAGAACAAAACACTGACCAAATGATGGTTGGTTCTTGAAAGATTAGAGAATAATATATAAAATGTTCAAGATGCGTTGGCACAAACAGATGGATGTCACCAGTCACAGGCAATTGTCACAGATACCTTTGCTGGGTCAAGTCATTCTGGAATTTGAGAATTCAGAAAATTTTCATGAGACAGCTGCAAATGCTTTTTGGGTCTCACACAGAACTCTCCTAATGGACTCTTTCAGAATGGCAGAGAAAGCACTGGATAGCTTGTCTTACTCTTGGTAGGTGAGATATGAACCAAATTCTCCAAACTATCATATTACCACAGTTCTTGACAGCCATAAACTCAGGCATCTAATTTGCAGTAATTCAAAGCAGCTGAAATCATCTGATTGTAAGTAAATCTAGCAGTTCAACAGGTTTGACTGTTTAGTTGTCTTAAGCCATGAGATACCTAATAGATCTGAAGAATGGTCACTCTGTTTTTTCTTCACAGATGCTGCCTGACTTGCTGAGTTTCAATTCCTATTAAGTGGCTTTGAAATGAAGTACCCAATTGTCCTTTCCATGATCTGCTTAAAACAAAAAAGTACATTATCAGCAGTCCAAGCAAATCTCCACCCAAAATGCTTCAAATATTAATCCTCAAAAAATTAATAACCAAGTGTCTTCATAACAAGAGCTCATCCCTGGTGGCTTTTGAGAAGATAATGGGGAGCTGCCTTCTTAAACCTGTATAGTCCAGTGTTGTAGGTACATGCTTTTGCTCTAATGCAGGTAAAGGAATGACAAGACATTTCCAGGTCAGCAATGCTGCAATCTTCACTCTCACATTTCACTTTTATACTGCCAGCCAGTCAAACATCACTCAACTTACTGCAGTACATTTATTGATATACTCCTTGTCTCCTGCAGGGAAAGTGATGTGTAACTGCAGTTAGAAGCATCAAACTGGCAGAGAACAGACACCACTGCCTGTCCTGACCCACATTAAGAATATGCTGTTTGGCATAATTGGGGTGGTCGTGGTTAGTTGGCAGAGCTCAAACCATTGACGGTGATGCTATTGTCATATTTTATCCTTCTGCTCACATTGCACTTACTTCTTATCCCACAACCTTTACTGATTTACTAGTTGCACTGTTGCAAACGTGTATCATTTATTTCCAACCCCATCCGCAATTTGAACCTTGCGCTTGTCTCCTTTCAAATAGATTGTCCTGCCATAAAGCAACAGTTGTGTTTCTCTGCAACCTTGCACTGTAGAATATTGTGCTATGGAAAATATTGTGCTGCAGAAGATCACTAATACAAAATGCTACTTGTCTTCAGTAGAATATCCGCATTATCCAAACCATATCCACAATTCGTCAATCATGTTATAGCAAATTCGTGCTGATGAACACACATTATGGCAGAACGACCTGTACTCAAAATACTGTAAAGATTTACTAGACAATGGTGGAAAAGAAAAAAGTGGAAGAGAAGGTGAAAAAGAAGAATCACCATCACTCGCTTTCACATTGACAATGACCAGCTCAGATACTGACACTGAATGGAAGTTAGAAGATAATTCAGCAGGTAAGACTTCAGTCAGGGCAGGGGATAAAGGTAGCCTGGATGTAAGTACCTTGAGGCATGAAGTTGCACATGAGTTGTACTTGTCATGACCCATTGGATAGTGCACTGGAAATCAAAGCTCCATTTCCAGAATAGTTCCAAGTGTCTAATTAAGGTTAAAATAAGATGCACAGCAGGTTTTTATGCTTAACAAGAAAATAACTTTTTGTTGGAATCAAACTGTTTTTAATCAATAGCAAAGAGGTTGAATTATTATCCATAAGTCTTTAACTTATACCCTATCTCTTCCTTAAAATTCCAATTTGCATACTTTACTATTCGGCTGAAAATTAATATAAGACACATGCACTTTAATATGAAGCAACTTTATTAGCTCATTCTACTTAATATAGATCAGTGACTTATTCAAACTAATGAGTGAATCTATTAGCTTAAATCACATTATACACACACAAATCAAATAAGTGAGTCTTACACTGTCTTCTATCCATTAAGAATTTTGCTAGCGATGGCACTCGGAGCTCTGTCTCAAATTCCATGGCATGGTCTTACAAACATCAGCTCAATGGTGAAAAGTCCGATGAGTGGGGTAAAATCCCTGATATTAACACTTTTCTGAATCTAAGGTTATGTATGGGCTGAAGGTCAATTTCATAATAACTTCAGAACTTTGACTTATTTATTATTGTCACATGTACTGAGATACAAATCATACCTAACCTAAGTACAGAAGGGTAATAGAATAGCATGCAGAATATAGTCCTATAGATACAGAGAACATGAAGAGAAAGATCAGCCTTAATATATCAGAGGTCTGTTCATAAATCTGATAACAGTGGAGAAGAAGCGGTTCTTAAAATATGTTGATATCATTTTCAAATTTTTGTATCCCCTGTCCGATCGAAACGGGTAGAAGAGAGTATAATGGGTTTGGGAGGGGTTTTAGATTATGTTGGCTGCTTTCACAAGACAGCAGGAAGTATACATGGAGTCAATGGAAGGCAGGCTGGTTTTCGAGATGGACTGGACTGCATTCACAACTCTCTGTAATTTCTTGCAGTGAAAAAGAAACAAGTCCAGGTGGCTTCATGTAGATTGCACAAGCAGTCGGCTCCCTTTGTCCTTCAAGGTCAGGATGTTTTTACTAGGCAAAAGTGAGGACTGCAGATGCTGGAAACCAGAGTCTAGATTAGAGTGGTGCTGGAAAAGCACAGCAGGTCAGGCAGCATCTGAGGAGCAGGAAAATCAACGTTTTGGGCAAAAGCCTTTACGTCAGGCTTACTTTTCCTCTACTTCTCTACTTTATTTCAATTGTTCATTGTCATGTCATTAAAGAATCACAATCCTGGTTCTAGTCTGGCTCACTAATGTCAATCATTTGTTTTCTCCCAATTATTTGCTAAAGATACAAGGTTGTGCGTTCATCGTTTCTCGGTCTTTCATTCACTGGTAGAGGATTTACCTTTTCAGTGTCTCTGAAAGATGTTTTTATCCCTTTTCCTTTCAACAGGGGATTTCCAGAGAGAACCAACTATGGAGTAAGATGAGAGAGTAGCTAGCTACTCAGTGTTTTTTTTTACTTCACATAAAAAGGAAGAGAGATGGATGGTTTCTTTTCACAGGGTGGATACTTCTGCAGTATTGTTCTTGTCCAGGTCTGTGGCTGCCTACCTGGCTATTAGTATACTGGCTCCTCTTGAGCCCATAACTAATCCAAATAAAAGACTGCTTTCGGAAAATTTATTCTGAACACATACAGGCCATGCCATTCTTAATGGCTTGCTTGAAATCCACTTTGTTTGAATAAGGTAATCTTGTTGATATAATTCATAATATTTTCCAGTAACTTGTTTTTAAAACTATAAACATCTGGTTACATAATTCCTTTGGTTTAATGGAACATACCTTCTAACTTTTTGTTCAGTCCAAAAAAAAGTGGTCTTTACATACTGTAGAGTACTTGGCCAATGAGGATTTTGATGGGGCAACCTGGCTTTTGGTTGGGTGGAGAAGGCTGACAGGGATACACAACATAGTGCTTTGACAAGGCTGCCTGAAAGCTTGCACTCAGTGTTAGGAGCACAAAGGAGTCAGTCTTCAATTTGCCACAGAGTTTTGCAAAGAGCTTGAAGCCCATTCTTCCCGGCATGCAAGTGATAGCTAACACCCTTGGCACACAAGCAGATCCAGTATATAGCACCTGATGACCCCAGTGTCTCATCTTCCATTGAAGTCAATGCAAAAGATAGTTGATTGGCTGCTATCGTGAAAGCTGAGTGTTAACTGACATTATAGCTGTGAAAGTTAGTGTTGAAAAGGGCTTTCAGAGTGTCACAGTAGTTTAGCAATCTCTCCTCCAACAAATCACTAAGATTTCCCAATGGAGTGTGAACCTGTTAGCCTCTTGTTAATAGTCAGCATTTCTCCCACATCTATCACTCCCCTTGAACCTTTGCAGTTCCTGACAGATAGACAACCTGTTCTGTTGTCATCCATCTTGAATTCGTGAAGTCAGAGGATCAGCTTTCTGATTCAGAGCTGCTCAATATCCTCCTCCATGGGTAAACTGCAAGGCTGTCACCTTTCACCAGTGGGCTAGTTACTAAATTGGAAAACTAGGTTAGGAAAAGACATCTACAAGGCTTGTACTACAATTAATAAAATACAATAATACTGGAAAATCAATGTGCTGGTTTAACTGTAGCTCCATTTTGCAATGTGAAAGACAAGTTGGACCAGTTTGTCATATTAGCCAGTTTTATTATGCTTTTTCATCTGAACAAGGAATGCACAAAGACATTAGTTTGCATTTATATATATGATATGGCATGATGTGATTTATAAAGTTCATTTGGAATGTTTGTTTCTCGTGGCTTTTACTTTTGAGTTATAGTTGATTGGAGCTCTGTTGGTATGTAACACAGGGAAGGTCACATGGGGGACTATTGTTGAATGGGACATGGTTAACAATATCACCGTTTGAGCCACTCTTTGCCTTGTCCTGCAGGCTCAAATGCAGATGACGCAGTAGACTGCTGCAAAACAAAGACAAAACAACTGTTTGTCAGAAAACCAGGCGTCGGCCTGCACAATAAACTTCATATGGTTGCATATCAGCTGCACATTGAAGGAATGGAATGTTTTTTTACTAGTTCATGATAGTGCCCTACTGTCTTCAGACTCTTCAACAATGGCCCTCCTCTCATCAAAAGGTCACACATCTGGTTGTTCATTGATGATTACACAATACTCAACACTATTCATTAATCCTCAAATCCTGACCATAAGACCTAGGGGCAGGAAAAGGCAATTCAAACCCTCGAGCTTGCTCTACCATTTAATACGATCATGACTGATCTCATTTTGGCCTCAACTCCACAACGTATACACTTGGGCTGATAAGTTACAAGGAACATTTGTGATACACTAATAGTAGGCAACAACTATCTCAAACAAGAGAGAATCTATCTCCTCTTGACACTCAATGGCAGTAAAGCATTACTGAATCACAGCAACATCATGGGACATTGATTAGATTCCATATAGTATGGAAACAGGTCCTTTGGCCCAACAAGTCCACATCAACCCTCCAAAGAATAACCCACCCAGACCGATTCCCCTACCCTTGAATAATGCACCTAACACTATGGGCAATTTAGCATGGCCAATTCACCTCTCCTGCACATCTTTAGATTGTGGGAGGAAACCCACACAGACGAAGGGAGAATGTGCAAACTCCATACAGATAGTCGCCCGAGGCTGGTGCTGTGAGGCAGCAGTGTTAACCACTGAGCCACTATGTCACCTCTACTAAGCAGAAATTGAACTGGATTGTCCATATTGTTCCTGTGGCTACAAGAGCAGGTCAGAGGCTAGGAACCCTGCAGTGAGTAACTCACTTCCTGTCTCCCCAAAGCCTGTACAACATAACCAAGACACAAATCAGGAATGGTGATGGAATAGTTTCTAATCCTGAGAAATTCCGTCAGTGATGTCCTGGGACTGAAATGATTCAGCTTCAAAAACCTCAAACATTTTCCTTTAGCTAGATAGAACTCCAAACAGTGGAGAGTTTTCACATTGATATAGTCTTGTTAGGGCTCCTTGATGTTACAGTCAGGTAAATGCTGCCTTGATATCAATGGTTGTCACACTCACACCTCGTCTGCAATTCAGCTCTTTTGTCCATATAGGTATTTCTTCTATAACATGATGTTTGCAACCCTGCATTATAGAAGAATCACATTTTAGAAAACAGCGCTTGAAGTGTTGGCGAATGTAAATGCATTACAGCTAACACACATTTTAAAAGTTTGCACTTTAGAAACAGTGTCTCCATTTCATCAATGACGTTACAGTGAATTCGCATTAACAAAAATGCATGTTATAGAAGAACGACCTGTATCAACAAATCAAATCAATTTAACAAATGATAAGTCCTTAAGTAGCACTGTTGCAAAATTGAATGCTATAAATTAAATTTAAATTACATTTGATTGTAGGAGATAATGCACCATATCCACTGCAATGTCCACCACTCATAGAAGATCTCAAAAGTTTCAGTGGACACCACGTGCCTCTTCTTCTGGTACATTAGGGTGTAGACATAACTACAAAAGGGTGAGACAGACAGTTGGGTCTAACACCTTGTTCTGATCCTCACCATTGACTGGGTGCCCCTCCCTATGTGGCTACTGCCACCCAATGCAGCTGTGCACTACTGATCACCAGGGTGCTCTGCATAGATACCATGATGATGGCAATGGAAACCCTGAAAGTCAGGTGTCAGTGCCTGTGATAGCTATACACAATGCAGATATACAATGCAATTTCCAATCTAAAAATCTTACTATCGGTCCTTTTAATTCTTGTGTAATCAAAGAGTTGAAAGACAATTAATAAATTATCATCAAGTGAAAAGAACACAGCTTAATATATCAACTGATATTACTAAGCCAGAAAATAATTCAAAAAGCTTCTGCATTACAGAGCACCAAAGTATATAATCACTGCTTTCTAAAACTTTGATAGATAATTATTTTATGAAATGTTTTGGAAACTGGTGTCATTAGCAAAGATTCCTACAAGGCATATTTAATGGTGTGCACTGAAACTGCAGGCTCGGTTTGTAAATAACAGTGAAGGTTTAATTTGATTAATTGATATGATAATTTGGCCTGCAAAGGCTTTTGTTTCTGCAGCCTTAAATGATTCAGAGGTTTTTGCCATCAGCAATGAACTGCAGAAGGAAGATAAAGCACTATGTTCTGGGAAAATGAATAAATATGACAAAATGAGGCTTAAATTGCTGTCCGACTCCTCCTCCCTTTGCTAAGATTATGCGGCTGTCTTGTGAGCAAGCTGGTGTCCTCCTTGCTTTGAGTATTGTACAAATATATCTAATGCATCTTTGGTTCAGCCCTATATTTATGAATATGTATTAGACCATGGTTCGAATAATAATATTTTCCTGCTTTCAGTCTGTTTTGTTATCAGGCTCAATCCTCGTAAATTGCCTAAAACTAGAAATTATTAATCAAAATTATATCAACTATTTTGGTCTCAGCTGATACATAAATTGATTATTTCAAACTGGTTTAATTTTGAGCATCTTCATTAGTGCCAGTACCTGTCTTATAGCAATACGAGGAGAATTACGTCTCATATGTCATTTCTTATTTCCAATTATCTTTGAAGCACCTGTACCTTGCTTTCAAGGCTAATCCCAACCCATTAGTTTACAAATTAAAATCGCTTTTTGCCACTGTATTGTCATAGTTATTTTGTATCTTTTTAGATTAGATTAGATTACATTACAGTGTGGAAACAGGCCCTTCGGCCTGACCCGCCGAAGCGCAACCCACCCATACCCCTACATTTACCCCTTACCTAACACTACGGGCAATTTAGCATGGCCAATGCACCTGACTTGCACATCTTTGGACTGTGGGAGGAAACCGGAGCACCCGGAGGAAACCCACGCAGACACGGGGAGAATGTGCAAACTCCACACAGTCAGTCGCCTGAGGCGGGAATTGAACCCGGGTCTCAGGCGCTGTGAGGCAGCAATGCTAACCACTGCGCCACCGTGCCGCCCACGGTGTACCCCTGCATTTTATATAATTGGCTGAAGGTTCCAACCACCAGTCAAACTTTTTAAAGGGAAAATATAATATTCTCTGAATTCACTTAATTCATTGTCTTCCATTTAATAATAAAACAAACTATAAAATATAAAATATAACCTCTTTTCTTTTCTGACCCTTCCACCCTTCTAGCGATTTTCTTATGGTTTGGCATTTACCCAACATGTGTGTTTATAGTTAAAAGGCAATTTCTATAAACAGACTAGGTTGTCTGTGAGTCAAAGCCTGTACTATTACACACGTCAGATAGGGATTAGCATAATCATATTTAATAACTGATCCCAAATTCTGAAATATTCTTCATTACATTTCACACAGACCCCTTTCTCCAGTATTTCCAAACAAAATGAAAAATACATACTATCAGATCAACGCATGTAATTTAAAAGTATTAGTCAAATCTATTTATCAAATAATTAGGCCAAAAAATACAGCATAAGACAAAACCAATCTTTAGATTTTTTTAATTTTAAAAAGCAGTAAAAAATACATTGAACAAAAGTAGGTAGATCCCATGAGAGTTTTCAGTCAGGGACATGGGCCCCAGAGAAAAAGGAACTTTAAATTTAAATGTTTTGGTTGGCCTTTACACAGCAAGCTGAAATGGATGAATGGGGTCCTGGCATCTCCTTGCATCCAGCAGTGGGCAGTTGCTGGATTTTCCAACTGTGTGAGATACACAGGCATCAACAGTATTTCTGTTACAGCAATTGTACCGACCTATTGTAGCAGCCCGTGACTGCTCGAGTATCATAAAATTATTAAAAGCCAGAAATACAGGTACAGCATCTGAAATAAACAGGGCACAAAATGTGGCCAAAAAGCAAGGTATGTTGGGAACACCTCAGCCAAGACATACAGAGACAATTCTGCCTGGAGACAGGTCCTTGCAACATTCAAGTCCAGACAATCGAAAAGCAGAGAGGCACCAGAATACATTATCATGCGTGAAAGGGCAGTTCAACATTTTCTGACAAACAAACAATACTAGATCCATGGGGCAGACATGCCTCAATAAGACAACATACCAAAAAAAAGCAAAAGAATTGTGAATGCTGAAAATCTGAAAACAAAAACTGAAATTGCTGGAAAATCTCAGCAGATCTAACAGCATTAGAGGAGAGAAATCAGAGATAATGTTTCTGATCCAGTGACCATTCTTCAGAATTGATGGTAGCAAGGAAAAGGATGGTTTTTATACAGAAGATAGGGTGGGGGAGAACTGAGAGCAAACGATAGGTGGAAATAGAACCCAAAGAGAGAGAAGCACAGTTGCACAAACAAAGGAATGGTTAAAAGTTAGTTTAGGGGAATGAATCGCCGCTAATGAAGTGGCTGACAATAGGTAGTGTGTGTTAGCAGCCCGTGTAATGACAAGGCCTGGTGTGTGGGGTGAGGTCCATAAGCCATGAAGTTGTTGAACTCAATATCAAGTCCAGAAGGTTGCAGGGTCCCCAAGCAGAAAATGAGACACTGTTTTTCCAGCTTGCACTGAGCTTCACTAGAGCACTGCAGCAAACTTGAGACAGAAATGTTGGCCAGGGAACACAGTGGCGTGTTGAAGCGATAGGCAACTGGAAGGTCAGGGTCCTTTCTGTGGACAGATGTAGGTGTTCTGCAAAGTGGTCACCCAGTCTGCGCTTCTTTTCTCCAAAGTAGAGGAGACCACATTGTGAACAGCGAATGCAGCAGACTAGATTGAATAAAGTGTAGGTAAAGCACTGCTTCACCTGAAAGATATGCGTGATGCCTTGAATAGTGAAAAGGGAAGAAGTAAACAGACAGGTGTTACACTTTCAGTAATTGCTGGGGAAGGGGCTGCAGGGTTGTGCTGGGGGGTGATGGGGGCTGTTGGAATGAAGGAGGAATGGACCAGGGCATCCCTGCGTGAACAGTCGTCATAGAAAGCTGACAAGGGAGGGGAGGGGGGAGGAAGGAAGGAGAATATGTATCTGGTGAGGCATCCCATTTGAGGTGACGGAAATGGCAGCTAATGATCCCCTGGATGTGGATGCTGATGGGATGGTGGGTGAGAACAAGGAGGACCCTATCACTGTTGTGGGAGGGAAGGGAGGGGGTGAGGGCCAAAGTGCAGGAGATGGGTCAGACTCAGCTGAGGGCCCTGTCAACCACGTTGCTGGGGAATCTTATAGTCCAACAGGTTTAATTGGAAGCACACTAGCTTTCGGAGCGTTGCTCCTTCATCAGGTGATAGTGAAGGGCTCAATCCTAACACAGAATTTATAGCAAAAATTTAGTGTGATGTAACTTAAATTATACATTGAAAAATTGATTGTCTGTTGAGTCTTTCATCTGTTAGAATACCATGATAGTTTCACTTCTTTCATGTGTAAATCACAAAACCTTTTTTTAAAGAAGTTGCATTCTCAATGGGTGATAGCTAGACAATATGTTGAAGGTAAAAACAATGACTGCAGATGCTGGAAACCAGATTCTGGATTAGTGGTGCTGGAAGAGCACAGCAGTTCAGGCAGCATTCGAGGAGCAGTAAAATCGACGTTTCGGGCAAAAGCCCTTCATCAGGAATAAAGGCAGAGAGCCTGAAGGGTGGAGAGATAAGTGAGAGGAAGGTGGGGGTGGGGAGAAAGTAGCATAGCGTACAATAGGTGAGTGGGAGAGGGGATGAAGGTGATAGGTCGGGGGGAGGGTGGAGTGGATGGGTGGAGAAGAAGATAGGCAGGTAGGACAAGTCATGGGGACAGTGCTGAGCTGGAAGTTTGGAACTGGGGTGAGGTGGGGGAAGGGGAAATGAGGAAACTGTTGAAGTCCACATTGATGCCCTGCGGTTGAAGTGTTCCGAGGCGGAAGATATGTTGAAGGTGTTAGCCCACTGTGTTCTCTGTCTATGCCATGATGTTTAGATTGATTCTAACCTAAAAAGTGAGATAACAGAGTTTTACATGAATTCATGCAGTTTTTGAGCTCAGAGTTTTACATGAATTCATGCAGTTTTTGAGCAAAGTACAATGTAACTCTACAAGTACAAATTCACCCCACAAAATATATGTGTGCATGTGGGTCTTTGTCTGTGTGTGTGTGTCTGTCTGGGTTGGGGGTTGTGAGTGTGAGAAAGTGTGTGTGTAGTGAGTGTAGAGTGAGGGGGTGCATGTGTGAGTGTGGGAGTGTGTGTCTGTAAGGGTGTTTGTGGGTGTCTGTGTGCACGTCTGTGTATATGTGTGTCTGTGTGTATGTGTGTATAGGAGTGTGTGTGTGTGTGTATGTGTGTGTGAGTGAGTGTGTATGTGTAGGAGTGTCTGTGTGTGTGTATAGTGCAATGGTGGTCACCTGTAATGTGACATGAACCCAAGGTCCCGGTTGAGGCCCTCCCTATGGGTTGAGGCCCTCCACCTCCTCCAGGATTTCCGCTTCCCCGGTCCCCAACGCCTCATCTTCACCATGGACATCCAGTCCCTGTACACCTCCATCCCCCATCACGAAGGACTCAAAGCACTCCGCTTCTTCCTTTCCCGCCGTACCACCCAGTACCCTTCCACTGACACCCTCCTTCGACTGACTGAACTGGTCCTCACCCTGAACAACTTTTCTTTCCAATCCTCCCACTTTCTCCAAACAAAAGGAGTAGCCATGGGCACCCGCATGGGCCCCAGCTATGCCTGCCTCTTCGTAGGGTATGTGGAACAATCCATCTTCCGCAACTACACTGGCCCCACCCCCCATCTTTTCCTCCGCTACATTGATGACTGTATCGGCGCTACCTCGTGCTCCCACGAGGAGGTTGAACAGTTCATCCACTACACTAACACCTTCCACCCCGACCTCAAATTCACCTGGACAGTCTCGGACTCCTCCCTCCCCTTCCTAGACCTTTCTGTTTCTATCTCAGACGACCGAATCAACACGGACATCTACTACAAACCGACCGACTCCCACAGCTACCTGGACTACACCTCCTCCCACCCCGCCCCCTGTAAAAACGCCATCCCATTCTCCCAATTCCTTCGTCTCCGCCGCATCTGCTCCCAGGAGGACCAGTTCAAAATACGCACAACACAGACGGCCTCCTTCTTCAAGGACCGCAATTTCCCCCCCGACGTGATCGACGATGCCCTCCACCGCATCTCCTCCACTTCCCGCTCCTCCGCCCTTGAGCCACGCCCCTCCAACCGCCACCAGGACAGAACCCCACTGGTCCTCACCTACCACCCCACCAATCTCCATGTACAGCGCATCATCCGCCGTCACTTCCGCCACCTCCAAACAGACCCCACCACCAAGGATATATTTCCCTCCCCTCCTCTACCAGCTTTCCGTAGAGACCACTCCCTCCGCAACTCCCTTGTCAGATCCATACCCCCCACCAACCCAACCTCCACTCCCGGCACCTTCCCTTGCAACCGCAGGAGGTGCAACACTTGCGCCCACACCTCCCCCCTCACTTCTCTCCAAGGCCCCAAAGGAAACTTCCATATCCGCCACAGATTCACCTGCACCTCCACCCACATTATCTACTGCATCCGCTGCAGCCGGTGTGGCCTCCTCTATATTGGGGAGACAGGCCGCCTACTTGCGGAGCGATTCAGAGAGCACCTCTGGGCCACCCGGACGACCCAACCCAATCACCCTGTAGCACAGCATTTCAACTCCCCCTCCCACTCCACCGAGGATATGCAGGTCATTGGACTCATCCACCGCCAAACCACAACAACGCGGCGGTCGGAGGAGGAGCGTCTTATCTTCCGACTGGGAACCCTCCAACCACAGGGGATGAACTTGGACTTCACCAGTTTCTTCATCCCCCCTCCCCCCACCTTGTCTCAGCCGAATCCCTCCAGCCATGTACAAGGTGGGAGGTGTCCCCAAGCGTAATGGTGGTATCTGTGTCCACACTCTGACACGTCTTGCAGCGCCTACCGTGACAGGGTTGTATGGAGTGGTCCTGACCTGCAGTCTTCTTCTTGACCTCTCCGCCTCCACCCTACTCCGACCTATCACCCTCACCTTGACCTCTTTCCACCTATCACATTTCCAACGCCCCTCCTCCAAGTCCCTCCTCCCTACCTTTTATCTTCTCCTGCTGAACACTCTCTGCTCATTCCTGAAGAAGGGCATGTGCCCGAAACGTCGAATCTTCTGTTCCCTAGATGCTGCCTGACCTGCTGTGCTGTTCCAGCAATAAAGTTTCAGCTTTGATCTCCAGCGTCTGCAGACCTCACTTTCTCCTCCCTATGGGTACCAAACTTAGCTATCAGCCTCTGCTCGGCTACTTTTCACTGCTGCCTGTCCCAAAGTCCGCCTTGGAGGATGGTCACCCGAAGGTCCGAGGCCGAATGTCCTGGATCACTGAAGTGTTCCCCAACTGGGAGGAAACCCTCCTGTCTGTTGATTGTTGCACGGGGCCCATTCATCCGTTGTTGTAGCCTTTGCTCGATTTCCTCAATGTACCATGCCTCAGGGCATCCTTGCCTGCAACGTATAAGATAGACAATGTTGGCTGAATCACATGAGTACCTGCCATGTACAAGGTGGGAGGTGTCCCCAAGCGTAATGGTGGTATCTGTGTCCACACTCTGACACGTCTTGCAGCGCCTACCGTGACAGGGTTGTATGGAGTGGTCCTGAGAGCCGGGCAGCTTGCTACGAACAATGATCTGTTTGAGGTTTGGCGGTGTTTAAAGGCAAGTAGTGGAAGTGTGGAAGTAGTGGAGGCTGATAGCTAAGTTCAGTACCCATAGGGAGGGTCTCAACCGGAACCTTGGGTTCATGTCACATTACAGGTGACCACCATTGCACGATACACACACACAGGCACTCCTATACACACATACACACGGACACACATTTACACAGACACGCACACTGACACTCACACACACCCTTACAGACACAGACACACACACTCCCACACTCACAAATGCACCCCCTCACAGACTTAAGACACTCTACATTCACTACACATACTCTTTCTCACACTCCCAACCCCGAATCCAGACAGACAGACACACACAGAAGGACTCAAAGCTACACCTCCATCCCCCATCACGAAAGACTCAAAGCAACACCTCCATCCCCCATCACGAAGGACTCAAAGCAACACATCCATCCCCCATCACGAAGGACTCAAAGCAACACCTCCATCCCCCATCACGAAGGACTCAAAGCACTCCGCTTCTTCCTTTCCCGCCGTACCACCCAGTACCCTTCCACCGACACCCACCTTCGACTGACCGAACTGGTCCTCACCCTGAACAACTTTTCTTTCCAATCCTCCCACTTTCTCCAAACAAAAGGAGTAGCCATGGGCACCCGCATGGGCCCCAGCTATGCCTGCCTCTTCGTAGGGTATGTGGAACAATCCATCTTCCGCAACTACACTGGCCCCACCCCCCATCTTTACCTTCGCTACATTGATGACTGTATCGGCGCTACCTCGTGCTCCCACGAGGAGGTTGAACAGTTCATCCACTACACTAACACCTTCCACCCCGACCTCAAATTCACCTGGACAGTCTCGGACTCCTCCCTCCCCTTCCTAGACCTTTCTGTTTCTATCTCAGGCGACCGAATCAACACGGACATCTACTACAAACCAACCGACTCCCACAGCTACCTGGACTACACCTCCTCCCATCCTGCCCCCTGTAAAAACGCCATCCCATTCTCCCAATTCCTTCGTCTCCGCCGCATCTGCTCCCAGGAGGACCAGTTCAAAATACGTACAACACAGATGGCCTCCTTCTTCAAGGACCGCAATTTCCCCCCCGACGTGGTCGACGGTGCCCTCCACCGCATCTCCTCCACTTCCCGCTCCTCCGCCCTTGAGCCCCGCCCTCCAACCGCCACCAGGACAGAACCCCACTGGTCCTCACCTACCACCCCACCAATCTCCATGTACAGCGCATCATCCGCCGTCACTTCCGCCACCTCCAAACAGACCCCAGCACCAAGGATATATTTCCCTCCCCTCCCCTATCAGCTTTCCGTAGAGACCACTCCCTCCGCGACTCCCTTGTCAGATCCACACCCCCCACCGACCCAACCTCCACTCCCGGCACCTTCCCTTGCAACCGCAGGAGGTGCAACACTTGCGCCCACACCTCCCCCCTCACTTCTTTCCAAGGCCCCAAAGGAAACTTCCATATCCGCCACAGATTCACCTGCACCTCCACCCACATCATCTACTGCATCCGCTGCAGCCGGTGTGGCCTCCTCTATATTGGGGAGACAGGCCGCCTACTTGCGGAGCGATTCAGAGAGCACCTCTGGGCCACCCGGACGAACCAACCCAACCACCCTGTAGCACAGCATTTCAACTCCCCCTCCCACTCCACCGAGGATATGCAGGTCATTGGACTCATCCACCGCCAAACCACAACAACGCGACGGTCGGAGGAGGAGCGTCTTATCTTCCGACTGGGAACCCTCCAACCACAGGGGATGAACTTGGACTTCACCAGTTTCTTCATCCCCCCTCCCCCCACCTTGTCTCAGCCGAATCCCTCCAGCCCGGCACCGCCTTCCTGACCTGCAGTCTTCTTCTTGACCTCTCCGCCTCCATCCTACTCCGACCTATCACCCTCACCTTGACCTCTTTCCACCTATCACATTTCCAACACCCCTCCTCCAAGTCCCTCCTCCCTACCTTTTATCTTCTCCTGCTGAACACTCTCTGCTCATTCCTGAAGAAGGGCCTGTGCCCGAAACGTCGAATCTCCTGTTCCCTGGATGCTGCCTGACCTGCTGTGCTGTTCCAGCAATAAAGTTTCAACTTTGATCTCCAGCATCTGCAGACCTCACTTTCTCCTTCCAGACAGACACACACACAGACAGACCAAGACCCACATGCACACATATCTTTTGTGGGGTGAATTTGTACTTGCAGGGTTACATTGTACTTTGCTCAAAAACTGCATGCATTCATGTAGAACTCTGAGCTCAAAAACTGCATGAATTCATTAAAACTCCATTATCTCACTTTTTAGATTAGAATCAATCTAAACATCATGGCATAGACAGAGAACACAGGGGGCTAACACCTTCAACATATTGTCTAGCTAACACCCATTGTTAACAGCTAACCTGAGAATGCAACTTTTAAAAAAAGGTTTTGTGATTTACACATGAAAGAAGTGAAACTTTCATGGTATTCAGACAGATGAAAGATTTTACAATCAATTTTTTAATGTATAATTTCAGTTACATCACACTGTAAATTTTTGCTATAAATTCTGTGTTGGATTGAGCCCTTCACCATCACCTGATGAAGGAGCAACACTCCGAAAATTAGTGTGCTTCCAATTAAACCTGTTGGACTATAACCTGGTGTGTGATTTTTAACTTTGTACACCCCAGTCCAACACCGGCATCTCCAAATCACAACTTTCTATAGTTCTGGTATGTAAAGAAACACCTTCTGTAGATCTGAATGCATGTGACAGCAGCAAAGAGATGGATATACCAGAATGTTCTTACATTCTATTATTTCACAGGCTGTTTGTTTCTTCATTTATTCTAAGTTACTATTCCTTAAATTGTGCCGTCATCCAATTGTTCTTTGTCAGGAAATAAAAAAACAAGAAATATAGTCTGAGATTTAATGAAGCAAAACAAAACAATTAGCTGCAGCGCGAGAGAAGATTGAGACTGATAAGAACCGATAAAACAAACAACATAAGCACGGAGGTGTTAATGAAAAGGGTGAGAGGGGTTGAAAAGTTGAGATATTGATACACAGACTCTAGGTTAGTGCATACCACTTCCTTTCAACAGTCTAACCACATGTCACGGAGTAAGTCTTTTTCCCTCTTTTCATTTCAAACTCCTTCAACTTGAACAGTTAAACAGCATTGTTTACTAAATCATTATTTGAATTACAGAACACTGTGGTGGACAGAATTTTAACTAATAGCCAACACCAAATGAAGTTATCCTGCTGAAGTTAAATACAAATTATGGCCTGAAATATTAGGAACATAGGAATATGACCAGGCCATTCAGCCCCTTGAGCATGTTCTGCCATTTTATGAGATTGTGGTTACTCTGTGGCCTAACTCCATATACCTATCTTTGGCCCATATCCCTTAAAACTTTTGCTTAACTAAAATTTATTTATCAGATTTAAATTTAACAACTGATCCTGCATCCAGTGCTGTTTATGGATGAGTGATCCACATTTGTGCATAGAAATGCTTCTAACATCTCATTTGAATGGTCTGGCCCTAATTCTCAGCCCCTTAATTCTAGAATCCCCGACCAATGGAAAAAATTCATCGGCCCTGTATTTTCCTGTTAATATCGTGAAGGCTTTGATCAGATCACCCCATAAACATCAGGAAGAACTTTGGATCCTGAGAGGAGACTCCAATCAAGGCTCCTTCAGAAATTAAGAGTGTACCTTAAATCTCGCAGTTTAGGATCATGGGAAAAGGAAAATCATTCCCCTTTTTCACAGCATATTCTGTGATTAATATGTGCAGCATCACAGACAGCCACTTTCTCAGCTCCTGTGAAAGGATAAGTGAGGATGCCAGGTGGATAAGGGGCAATGCAGGTATACAGGATGCCAGGTGGGTATGGAATAGTGTGTAAGATTAGTTAGGTAAGGCGTAGTTAAGTGATAGAATTTAATGGTAGGTCAGGGTGAGTGAGAGTTGCTGAATCTGGTAGGTCATGGGGGAAGAAGGGCTGGAGTGGTGTATCAATTACTTGGGCACAAGGGGAAGTGTCAGTCCAGAAGAAAGGGAGCAGGTGATTGAGTTGACCTGGGGGCTGGAGTTCTGGGGGTGGGGTGACGAGTCTATGGGAGACGGTGTCAGGACCAGAAACACATTTAAGCATTAAAAAATAAAAGGCATGGTGATTTTTAACAATCTTTCAAGGATGTAGAATGCACTTTATTTTGGAAAAAGCAGGATAATTATTAACATTATGACTTTGCAAACCAACCTTTGTGATCATCACCATTACAAATAATTTTATCTAATGTCTATACTATATATGTAATTGTAAGCTTGCAGCTAAGTTTGATACATTAACAGGGATTCTGGTAATCTATGCTTCCATTGAAAAACAATATTCATTGAGAATATGGATCTGAGAATTGAGAATATAGTTCCCCCTGAAAGTACAAAGTTGCCATCACTCATATTATCATTACGTAAAATAAAACTTATCTTTACAATGGTACTGCACTGTGAACAATAATTGCAATAATTGCTTGGAAGTGAAGTTGCAGGTAGACATGGTAGGGCTTTCGGCACACTTGACTTCATTGGTCAGTGCACTGAATACAGAAGTTGAATGTATGGAAAGAGCTGCCAGAGGAGGTGGTAGAGTTAAAAGGCACCAGGATGGCTACATGAATAGGAAAGGTTTAGAGGGATATGGGCCAAATGGACTAGATGAGTTTTGGATATCAGGTCAGTGGAAATGAGTTGGGTCAAAGGGTCTGTTTCCATGCTGTATAATTCTATGACTCTATAATAGGTTTTATATGGTTCATCAATTGTGATACATTCTCATTTTTTAAAAATGCACCCTTTAGAAAACATTCTTCAATTTGTAGGATTAGATTAGGAGATTCAGAGAAGGTCAGCATTGATCAGTTTAAATAAAGTTAACTTGAAATAAAATGAGGCAAAAACAGAGTTCAAATAATACTTTCTTGACAGGAATTTACCTAAAGTGGAAAGTTGGAGTAGAGAGGGAAAAGGAGCACAATAGTTTGATTGAAAGTTAAGTAGATAATTACATTAACATAGCTAACATTAACTGTAAGAATGACAGAACCGGAAGAGGCAGTGATGTGTGGTTGCTACAAGATGTGGTGTTTGAAATAGCAGATGTTAACCTAGATAACGACATGTGGGAAATGTCTTTAAATGTGATTAATTGAGTTTAAGATCTCAGAATTTAAGGCAGAGTTGGTGAAAATCTAACTCATCAGGGAGAGCAAGTATTTTAAATAGTAGTCACTTGACTTTGAGATAAGGAATAGCCAATATTAAAGAAAAGAATGGCGGCTATTTTAGAGGTTAGGAAATGAAAGGACAAGCTAGATTAAAGAATGCCTCAAATTGCTCTCTTTAAGTTTGAAACATGAGCTTTTTGTGGAGGGAATGACTACTCTGGGACTGGTCATGCCAAAAAAATGGATTGCAACATTACTTAAAAATTGGCTCTACATATGGTGTGGAGAGATCAACCTTCGGATTTGTTTGGAGAATTGTGAGCAGTTTTGAGGATGCAGATGGCATTTATAAAATACTACAGGGACAAGAGACTTTTGTGACGTGGAGAGACGAGAATATTCTCCTTAGAGCCTAAAAGGTTAAGAGAAGATACAATAGAATTGTTTAAGACTTTGAAAAGCACAAGAATGGGAGTAGGTGCAGGCCATGTAACCACTTGGCATTGCTCAGCTGTGTAATAAAATCATGACTGATCAGTGACCATAATTCCACTTCCTTAACCCAATTCACATATCCTGGATTCTCTTAAATTTCAAAAATCTAACAGTTTGGATACAGTCGATGACTGAGCATCCAGAATTTTCGCTTTAGAAGCTGTGCTTTGAAGAACATGCTGGTATCGACTAGGTGAGAACAATGGGAAGTAACATTTCGTGAAACTAATGCTCTGAGAAGCCTTCAAAAAGTGAAACTAAATAGCTGCAGTCAGTCCTAAGTGAAAAGCTGAGTTCAAGGCACTCTGACAGAGTGCACTGGCTACCTGACAACCTCTTCTGACATTGTCACTTCACTTGTCATGAACTTTACTTACCTTGATCTGACCTTCTCTGCTATCAGTCTTCACTGCATCGTGCTTTAACTTATGTCTCTCTTTCTTGAACTTCTGATGAGGAAGAAGGGGAGAATTCACACCAATATTAACAGTATCAGAAGTAGCAGAAACAACACTATCAGCAGCACAAGCTGGCTTCTTTACAAGCTGTGAACAGATCAGCTCTCTTGACATATCTGAACACCAATTCTTCATGAGACAAAGTAATTATTAACATTGGTAACCTTCTAAAACATGTCCTGTTTCTCAGGGGACCAGTTGGACACACATTGACCTTGATCATCATACTGTCTACCTCCTTTGTGTCTGCCTGGATTTGTGAGTTCTCTTCTCCTGCAAGGACAGAGAGTTGTGAATATGATAAATCCCATGGGTTGAATTTTCCTATTGCTAGACACCTATTCTGTATTGAGGAGAAATTAGGACTGCAGATGCTGGAGATCAGAGCTGAAAATGTGTTGCTGGAAAAGCGCGGCAGGTCAGGCAGCATCCAAGGAACAGGAGAATCGACGTTTCGGGCATAAGCCCTTCTTCAGGAATGAGGAAAGTGTGCCCAGCAGGCTAAGATAAAAGGTAGAGAGGAGGGACTTGGGGGAGGGACGTTGGAAATGCGATAGGTGGAAGGAGGTCAAGGTGAGGGTGATAGGCCGGAGTGGGGTGGGGGCAGAGAGGTCAGGAAGAAGATTGCAGGTTAGGAAGGCGGTGCTGAGTTCGAGGGATTTGACTGAGACAAGGTGGGGGGAGAGGAAATGAGGAAACTGGAGAAATCTGAGTTCATCCCTTGTGGTTGGAGGGTTCCTAGGCAGAAGATGAGGCGCTCTTCCTCCAACTGTCGTGTTGCTATGGTCTGGCGATGGAGGAGTCCAAGGACCTGCATGTCCTTGGTGGAGTGGGAGGGGGAGTTGAAGTGTTGAGCCACGGGGTGGTTGGGTTGGTTGGTCCGGGTGTCCCAGAGGTGTTCTCTGAACCATTCCGCAAGTAGGCGGCCTGTCTCCCCAATATAAAGGAGGCCACATCGGGTGCAGCGGATGCAATAGATGATGTGTTTGGAGGTGCAGGTGAATTTGTGGCGGATATGGAAGTATCCCTTGGGGCCTTGGAGGGAAGTAAGGGGGGAGGTGTGGGTGCAAATTTTGCATTTCAGGGGAAGGTGCCGGGAGTGGAGGTTGGGTTGGTGGGGGTTGTGGACCTGACGAGGGAGTCACGGAGGGGTTGGTGGGGTGTGTGAACCTGACGAGGGAGTAACGGAGTGTGGACCTGACGAGGGAATCTCCGTGACCAAAACCCTTGGTGTCAGCTGCCTCTCCACCCTTGGGACCCAACAGGATCAGACTGGACCAGGATACCCTCCCTGCCCCAAGGGACTTGACCTCACTCTTTCTTGTTGCTGGGCAGGATCTGACTCCCATTCCCCTACTGCTGGACCCAACATGATCCAACCTGGCCCGGGTACTACCTACAACCCATTCCTTGCCCCATGCCCCAGATCTCCCAGACCCCAAGGTGGACCCAACATCCACTCTCCTCCTGCTGGACTGACTCATCCTTTTGCACTCAAGCGCCTAATACACAACCCTGCACTCCTGCAGGACACAACATTTTTTTATCCCCAGGACCTGGCAGCTACAATAACTCGCACCCATCCTAACTTACCTTCAACATCACTTACCTGGAATCTTACCTAATGAATGCACTACTCTCTACCATTGGCACCCTGTATACCTGGCAACTTGCTCCCTATGCATCTGGCATCCTAAGTTTCACTTACCTTGCATATCTACCCTTTCATGGGAGCTGATGAAGAAGCTGTCTAAAATGTTACACAATTAAATAGCTGCTGCTGTGAAAAGGGGTGCAGTTTGCCTTCACCAATGATCCTACACCGTGAGATTTCAAGTGCTTTCCACATTGCTGAAGGAACCCTGATTGGAGTCACCTCTCAGGAATGCAAAGCTCTTCCTTAAAATAAAAAAAGAGCAGAGTGGCAATCTGCATGTGACACCATGCCTTGGAAAATCCAGCACAATGTGTAAAGTGTAAGTTAGGACAATATTTGCAGAGGGTTAAAACTTAGTTAGAAGGGTAAATAACTAAAAGTTAAGACCTGTTACTTAGTGTGATTGGAATTGGATAGCAAGATCCCACTGGGTTCTGATTCAAGGATTGCTTCTGTTCACATCTCTCTTTTAGATATAGAGGGAAAAATGTTTAACTTCACTGCCTTTACTGCATTTTGAGGCCTCATTACATACATCCAGTAAAATACAAATTCAAAAAGGATAATGCAGGCTAAACAACCAGTAGAAAGGTGGGTACTCAAGCATTGATATTTCATATGAATCCCCTGACAAATGGATTCCCTTTTCTTCGCCTTTGCATTAAGTTTCCATTTAAATACATTAATGCATCTCTTAGTCACTTCATCTAACAATGAGTTCACAAACTCCAAGTAAATAAATTATTCTGGTTTTGATTAGATTAGATTATATTCCCTACAGTGTGGAAACAGGCCCTTCGGCCCAACAGGTCCACACCGACCCACCGGAGAGTAACCCACCTAGACCCATTCCCCTCTGACTAATGCACCTATCACAACGGGCAATTTAGCATGGCCAATTCACCTGATCCGCACATCTTTGGACTGTGGGAGGAAACCAGAGCACCTAGAGGAAACCCACACAGACATGGGGAGAATGTGCAAACACCACACAGACGGTTGTTGGTTTAATTATTCTGTTAGCAGCAACCTTATGTTTAAACCCCCTATCTTGGACCTACCCAAAAGTGGAAACAATGGACAGAATTGATGGACATCCAAAGCAGGATCAAACACAGGGAGCCGGGAAAATTTGAACAAGAAACACTGATGAGCAGGAATTCCCAATTTCCTCCACTTTACCCATGCAGTGGATGTGTGTGCAAACAGCAGTTTTTCATCAGTAGTGGAAGCTAGCTAAAATAACTATGGAGGCAATGAGCAGATGTTTTTGAAGGGCAAAAAAATGTTGCCAGCAGTATGTGGCATGCTTGCTGACAAGATATGACAGCAGAGTAGGAGATCATCATTATAATGGTCATTTTAAATGACACATTTGGCAATTCTTTAGACAAACTGAACATGTAGCAAGTTGCGTTGGTGTGAAGAATTGGCTGCCATTAGCAGTTTAGTGTCTATTGTGCCAACTTCTTGATTTACCTCAACAACTCAAGAGCATTTACAATGGACTTACACCAGCCAGCCAGACTGACTGATTGTTCCTTCTTGACCCTTAGGCTGCTTGCCATTCGAACGGGATGGTGCACCTAGGGTGACAGGAAAATTGTCACCTGTGCACAATTACAGATCTTTGAGCTGGAAATCAGCCTGACATTGGTCTGACAACAAATTCAACCCAGTTCTCCATACTCACGCTCTGTACAAAATTTTAAAGGCTTCCATCTGGTTTCCAGAAAGTTGCTTCTTGTTGTTGCCAACAAACACCTCCTCTTCAAGGAACCATTTCCTGTCAGTAATTATTGAGCATCTTAAAAGGATTGTGCTTTCCATGCTGGCAGTTTTCATCCTCCATATTAATGAGGAGAGGCTTGAAATTATAATGCGCCCCAGATGGGCCCTACGAGCAGGTGCTATTCTTACTTTGTTCAACTCAGTGATTCCACAATCAATGGATCATATCTAAGCTCTGTAGTCCTTCCACATTCAGTTTTGAATGGTGGTGAACAATTAAAACACTCAGTGAGGGAGAAAATCCGCAACATCCCCATTCTTAATGATGGAAGAGTCCAGCACATCAGCGCAAAACTGATGGCCAAGGCATTCACAGCAATCTTCAGCCAGAAGTACAGAGTGGCTTCATTCAGAGGTCCCCAGCATCACAAATGCCTGGCTACAGCCAATTCGATTCACTCTACATGATATCGCAAAAGTGTCAGAGGCACTGGATATTAAAAAGGCTATGCACCCCGACAACATTTCAACAACAATCCTGATGACTCATGCTCCAGAACTTGTTGGGCCACTAATCAAGCTGCTCCAGTATACCACAACAGTGATATCTGTCAATGTGGAAAATTACCCAAGTATGTTGTATACTCAAAAATAAGGGTAAATCCAACCCAGCTCACTACTATCCCATCAGACTACTCTCAATCATCAGTGAAGTGATGGAACGTTTCATCAAAAGTGCTATAAAGCAGCACTTACTCAGCAATAACCTGGTCAGTGACACCCAGTTTGGATTACACCAGGGCCACTCAGCTCCTGACCTTATTAGAGCTTTGCTTCAAACATGGAACAAAACAGCTAAATTCCAGAGGTGAGGAAAGAGTAATAGCCTTTAACACTGAAACTACAGTCAACTGGGTTTGGCAGCAAAGAATCCTTCCAAAACTGGACTAAATTGAAGTCATTGGTTGGATTCATATCTGGCATTTAGGAAGGTGGTTGCAGTTGTTGGAGTCAGTCACCTCACCCCCAGAATATTTCTGCAGGATTTCCTCAGTAGTGCCCTATGCCCAAACATGTTCAGTTGCTTCATCAATCAGAAGTGGGGATGCTCACTGATGATCACACTACATTCTGTGTGATTCACAACTCCTCAGATACTATGCAGTACATGTCCAAATGTGAGCGGGCTTGGCTAACATCCAGGATTGTGCTGAAAAGTAGCAAGTAACACTTGTGTCAGACAAATGCCAGGCAAAGACCATCTCTGACAAAAGTGTACCTAACATCATTCTTTGACATTCAGTGGCATTACCATTGACCACAACTTGAACTGGAGTAGCCAAATAAATCTTCAACATCACTTGCTAATGAGTATGACTGTCCAGCTGGGAAATTCCATGTCACTAGTCATGGATTCTGTGAGTCCTTGTATGTGGCTGATGAGCCAAATCTCCAACCTAACACTTAACAGGTGTTTCCTGGAGGTGGAAGTGCTTCTTGGCCTTAAGATTGTTGATATACCTTTTTCCAGTTGCTCTTCCATACTTTCTCTTGCCAATGTCTGTTCTTGAGGAATCATGCCCCTTCATACAGGAGTTTCCTCTAAGTCAGTTACTTCTGAAGAAGGGCCTCCCATGCAGTAACATTATGTTGCATTTCTTGAGGGATGCCTACAGGGAGTCTTTGAAACACTTCCTTTGTCCTCTTCTGATTTGAGTGTCTTCCTTGAGCTGGGCAAAGAAGATTTGCTTTGTTAGTCAGGACTCAGGCTTCCTAAGCACATGGTTGGCCAAGTGGAGTTGGTTTCAGATGGTCATGGCTTTGGTGCTATTAGCTGCTTCAAGGACACTGGTCACTTACAGCATTCTTGAAGCCAAATAAATGCAGTGAATACAAGAGCAGGACAGAGGCTAGGAATACTGCAGAAAGTAACTCATCTCCTGACTCCCCAAAATCTGTCCACTGTCTAAAATTAGGAGTATGATGGAATGCTGTGCACTTGCCTGGATAAGTACAGCTCTAAAAATACTCATGACGCTTGACACCAATCAGGATAAAACAGCCCGCTTGAATGGCACAAAATCCACACCCTCCCACATACAATGTTCTCAAGCAGCAGTGTGTACAACCTACAAGATGTGCTGCAAACATTTACCAAGATTTCATAGACAGCACCTTCCAAATTCATGACCGTTTCCTGTTAGAAGGATAAGGGCAACAGCTACATGGGAATACCGCCAAATGCAAGTTCTTCAATCCACTCTCTGTCCTGATTTGGAAATATATTGTCATTCCTGCAATGTTGCGGGATCAAAATCCTGAACTCCTTCCTCAATGACATTATGGTGAAGATGGAGGCTCACCTCCCCCTCTCAAGAGCAGTTAGGGATGGGCGATATATGCTCTCCCATCAATGCCAGCAATGCTCCCATCGCATGAATGAATAATAATAAAAAATCTTTCACCCCTTCCAAAGATGCTGCCTGGCATGTTAAGTGTTTCCAACTTTGTTTTCTTCGTTACAGCTTTTTTTCTGCATTATTCACTGCTTGTTTAAATTACTGTGGCTATGAAGTATTTAGTATAGAACTCTTTCTGGGTGTGTAACCAGAAGTTTTAAAAATACAAGATTCCATGCTAAGTTTAAAATTTTCATCTCATGCTGAACCGAGGTATCGAATGCCAATAAGTACTGCAACTCTCATCCTAAGCAGATGTGTGTCAACAAAACAAAAATTATATTCTTATTTATTTTCTTTTTCTTGTCTGAAATTATTAACAATTTGGCTCTGGATTTCAGGCCTCAAATCTAACCAGCAGTGCACATAATTCAATTAATTGCCATCATGGAGTCAGATTCCATTAATATGCCATGAGCCCAGAGGCTCAATAGTTTCATTCTTCGTATTCACTACTGCAATATTTATTTCAACAAAAATATCCACATTGAACCCAAGATTCCAGATTAGGGCATCACCTGCACTTACTGCAAAAATAAAGACAAGCGAGGCAGTGTTTTCATTAGCAATCCATTCCAGTCACAACAGGTGGTTTACATTTTCGTTGAGCACACATATTTTTGTTGTTCCAGTCTGAGAAGTGATAAAAGGTAAATTTGCAGAGAGTACCCCACTCAGGAATTTGTTAGAGTGTAATTAAAATAACTGTGAGGACTTACATTGCTACTTGCATTTAATGTTAGTAATTACTTTCCAATTTATCACACTCGATATTTTACCCAGAATATGTTTCATGTAATAATTTTGAAACACTTTAGAGTAATGACAGTTAAAACTGTTGCAGTCAGCGTAAGTTCCTAGGTTTACAACTTGAACTATTCAGAGTTTGAGCTAAAATTGGCTAAATTTCAACCAAAGTTTGAAACCTTATTCAATAGAATGAAATATTTGGAAAAATGTGTTTCCAAATAATAAGTATACCAACAAATTATCAAGACATCAGTCCAGTTTTCTAGTAAACCATATCTCACTCCAGCTCAATCAATTTATTTAAAATTTTCACCTATGTAAAATATATAAAGGTTTTCCTCATTGAACAGGACTAAGCAATAAAGACATGACTGATGATCATCAGCAGAACAAGAACACTCAAACAAGCAGGGGCTCCTTTTGCACAACTTCAGTACTAATAGAAGCCACAGTGTCACATGGTAGTGTTACTACCCCTTAGCCAAGCAGTTAAGGCTCGAGTCCCACTTGCCACTGAGGTGTACGATAACATGCCTGAGTAGGTTGATTAAAAACTATCTAGTCATAGCACCAGAACTGTGGGAGTTTACAGAAGCAGAATTGCAAAATTAATTCCACTGCCTTACTGATTTTCCATCTTTTACAGGCTGCCAATATCTTTGGAGAGTCTTTGTATTGAAATGTATCCAATTTTCTTGAGGTAGTTTCATCCACTTACTTCTCACAGAAACCCTCGATCCAAAGCCACTCATTAATTTAAAGGTTTAGAGTCAAATCTCTGCAGACCTACCTATCAAATCACATGTTTTATCTTATTTCTAACCTAACAAATTACAAAACTGCACAATGTATCTAGATTCAAAGGGGCCAACTTTAGACCTCAGCAGGTTTCTGGCAGCAACTTTCAGCGATACTTAATTTCAAATCAGTAGTAACATAGGATCATTTTGACTTTTATAATCGGGTCTTATTTATTGCCAGGCAATTGATCAGATGGGAAGTGAGGCAGGAGAAAATGCAATCCCCTGAAAAACTGAGCAGTCCTCCCCCCCCGATATGTGGAGGTGGTATGGGGAAAGGTATTTTAGGAGGGTTCCGGCGGAGGGAAGGAATGTGAGATGGGGGGACAGAATGAAAATATGGTGATGAGGAACACTCCTGTGCCTCCAATACATAAAAAAGAAAATGAAACAGCTACCCATTTGGCCTTCTTTCTCTTCCCAGGAGGTCACAACTGTGCAGACAGTGAGGTCTGCAGATGCTGGAGGTCAGAGTTGAGAGCGTGTTGCTGGAAAAGCACAGCAGGTCAGGCAGCATCCAAGGAGCAGGAAAATTGACGTTTTGCGCCAGAGCCTGATTCCTGATGAAGGGCTCCGGCTCAAAACGTTGATTTTGTTGCCCCTCAGATGCTACCTGACCTGCTGTGCTGTCACAACTATGCAGCCTCACAGAGTTAAGGCCTGAGTTAAAACGATAGCTATAAATCAAAAACATAATTGAAACTGGATCTACATATTCAAAGAAAAATTTCTTCAGTCTTGAAGCCTGAAAATGTCAGGTGACAGCATCAGGTTTGGGTTTTCAGTCTTTGATACCCACCTCTGTAAAAGCTTTGTGGAGGCTGGTGAATACGGAACACTCCCTCTCGAAGGACACAGGGACACAAACTTAGTCATGGAAGAGAGTCAGATAATGGGAATTCGTTTTTTTTCAATTTTATAAACTCACTATCAAATCACCCAATTAACTAATTAAACAGATAAATTACAAGCACTGCCTACCAGGCAGGATCTGAGGACTCTTCTCCAGTTCTGGTTCTGGTGTTGAGATCATAAATATCCTACAACTATAATTGTCTTTTGAAACATGTTACCCGAAAATGTAACAATGGTGGAATCATGAAAAAAAAGGCCACAATCTATAAAGTTAAAGGCCAGAAATCAGTAATATCAATACTTTACATTTGGATATAAGTAAAGCTCAACTGAGTTCGCATAATCCAGGCCATAGAAAACTCTACATATACTTGCTTGGATTCACATAATACACACATGTCTGGGCATTCACTTTAAAAATGTATATAATTTTGATATGTATAAGACCTTGGTTGATCCTCTGCCATTTCCGCCACGTACAAACGCACCCCACCACCAGAGATATATTTCCCTCCCACCCCTATCTGCATTCCATAAAGACCATTCCCTCCGCGACTCTCTTGTCAGGTCCACACACCCAACCAACCCACCCTCCCCTTCTGGCACCTTCCCCGCCACTGCAAGAATTGCAAAGCCTGCGCCAACACCTCCCCTCTCACCTCTGTCCAAGGCCCCAAAGGAGACTTCCACATCCATCAGAGATTTACCTGCACCTTCACACATATCACTTTCTGTATCTGTCACTCCCGATGTGGTCTCCTCTACACTGGGCAGTCAGGACGCCTACTTGCAGAACGCTTCAGAGAACATCTCCAGGACACATGAAGCAACCTGACCACCCCCATGGCCAAATTGTGGGGGATAGAGAAAGAGTACACAGGACAAACCTGTTTCCCTTGGGAAAGAGTTCAAAAACTAAGGGTCATAGATTCAAGCTAAGTACCAGAAGGATGAGAGGGGACATGAGTATAATATTTTTTTTATACAGAGGGTGGTGCATGTGTGGAATTCATTGCATGAGTTGGTGGAGGAAGCAGAAATCCTCAACTCTTCTAAAAAGTACCTGGATCTGCACCTTAAGTGCTCTAGGTTGCAGGGGTATGGGCTGTGTGCGGCAAGATGGGATTAGAAAGGGCATCCGGGTGTCTTTGTGTCAGCATAGGCAAGATAGGCCAAATGGCCCCATTCTGTGCTGTATCATTTTTATGTTTCTATCTGTGACAGGGAGATTGGTGAGGACAAGATCAAGTAGATTTTCCCTCCTGTTGCTTCCCTCACCATCTGCCACAAGCCCAGACTAACAGTTATATTCTTGATTAGTTTGGTGTAGTTAGTAGTGGTGCTACTGAGTGACTTGTGGAGATGGATTGAGGTCCCTCACCCAAAGTACATTCTGTGCCTGTCCAATTAGAGGAAGTGGGATCATGCCATCCCACAGTAGCTTTTTGTTAACTGAAATATTTACAGCAGCCGTGTGATGGTCAGACTTGAAGCACGGCATATGTCTTTAGATGGGAACAGATAAAAGACAAGGCAACAGCACATTTCACCAGGATATCTCTGGACATGGTACTGCAGGAGGTAGTGGCTAATTGGCAGATCTCGTTCCTAATGGACAGGAAGAAGAAGCCTATCTTGGAAAACAATAGGTTGGATGTTAAGGGATGTGAGCAGCAGTCATGGTTCCATGTTCTTGGATACAATGCCCGTAAGAGATTCAATGACCCAGTCAGGAAAATGAATATTCTGATAAAGTTAGCTATTTCCTGAAGTAAACCTCAATCTGCCTTCTCAAGCCCTTCTCTGCATCTTTCTCTTTGTACCAACATATTTTGCAGATATGTACATCCGTCTGTGTCTTGGCACCTCCTCACTTGGATCCCTTTGTGCACAAATTGCTGAAAGTAAACATGAAGGTGCAGCAGGTAGTACTGAAAGCAAATTGTATGTTGACCTTAATAGTGAGAGGATTCGAGTATAGGAACAAGGACTTTTTGCTACAATTATACAGGACATTGGTGAGGCCATACCTGGAATATAATATGCAGTTTTGGTCTCCTTATCTGAGGAAGGATATTCTTGCTATAGAGGAAGACAAGTGGAGGATTATTAAATTGATTGCTGTGATGTTAGGACTGACATATGAGGCGAGATTGGGTTAGTTAGGATTGTATTCACTGGAGTTTAGAAGGATAAGGGGGATCTCATAGAAACCTATAAAATTCTAAGAGGACTAGATAGGCCAAATGCAGGAAGGACGTTCCTGATGACTGGGGAATCCAGAATGAGGAGTCATAGTCGAAGGATGTGGAGAAACCATTTCGGAGTGAGATGAGAAGACATTTCTTCACCCAGAGAGTGGTGAGCCTACAGAGTTCCACGCCACAGAAAGCAGTTAAGGCAAAAACATGGAATGTTTTCAAAAAGGTGTTAGTCCTTAAAGCTAAATGGATCAAATGGTCTGGTGCGAAAGCAGGAATAGTGTATTGTGTTGAACGATTAACAATGTTCAGACTGAATGACTGAGCAGGATTCAAGGGCTGAATGGTCTATTCCTACTCCTATTTGCTACATTTCTATGAAAGGCCCAATATTGGCCATTAAAGGGTCTGATGAGCATTTAGTTTAGATAGGCTTCCCTCACTAAAGCAAAGCAGGTTTTTCACTGTTCTCCAACTGGTGGATACTCCTATAAAACATGGAACACAGCACAGAAGCAGGACCTTCGGCCCACCATATCTGTGCTAACCATGACACCATTCTAAACTAATCCCATCTGCCTGCACTTTGTTGTATCCCTCTATTATCTACCTGTTCATGATTCTGTCTAAATGCCTGTTAAACATTGTTATTGTGACTGCTTCTACCACCTCCCCAGCAGCATGTTCCAGGCACCAACCACACTCTACATAAAAAACTTCCCTTGCAACTCTCCCTTAAACTTTTACCTTCTCACTTTAAACCTATGCCTCCTAGTATTTGATATTTCCACCATGGCAAAAAGACTCCGACTATCCACCCTATCCACGCTTCTCATAATTTGATATGCTTCTACCTCAGTCTCTGATGCTCCAGCAAAAACAATCCAAATTTGTCCAGTCTCTCCTTATAGTTAATGCACTCCAATTCAGAGCCCAGCAAACCTCTTCTGCATCCTCTCCAAATCCTTCACATCCTTTTTATAGTGTGGTGACTATAATTACACACAATACTCCAAAAGTGACCAATACAAAGTCTTATGCAGCTGCAACATAACTTGCCAACTTTTACACTGAATGACCCAAATGGTGAAGGCAAGCATGTGATTTGCCTTATTTTACCTTATCCACACGTGTTGCCACTTTCAGAGAGCTATGGACTTGGACCCCAAGATTCCTCTGTTTATCAATGCTCCAAAGGGTCCTGCCATTTACTATACACTTTTCCCTTGAATCTGGCCTTCCAAAATGCTTTACCTCACTCTTTAATGGGATGTACTGGTTCAGATCTA
This sequence comes from Chiloscyllium plagiosum, assembly GCF_037043375.1. NCBI lineage: Eukaryota > Metazoa > Chordata > Chondrichthyes > Orectolobiformes > Hemiscylliidae > Chiloscyllium > Chiloscyllium plagiosum. The sequence continues at coordinate 34,346,762 of NW_028270155.1, read as the reverse complement.
TCAATCTCTGGGTATCTGGAGATGGAACGTACTCTGACAAATCTGTGTTAGGTCCATTCTGAGATCCCTATGCAATGACTGCATGGGAATTGCTCAGCAAATTTGAACTTACAAAAGGTAATTACTCTGTATTTGGAGCTTTTCAAAAAAATCTAAGGGTTCAACACACCTGGTGGTTATGAGGATTTAAAATTTGAATTTAATTGTTGTCAGGAGCAATAAGTATATGTAGGCTTTTATTAACATCAAAATGGCTTATCAATTTAAAATAACACAACAAAATGGCTTCAAGTTATGATTTGACACTGTGAACCTGCATTTCTGCTTTGCTCAGTTAGCTGAACTAGAAGATAAAGCAGACAATGGAGTCTTCATAAAATGAATCATAAGACAATAACTGACCACTCAAACTAATCTTGAACTGCAAGTATGAGATGATGATTTGCATAAGACAAAATCATTTCCCAGAGAATATCATTGGATTAACCTGCTGTCAATCATGTCACCTTATCACATTTGTTTGGTCTTTCCTTGCAATTAAGGCTGCACTATTTCTTAAAGAAACATATAAAAATTGCTTATTTTTCAATTGTAATTGCTCAATTTCGCTATGAAACACAGAAGCTTTAAGCTTTGTGTTGCTGGACAAACCTGCGCCAGACTGCCTTATTTTATTAATCTGGTAACCATGCTTTTATACGGACTGCATTCCTATTGATTCTTTTGACCCATCACTGAATGGAGATGCCCTCTCAAGGGGTCAAGATCTTCAGTTACCCAGATTAAAAAAACACCTGCTCCAACTCCTGGTTAACTCTAAAACTGATATCCCACTTCACCATTAGAGCTTCCAATCATTCACACTGACTTCAATCAACACTGCTTTGATACCCTGTCTACTCAATGAGGTCTGGGGCCATTCCAGACACTTAATTCACATTCCCCAACCTCATCAACTGACTTCCCACCAACCCACCACAGCCTCTCACTTACTGGGCACCATAAATCTGCATCCAGCCACTGGTCACCCTACTCACTCACCCACTTTCCTTTCACATCTACCTTCCCTCCCAACTTTTCAAAGACACTTTAGGTCCTTTAGATTATGCTTTCTTTCTGGAGTGTGGCAGTGAACACTGTAAAAGTGTCTTCTAGAAAGATTCTCCAAGTTGCTCTCTGCATGATTTGCTGCACTGTCTGAATTGGGATCAATCCAGTATTGGACATTGGACCCAAAAAGTGGCAAAGGTGAGTTGTTAACTTTTTATTTGATCTGGTTCAGAAGTGGGGATTCTGCCCCAGATTGGAAGATGTGGGTCATAAAATTCGACCCACAGTTAAAGTTTCAATTCAGGATTAAATAAGTGCATAATTAAAATTATTCAGCTGTCGTGTCACAGGGGATTTCCACATGCTACACAGCATTATCAGGATAAACGTGCAAATCATCAGTTTCCTGCTGCTATCCTTGCAATGACCAGTATCACCGATCTTCCCCAGTATCTCAAGAACATGCCTGGGCAAGATCTAAATGCACGCTGAGCCCAGACACTGCCATGTGCCACCAATAGAGACCGGCCAACATTCCACCGAAAGACCTGGCTGAGAGCCACTGAGAGATCAGCCCAAGATGTGCCATGAGCCACAGGAGACCAGTTTGAGACCTGGTGAGGGACAAAAGGGAATGAGACAGAGAAGGATAAGGAAGGAGCAGAGGAGCTCCATTTGGAGCGTCCTACTGTGCTGCCATCTTGACTGGTGTGATGAAATTGTCACCTGATAATTGGCCTGATTTTTTAAAAAAATGTATAATGTTCACATCAGTCTGGTTATGTAATTGAAACTATGCTAATACATTGTAAACATAGTTATAAATTTGCAATGTAAATAAATAATTTCCTAAAAGTTTGCAAATTTGGACAAAATGAAGCAATTGCCTCAGCGATCTAGTAGTCAAATCCACTACGTGAAAATAGACAAAGTTCATCACAAACAATTCTTAATATGCTTGTGTACTTTTTTAAAACAAATGATTTAGATGTGAGTTTAAGAGGTATAGTTAGTAAGTTTGCAGATGACACCAAAACTGCAGGTGCAGTGGACAGCTGAAAAGATTACCTCGGATTACAACGGGATCTTGATCAGATGAGCCAATGGGCTGAGGAGTGGCAGATGGAGTTTAAATCAGATAAATACGAGGTGCTGCATTTTGGGAAAGCAAATCTTAGCAAGACTTATACACTTAATGGGAAAGTCTGAGGGAATGTTGCTGAACAAAGAGACCTTGGAGTGCAGGTTCGTAACTCCTTGAAAATAGAATCACAGGTAGATAGGAAGGTATGCTTTCCTTTGTTGGTCAGAGTATAGAGTACAGGAGTTGGGAGGTCATATTGCGGCTGTACAGGACATTGGTTAGGCCACCTTGGGAATACTGCATGCAATTCTGGCCTCCTTCCTACCGGAAGGATGTTGTGAAACTTGAAAGGGTTCAGAAAAGATCAACAAGGATGTTGCCAGGGTTGGAGGATTTGAGCGATAGGGAGAGGTTGAATAGGCTGGGGCTGTTTTCCCTGGAGCGTCGGAGGCTGAGGGGTGACCTTATAGAAGTTTATAAAATCATGAGGGGCATGGATAGGGTAAGGCGTTGTCCCAGGGGTGTCGGAATCCAGAACTAGAGGGCATAGGTTTAAGGTGAGAGGGGAAAGATATAAAAGGGACATAAGGGGCAACTTTTTCATGCAGAGGGTGGTGCATGTGTGGAATGGGTTTCCAGAAGAAGTGGTGGAGGCTGGTATAATTGCAACATTTAAAAGGCATCTGAATGGATATATGAAAAGAAAGGTTTTGGAGAGATATGGGCTGGGTGCTGGCAGGTGAGACTCGATTTGGTTGGGATATCTGGTTGGCATGGATGAGTTAGACTGAAGGGTCTGTTTCCGTGCTGTATATCTCTATGGCTCTATGACTTTAAAAATTCAATTTTTACATGCATAAATTATCAGCTTTCCAATTAACAATGAAAGATGGACTTTTATGAAACTGTAATTTGTAATGAAATTTAATTGATAGATTTGTTGATCAATGGTATAAAATTGTTAGCTAGCATTTTATCAAATGCTGGTGCCAATCTATAGTGTTCTAATAAATCAACATTAAATTTAAAGAATATGATTGACAGACACGATTTGGAGATGCCGGTGTTGGACTGGGGTGTACAAAGTTAAAAATCACACAACACCAGGTTATAGTCCAACAGGTTTAATTGGAAGCACACAACCAACCACTTGATGAAGGAGCAGCTCTCCGAAAGCTAGTGCTTCCAATTAAACCTGTTGGACTATAACTTGGTGTGGTGTGATTTTTAATGATGGACAGATTTTGTGGTCAGCAGTGAATGAACAGCAAATTCATTTATTAACTTATATGTTCTCTTAGGCCTTCAGTGGAACATGCTGTGATCAAAAACATAATTTTACTCTTGATTAAGGCATCTATGGCCTGTAAGAACAGGAACCTGTGCATCTCCTTAAATAATACATTAAAGGATTGGTACTGAGCAGCACAGTGTCTGAGCCAAGAAATGTCAATTAGGCATGGTAAGTTAATGCAAAACCAGTTAAAGATAGCAAAATAAAGATAGGCGATGAAAGTTGGGCAATGCAGAGATAAAAGAATAAATTACAAGTTTTAAAAAACTTACATGTTTAAACTTTCCAACAATAATAGAAAAATAGAAACTCTTGTAAAAGTTCATTTTTGAAATCAGAGATTGTTTGGCAATAATTGAGACTTGCTGTTAAAAAGTACTTACAATGGATTAAACAAGCTTTAATTTTTTCTGGTGAGTAAAGTGTATATCTATCACATAAGGACACATTATTCCATGAGTTTCAATCTTGGTCAGATACTGTTAATACAAACTTCTGGAACAACAGTGTAACTCGCTCAGCAACTTCATTTCCGCAAGTAACTGCATATTTGCAGTCACCATCAGTTGACACTTTAATAATAATGAATGCTGAGAGTCTTGTTCTGTTTTTAGCACAAAACCAAAATACTTATTCAAAATGATAAACAATTTAAACTCTGTCAAGTTAGTATGAAAACATCTCATGCTTTGAACCAACTCCTTGCCCTGGATTTCCCTTGATTAAGAACAGCAAAGCAATCAGCACTTCTTGTCAAGGTAAAATTAACAGCAACATATACACTCCAGAATGTGGTAACTGGCCTTGACACCAAAATGTGACCATTAGAAATCACTTGAATACAACATTAATTAAAAATAACATTTAAGTTTTAAGAGTTCACAACAACAATGGTAATCAGACTAACTATTGAGTTGTTGGCAAGTGTGGGGGAATTCTTGAATGTCCCTACTATCTGGTGAGATGGGGTAATTGAAAGTCACTATTATTTATGATTTCTATCTCAATAGTTACACCAATAACTGTGACTTTCAACTGATCCCTCTCACCAATCTAAACAAATCAAATCAATCAAATCAGTGAAAAATATTTACCAGAATTTAGAAAAATGAGAGGTGAGAGGGCAGATAATGGGATGATGTAACCCTTAGTTCAGGAATCCAGAACTATGTCACAGTCTCAGAATAGAATGTCAATCATTTTGATTTAAGGAGAAATCTTTTCACTGAAATGATTCTGAATCTTTAAAATTGTGTACCACCAGGAGCTGTGGAAGTTCAGTCATTGGATAGTTCAAGACAGAGTTACAAAGATTTTGGGTACTAAACAAATTAAGGATATGGAGATAACTCCATCTTCCAGAATTACGGTAGAAATCAGCCATTATTCTACTAACTAGTGGAAAGAGTTCAAAAGGCTGGATGTTCTACTGCTGTTCCTATCTCTTACATTTTTATTGCAGCAATCTAAAGTTACAAGTAATTCAGCCTTAATGTAGGAAGTTATAAGTGGTAGAGTGTGATAGTTGCAACGGTTCAATAGAGGGTGCTCTTCTGAGGTTAGTGTTGAGCCAAATTGTTCAAACAGTATAAGTGAACTGCCTGTTCATTATAGCCTTGCAATGTTTGATATGACAGACAATGCAAACAAAGGGAAAATTGTAATTTTTCCTATACATTAGCACAACAAAATGGCAAACAGAAGTATAAACAAAAGTATCAAATACATGCAAAAAGAAATGCTATAGATTCTACAGTACTGATCATCATTACAAAAATTGTTTTAGGAACTATTTCTACCAGGAATTCTTTCCTAATTGTGTTCATGTTTCAGTGGAAAGATTTCTAATGGTTTAGTTTATGGTCCATCTGTAGTCCACTTAAATACATTATTCCAGAGATTAATTTGTGGGCGGCACGGTGGCACAGTGGTTAGCACTGCTGCCTCACAGCGCCAGAGACCTGGGTTCATTTCCCGACTCAGGCGACTGACTGTGTGGAGTTTGCATGTTCTCCCCATGTCTGCGTGGGTTTCCTCCGGGTGCTCCGGTTTCCTCCCACAGTCCAAAGATGTGCAGGTTAGGTGAATTGGCCATGCTAAATTGCCCTTAGTGTTAGGTAATAAGGGGTAAATGTAGGGGTATGGGTGGGTTGCGCTTTGGCGGGTCGATGTGGACTTGTTGGGCCAAAGGGCCTGTTTCCACACTGTAAGTAATCTAATCTAATTAATTTCTCTTTTCCCAATCCTTTAGTTCAGCTCTGTTGCTGCAGCACTTCCAAGAAGCAACAGGAAATTTGATTCCATTGTCTTCCAGCTGGACTTTTACTCTTTGTAAAGAAGTACACGGTAATGAGAAGACAGTTCTAATCAGAAGAGAAAATCCTTATGGAATAGATAAAGTTGGAAGTCAGGTTGTTTGAAATGTTTAACTAAGATCCCTGAGTACTTGCAGAAAGAGGGCCAATGCCAATGTGAAATGTGTTCAAACATAGAAACAAAATAAAATAGTTTTTCTTCAGAAAAAAATGAAATTTGAAAGCCTCAGTTATTAACTGAATAAAACAGTGTCTGGATTCAATCTATATTTTCAGTACATATTTTGACAGCAGAACTGTTTTTCTGGTATCCTTTAGCTGTATCTGGCAGTTACAAGACATCTCAATATGCAGTATCATTATCAGCTGCCAAGCCAGACCCAAAGACACTCTAAATTAGCATAAACACTATTTATTATTTTTTAGGAGGAACTACTTGCAGCTCAGCTGATAACAGGAATTCAATATTTGAATCATATGACCCTGTGTCCTCTCAGTTTGTAGTATATGCTAAGAACTGATTTTTGTATTTTTAATAATGACAAGAATTTTAATGAGTTTCTACTTTACTGAGAGTGCTATATTTTCAGGGGTGTTGTTTTCTGATGAAGTGTTAAATTTAGACCATCCCAAATGGGCATACATAATCCCCAGGGTCAGTATTTGAAGAATAGCAGGGAGATTCTCCCATGTCTAGGCCAGTATTTAAGTCTCTATCAACATTGATTAAAGACCCATTATCTGGTCACTCGTCTCTTATTGTTCATGAGATCTTGTTATGGGCAAAATGGTGAGCACTTTTCTAAATTAAAATAGAAAATACACATTGAAAGCACTTCCACGGCTGTAAGTATTTGGTACTTCCTGAGAGCATGAAAGGTTGCTATAGAAATACAAGTCTTTCACTTTACCTTTGTTTGTCGCCTGTTTCTGCCTCTTCCTGGTGTAAGAAACCATTCATATACTTTGCATGGATAAACCCAATATCATCATGATGAAATCTATATCCAGTTTGGACGTTTTCCATTGTTGCAAGTTACTCAGTAGTTATACATGCTATCAAGTAAAAATCATACTGCTAATTCATTATAAAAATAAGTTCAACATGAGGTTTACACCCAGGAAAAGGAGTGTTTAATTTAATTTTGGCGAGTTATGTTTTTGCAACATAGGGTGGCGCTATTTGTATTTAATGGTGTTGACTGCCTAGCTGACCATGATTAAGTTCAAGACTGGGTATTTACTTTTAACCAACCTGTTCACAGATGATATGACAGACCTCCGGAGCAGGTAGGACTTGAACCTGCAAGACTGTATTTGACCCTTAGAATATAATTAGTTAAGACCATTGCTTCAATTGAATATTTGGAATTCAAACCCGCTGGAGCATTGAAAGACAAGGAACGGTTGGTTGCCCTCCTCAATCAACATCCCTTTGAAGATTATTGCTGCTTAATAAGTTTTCTAAGCTGCACATGGAATTGGTGTGCAAACATTTTAAGACAAAAATGATTTCTATATTAAATATATTTTCAGATGATGATGAAATTAATTAATAAATTGTTAAAATATAACAAAAGATCTGGTTTGCAAAAATATACGAATACCATAGGTTCAAAATTTCAAAGTAATAATTGTCTTCCTTATCTTGCAGAACATTCAGATAAATGGAAATGATTTGGTCCACAGTTTATTTTAACCCCTCTGGAAAATAAATGATTGTTCCATTCCAGATCCTATGATGATGATGATCAGGGTTAGGTGGAAATGCAGAATTTAAATTACATTCAGATCAACAATGATCTTATTAAATGGCAGTGCAGGCTCAGGTGGCAAATTGGTTTACGCCTGCTCCTAACTCATGTATTCATAAGCTGATGTGGATTTTGCCAGTCATATAGTCCACAATGAGTTTCAGCGAGGTTTCACTGCTAAGGAAGAAAACATTGTTTATGGTTTCTGTTCCTGGTATTGTCAAGACAGTAAGAATGCACAGACAGTTGCTGAGGAATGGATTGAACGCAGTTGTGATCCTGCTGTCCTCCTTCAATTGTAATTACTGTCATTTATTCCATAAATCATATTGAATTTTATGGCATTGTTTTATGAAGTAATAGAGTATTCATCTAGAAGTTTTTGTCATGCTATATTTGTTTTGCATTTCACACTATAGCTTGGATATTAAGGTAGCAGAGAGTGTACAATGCAGATTTAATAGGATGCCACCTGTTTTGAAGAAACATATACCTGCGAAAAAAAATTGACAAGGTGGTGAGGGCTGGTCTGTAAAACAAAACAGATGAAGGAGTGACTTGATAAATGTGTTCACAATTATGATGAATGGGAAAAGTAGATAACCTGATTTCAGGTGGTTTCAGAGCATAGAACAAGAGGACAAAAGTATAAGTTTAAGTACACACAATTTAGGGTAAGAAGACAGAGGGTTGTGCAGTTGCCAAATGCATCTCAAGTGTGAGCATTTGAAGCTGAGATTGTGTTAATATTTAAGAACAGCCTGGATGGTTATTTTAAGGAAGAGCTTCTTTGTGGGCGGCACGGTGGCACAGTGGTTAGCACTGCTGCCTCACAGCGCCAGAGACCCGGGTTCAATTCCTGCCTCAGGCAACTGACTGTGTGGAGTTTGCACGTTCTCCCCGTGTCTGCGTGGGTTTCCTCCGGGTGCTCCGGTTTCCTCCCACAGTCCAAAGATGTGCAGGTAAGGTGAATTGGCCATGCTAAATTGTCCGTAGTGTTAGGTGTAGGGGTGTGGGTGGGTTGCACTTCGGCGGGTCGGTGTGGACTTGTTGGGCTGAAGGGCCTGTTTCCACACTGTAATGTAATCTAATCTAATCAAATCTAAAATAAATTTAAAATTTTGAAAGAGTGATGTTGAATTGAGACTCAGCTCACTTGGAGGATAATTAACATGAAATAAGTATTTAAATAGTGTTCTTCCTTGTTGTAATTACTATGCAGTTCAATATTATGGATTACAGATAAATAATGACCATTTGGATGCAGCATTGGAAAGCTACCCCACATCAATAGAATGGCATCCGAGCAATATTCATTCAGGAAAAGGAACATCTGTCAGCAAAAGAAAAATCATTTAAAAATTTACATTTTTCCACTTCTGGTCAGACAGATTGTGGAAGAATTACATTTGAGTTTTCCATCTGAAATCAGTTGTTCTAAATCGTTTAAAATATTGTTTACATCCATGTGTTGCTGTTGCTGTTGCTGTTGCTGCTGCAAAGAGCTTCTTTGTGAATGACCAAGCATTGAAATAAAGCTAAACAGTCCACTGAATGAAATATCTTCATTAACATCTACTTCAACTTAGAAAATGGGGCACTTCAGATTCATCCAAACTCAATTAAGTTCAGAGGTTCATATTCATTTTGAAAATATGAGGAAATGGATTCTTGAGATACGTACTCACCAACAAGAAGGCAGGTGAAACAGAAAACAGGCCTGTTTGTGACTCATTAAGGGAAGATTCAGCTGACAAGTCTGATATATAAGTTTATTCAATTTTTTTTTACTTGAGGAGAGAGGTAAGATTAGTTGCATTAAGATGAGAATTGATTAAAACTGTTTTTCTGTACATTTGTTTGTCTATGTAGAGTAGCTTTGTTATTTGTATCTGGCCTTGCTCACTGACTTGTTTTTAGTCTGAAAGATTGAAAAAGTACACATTAGGCACAATATCCAGTTCAGATTACAAGTTCTATTGGGCTGTTGGGTACATCATTGTAAATAAGATTCTCAGATCACTTATAGGAATACCCAATGAGAATGTCCAAAATTTGTATTAATTGGCAATATCCATCTGAGGTAAAATTTTATACTTGTGACACAATAACATAGTATCATTAGAATTTAATTAAATATGAAGAAAATGCATCTAAAATAAAAATGGTAGAAATTGCAATGGCATGCTTAGTAAAGTTGAGAAAATGACGATATTTCAAAAAAGGGAGTAACAGTTTCAGTAGAGAGAACAAGATCTTCATCTGAAGAAACTGGGATTAATATAGGCAGAAATAAAGATTAACACAACTGGAGAGAAGAGTGAAACAAGAATAATACAGATTTACAAGAGAGGGAACAATTCAAATTCAGATCATCGACAGAGAGAAGATTTGCTGTAGTTTGGAACTAGCAGAATAACATCCCTTAATAGCAAGTCTGATGAGTGAGGTCAAGTACATGTGGATCATTGTTTCAAAAACTCAAATCTTATTTCAATTTTTACAAAGGAAGACAATATTGATAATTTTATCTATATGGTTGAATAATTAGTTGGACAAAAAAGATTGGCCAACTTACCACTTCTTGGTAGAGACTCATAATATTTTTTATTATTTTTGTTTGAAAATCCAAAAATGCATGCTTTAACTAAAAGATTGAAGCTAGTAGATTCGCAGTTCAATCAAAAATAAATTTACTACATAAATATTCAAAGAACATGAATAACGATATATCTTAACTATTTGACTACACTAGAGTACTAAAGCAAATAAACAATTACTTACACATTAACCAAACATTTAAACTCATATTTTCTTCCACATCCATTTGACTTAAATGCCCAAAAAACACTATAAATTGGAAGAATAACCACTTCCTGCATAGTTTCAAAGACTCATATAAGGATTGAGATTTCTTGGGCATTCCACTAAGATTGTCCCTTGAAATTTTCACCAGTCCATTCAACAGGTTTGCCTCCTACCTCAATACAATTTCTCACGTCTCAAGCATCTTAGTGGGTTGCAACTGTCTTGGTTCTAATGTCATTCATCTCTAGAGTTTTGTATCTCATACCTCTCTTCTCAGCTTGGCTATCCTACAAGTCCAACTCACTGTTAGGAGAGACTTTCAGTTAACTGGACTTTCAAAATCATTTTAGCCAACATGAAATAATTTTATCTGAATCCTGGTTGAAAGGAATGTTCCCTCTAGCTAGTTTGTTCTAAACTAAACCCAAACTTGACTACAGAATCACACCTAAGCACATACTCACCATGTATTTAATTTCTAGCTGATGTTTTTTATTGTTTATCAGGCAGCTTGGCCATTTGATTAATTTTTCGAAGCAAGCTTTGATTTGCAATAAATCTTACAGTGTTAACTCATTCTTTAAAGAAATACAGCCTTGGATTAAAAAAGATCCCCATTCCTTAAAAGAACATGGGAAATTATGAAAGATGCTTATCATATATTATTTGCAAAGCCAGTTCTTTATTTTTTGCTTTCATTCAATCAGAATCAACTTGCACACAACAGAGTAGATTAATACAAATGGTACTTGCATATTGTTTGGAAGCATTGTATGGCAGCCTATTCAATGTAAGCATATCAAAGGAATTGAATACATCTTGAACTATTTTTGGTGTTCATTACTGAAGGATTCCACAGAATTTAGGATATAAAAGCAACTGGGAATGCCCATCAATTTGAGTAAATTTTAGTCATAACATGGGCTAGAATTTTATAAGGAGAAAGTGAGGTCTGCAGATGCTGGAGATCAGAGATGGAAATGTGTTGCTGGAAAAGCGCAGCAGGTCAGGCAGCATCTAGGGAACAGGAGAATCGACGTTTCGGGCATTAGCCCTTCTTCAGGAATGGGGAAGGTTTGTCCAGCAGGCTAAGATAAAAGATAGGAAGGAGGGACTTGGGGGAGGGGCGTCGGAAATGTGATAGGTGGAAAGAGGTCAAGGTGAGGGTGATAGGTCAGACTGGGGTGGGGGCAGAGAGGTCGGGAAGAAGATTGCAGGTTAGGAAGGCGGTGCTGAATTTGATGGATTTGACTGAGACAGGCTGGGGGGAGAGGAAATGCGGAAACTGGTGAAATCCGAGTTCATCCCTTGTGGTTGGAGGGTTCCTAGCCGGAAGATGAGGCGTTCTTCCTCCAACCGTCGTTTCGCTGTGGTCTGACAATGGAGGAGTCCAAAGACTTGCATATCTTTGGTGGAGTGGGAGGGGGAATTGAAATGTTGAGCTACAGGGTGGTTGGGTTGGTTTGTACGGGTGTCCCAGAGGTGTTCTCTGAAACGCTCCGCAAGTAGGCGGCCTGTCTCCCCAATATAGAGGAGGCCACATCGGGTGCAAAGGATGCAATAGATGATATGTGTGGAGGTACAGGTGAATCTGTGGCGGATATGGAAGTTTCATTTGGGGCCTTGGAGGGAGGTGAGGGGGGAGGTGTGGGCGCAAGTCTTGCACCTCCTGCGGTTGCAGGGGAAGGTGCCGGGAGTGGAGGTTGGGTTGGTGGGGGGTGTGGATTCTCCCAATTCCTTCGACCCATCCCATTCTCCCAATTCCTTTGACTCCGCCGCATCTGCTCCCAGGAGGACCAGTTCCAAAAACGCACATCCCAGATGGCCTCCTTCTTCAAGGACCGCAATTTCCCCCCCGACGTGGTCGACGATGCCCTCCACCGCATCTCTTCCACTTCCCGATCCTCCGCCCTTGAACCCCGCCCCTCCAACCGCCACCAGGACAGAACCCAACTGGTCCTCACCTACCACCCCACTAACCTCCATGTACAGCGCATCATCTGCCGTCATTTCCGCCACCTCCAAACGGACCCCACCACCAAGGATATATTTCCCTCCCCTGCCCTATCAGCTTTCCGTAAAGACCACTCCCTCCGTGACTCCCTCGTCAGATCCACACCCCCCACCAACCCAACCTCCACTCCCGGCACCTTCCCCTGCAACCGCAGGAGGTGCAAGACTTGCGCCCACACCTCCCCCATCACCTCCCTCCAAGGCCCCAAATGAAACTTCCATATCCGCCACAGATTCACCTGTACCTCCACACATATCATCTATTGCATCCTTTGCACCCGATGTGGCCTCTTCTATATTTGGGAGACAGGCCGCCTACTTGCGGAGCGTTTCAGAGAACACCTCTGGGACACCCGGACCAACCAACCCAACCACCCTGTAGCTCAACATTTCAATTCCCCCTCCCACTCCACCAAGGATATGCAGGTCTTTGGACTCCTCCATTGTCAGACCACAGCGAAACGACGGTTGGAGGAAGAACGCCTCATCTTCCGGCTAGGAACCCTCCAACCACAAGGGATGAACTCGGATTTCACCAGTTTCCTCATTTCCCCTCCCCCCAGCCTGTCTCAGTCAAATCCATCAAATTCAGCACCGCCTTCCTAACCTGCAATCTTCTTCCCGACCTCTCCGCCCCCACCCCAGTCTGACTTATCACCCTCACCTTGACCTCTTTCCACCTATCACATTTCCGACACCCCTCCCCCAAGTCCCTCCTCCCTATCTTTTATCTTAGCCTGCTGGACCAACTTTCCTCATTCCTGAAGAAGGGCTAATGCCCGAAACGTCGATTCTCCTGTTTCCTAGATGCTGCCTGACCTGCTGCGCTTTTCCAGCAACACATTTCCATCTCTAGAATTTTATAAGGTGTTCTCTGCTTAGCGTTTTTGACTTAATCTCTGAAGTGTGTATGTAAAAAATGTTATGAAGCTGAGGAAAAACAAGCAATAAAAATTTAGTAAGTAAGCTTGAAGATGTGAGGCACGTGTAACTAGCAAGTGGAATCATAATGAACTATGAAGACTTCTGCAACTTAGTGGAAAGGGAAAGATTTCCAAAGATCGTTCCAGATGATTTGACAATTTGATAACTTGACAGAGTGCAAAACTGCCAAGCGGCTAGTCAGACACAGTGTTTATTTTATTACCCTTAAGAACAGGTGAGCCATTACACAGATGAGAGACCAGATGTCTCGCACTGTTCCACAGAACACAGTTCAGTACAGAGTTGGCTCATTAAAGCCAGGATGAGGCTAAATGGATGGCCAGCCTCACTGATGTAACAGATATGAAATCAGGTGTTTTAAAGGTGGTGAGGTAGGTCAAAAAGTGAATCACCTCCTTCTAACTCCATTTTGATTTAGCCCCTTCCCCTCTCCGAACCTCTTTCTCACCTTTGATGGTTTGATTGACCCTTAACAGGCTTTGCATATAAATTATTCAATTGGAAGACATGGGTGATTTACTGGTGGTGGTAAATAGATTAAAAGATTACCATGACGGTTTAGTTATGGAGAGAAAATAAAGTCCAATTGTGTATAAGAGCACTTTTTGATATTAAAAACAAAAAAATAGATGAATCGCTCCTGTTCTGGAAAATTCTGCAGTAGATACCAGGAGGTTATATAAGATTATGAAGTTAAAAATCACACAGCACCAGGTTATAGTTGATTGGAAGCACACTAACTTTCGGAGCGACGATCCTTCATCAGGTGATAGTGGAGGGCTCGATCCTAACACAGAATTTATAGCAAAAATTTACAATATGATGTAACTGAAATTATACATTGAAAAATTGATTGTTAAGTCTTTCATCTGTCTGAATACCATGAAAGTTTCACTTCTTTCATGTGTAAATCACAAAACCTTTTTTTAAAAGTTGCATTCTCAGGTTAGCTGTTAACAATGGGTGATAGCTAGACAATATGTTGAAGGTGTTAGCCCCCTGTCTTCTCTGTCTATGCCATGATGTTTAGATTGATTCGAATCTAAAAAGTGAGATAACAGAGTTTTATATGAATTCATGCAGTTTTTGAGCAAAGTACAATGTAACTCTGCAAGTACAAATTCACCCCACAAAATATATGTGTGCATGTGGGTCTTTGTCTATCTGTGTGTATATGTCTGTCTGGGTTGGGGGTTGTGAATGTGAGAAAGTGTATGTGTGTGTGTGTAGTGAGTGTAAGCCTGTGAGGGGGTGCATGTGTGAGTGTGTGTGTCTGTAAGGATGTGTGTGGGTGTCTGTGTGCGCGTCTGTGTATATGTGTGTCCGTGTGTATGTGTGTATAGGAGTGCCTGTGCATGTGTGAGAGTGTGTGTGTGTAGGAATATCTGTGTGTGTGTATAGTGCAATGGTGGTCACCTGTAATGTGACATGAACCCAAGGTCCCGGTTGAGGACCTCCCTATGGGTACCGAACTTAGGTATCAGCCTCTGCTCAGTCATTTTTCACTGCTGCCTGTCCCGAAGTCCACCTTGGAGGATGGTCACCCGAAGGTCCGAGGGTGAATGTCCTGGACCACTGAAGTGTTCCTGAAGAAGGGCCTGTGCCCGAAACGTCGAATCTCCTGTTCCCTGGATGCTGCCTGACCTGCTGTGCTGTTCCAGCAATAAAGTTTCAACCACTGAAGTGTTCCCCAACTGTGATTGTTGTGTGGTGTCCATTCATCCGTTATCGTAGCGTTTGCTTAGTTTCCCCAATGTACCATGCCTCAGGGCATCTTTGCTTACAACGTATAAGATAGACAATGTTGGCTGAGTCACATGAGTACCTGCCATGTACAAGGTGGGAGGAGTCCCCACGCATAATGGTGGTATCTGTGTCCAGACTCTGGCACATCTTGCAGCACCTACCGTGACAGGGTTGTATGGTGTTGTCCTGAGAATCGGGCAGCTTGCTACGAACAATGATCTGTTTGAGGTTTGGTGGTTGTTTAAAGGCAAGTAGTGGAGGTGTAGGGAAGGTCTTGGTGAGGTGCTCATCCTCATTGATAATGTGTTGCAGGTCACGAAGAACATGGCATAATTTTTCAGCTCCTGGGAAATACTGAACAACAAAGGGTACCCTGTCGGTTGCAGCACGTGCCTGTCTCCTGAGGAGGTCATTACGGTTCCTTGCTGCAGCACGTCGGAACTGGCGGTTGATGAGTTGCGCATCGTGCCCCGTTCTTGTGAGGGCATCCTTGAGTACTTCCAGGTATCCGTCACGTTCCTCCTCATCTGAGCAGATCCGATGTACGCATAGGGCTTGTCCATAGGGGATGGTTGTTTTAATACGTTTTGGGTGGAAGCTGGAGAAGTGTAGCATTGTGAGGTTGTCTGTGGGTTTGCGGTAGAGTGTGATGCTGAGGTGTCCAACCTTGATGGAGATGCATGTGTCCAAGAATGAGACAGATAGTTGAGAGTAATCCATGGTGAGTTTGATGGTGGGGTGAAACTTGTTCACGTCACTGTGTAGTTTTGTCAGTGACTCCTCGCCATGGGTCCAGAGGAAGAAAATGTCATCAATGTACCTGGTGTATAATATTGGTTGGAGATCCTGCATAGAGAAGAAGTCTTGTTCGAACCTGTGCATAAAAATGTTGGCATATTGGGGTGCAAATTTGGTCCCCATGGCTGTTCCGTGTGTCTGGATGAAGAATTGGTTGTCAAAGGTGAAGACGTTGTGATCGAGGATAAAGCGGATGAGTTGTAGGGTGGTGTTTGGAGATTGGCAGTTGTTGGTGTTGAATACTGAGGCTGTTGCCGCGATGCCATCATTGTGGGGGATGTTGGTGTAGAGTGCGGAAACGTCCATTGTGACGAGGAATGTTCCCAGTTCGACTGGTCCGTGGGTTTCTGTAAGAAATCCATAGTGTCGCGACAGGATGGTTGAATGGGCACCGCACAACAATCAACAGACAGGAGTGTTCCCTCCCAGTTGGGGAACACTTCAGTGGTCCGGGACATTCGACCTCGGACCTTTGGGTGACCATCCTCCAAGGTGGACTTCTGGACAGACAGCAGCGAAAAGTGGCCGAGCAGATGCTGATAGCTAAGTTCGGTACCCATAGGGAGGGCCTCAATCGGGACCTTGGGTTCACGTCACATTACAGGTGACCACCATTGCACTATATACACACACAGTCACTTCTACACACACACACACTCTCACACAGACACTCCTATACACACATACACATGGGCACACATATACACAGACGTGCACACAGACACTCACACACACACACCCTTACAGACACACACACTCCCACACTTACACATGCACCCCCTTACAGACTTAAGACACTCTACATTCACTACACACACACCCATACACTTTCTCACACTCACAACCCCCAACCCAGACAGACACACAGATAGACCAAGACCCACATGCACACATATCTTTTGTGGGGTGAATTTGTACTTGCATGGTTACATTGTACTTTGCTCAAAAACTGCTTACATTCATGTAAAGGTCTGAGCTCAAAAACTGCATGAATTCATGTAAAACTCTGTTATCTCACTTTTTAGATTAGAATCAATCTAAACACCATGGCATAGACAGAGAACACAGGGGGCCAACACCTTCAACATATTGTCTAGCTATCACCCATTGTTAACAGCTAACCTGAGAATGCAACTTTTAAAAAAAGGTTTTGTGATTTACACATTAAAGAAGTGAAACTTTCATAGTTAAAAATCACACAGCACCAGGTTATAGTCCAACAGGTTTAATTGGAAGCACACCAGCTTTCGGAGCGACGCTCCTTCATCAGGTGGTAGTGGAGGGCTCAATCCTAACACACAGAATTTATTGCAAAAATTTACAGTGTGATGTAACTGAAATTATACATTGACAAAATTGATTGTCTGTTAAGCCTTTCATCTGTTAGAATGTAGTGATAGTTTCACTTCTTTCATGTGTAAATCACAAAACCTATTTTTAAAAGTTGCATTCTCAGGTTAGCTGTTAACAATGGTGATAGCTAGACAATATGTTGAAAGTGTTGGCCCCCTGTGTTCTCTGTCTATGCCATGATGTTTAGATTGATTCTAATCTAAAAAGTGAGATAACAGAGTTTTACATAAATTCATGCAGACGACTTCTACTGCTTTCCAAAAGTACACAAAGCCAACACACCGGGACGTCCCAAGGTGTCGGGCAATGGGACCCTATGTGAGAATCTCTCTGGCTATGTAGAAGGCATCTTGAAACCTATTGTACAGGGGATCTCCAGCTTCTGTCGCGACACTACAGATTTCTTACAGAAACTCAGCACCCACGGACCAGTTGAACCGGGAACATTCCTCGTCACAATGGACGTTTCCGCACTCTACACCAGCATCCCCCACAATGATGGCATCGCGGAAACAGCCTCAGTACTCAACACCAACAACTGCCAGTCTCCAAACACCATCCTACAACTCATCCACTTTATCCTCGATCACAACGTCTTCACCTTTGACAACCAGTTCTTCACCCAGACACACAGAACAGCCATGGGGACCAAATTTGCACCCCAATATGCCAACATTTTTATGCACAGGTTCGAACAAGACTTCTTCTCTATGCAGGATCTCCAACCAACATTATACACCAGGTATATTGATGACATTTTCTTCCTCTGGACCCATGGCGAGGAGTCACTGATAAAACTACACAGTGACATCAACAAGTTTCACCCCACCATCAAACTCACCATGGGCTACTCTCGACTGTCTGTCTCATTCTTGGACACAAGCGTCTCCATCAAAGATGGACACCTCAGACACACTCTACCGCAAACCCACAGACAACCTCACAATGCTACACTTCTCCAGCTTCCACCCAAAATGTATTAAAACAGCCATTCCCTATGGACAACCCTACGCATACACCGGATCTGCTCAGATGAGGAGAAACGTGACGGAAGTACTCAAGGATGCCCTCACAAGAAACAGGGTACGATGCTCAACTCATCGACCGCCAGTTCCGACGTGCCACAGCAAGGAACCGTAATGACCTCCTCAGGAGACAGACACGTGCTGCAACTGACAGGGTACCCTTTGTTGTTCAGTACTTCCCAGGAGCTGAAAAATTACGCCATGTTCTTCGTGACGTGCAACACATTATCAATGAGGATGAGCACCTCACCAAGACCTTCCCCACACCTCCACTACTTGCCTTTAAACAACCGCCAAACCTCAAACAGATCATTGTTCATAGCAAACTGCTCTCAGGACAACTCCATACAACCCTGTCACGGTGGACGTTGCAAGACATGTCAGATTGTGGACACAGATACCACTACTACGCGTGGCGACACCTCCCACCTTGTACATGGCAGGTATTCATGTGACTCAGCCAACATTGTCTATCTTATACATTGTAGGCAAGGATGCCCTGAGGCATGGTACATTGGGGAAACCGAGAAAAGGCTATGACAACGGATGAATGGCACCGCACAACAATCAACAGACAGGAGGATTTCCTCCCAGTTGGGGAACACTTCAGTGGTCCAGGACACTCAGCCTCGGACCTTCGGGTGACCATCCTCCAAGGTGGACTTCGGGACAGGCAGCAGAGAAAAATGGCTGAGCAGAGGCTGATACCTAAGTTCGGTACCCATAGGGAGGTCCTCAACCGGGACCTTGGGTTCATGTCACATTACAGGTGACCACCTTTGCACTATACACACAAAAACAGATACTCCTACACACACACACTCTCAGACACGCACAGGCACTCCTATACACACATACACATGGACACACATATACACAGACGCGCACAGAGACACCCACACACCCTTACAGGCACACACACACACAAACTCACACATGCACCCCCTCACAGGCTTACACTCACTACACACACACACACATACACTTCCTCACATTCACAACTCCCAACCCAGACAGACACACACACACACACAGATAGACAAAGACCCACATGCACACATATATTTAGTGGGGTGAATTTGTACTTGCAGAGTTACATTGTACTTTGCTCAAAAACTGCATGCATTCATGTAGAACTCTGAGCTCAAAAACTGCATGAATTTATCTAAAACTCTGTTATCTCACTTTTTAGATTAGAATCAATATAAACATCATGGCATAGACAGAGAACACAGGGGGCTAACACCTTCAACATATTGTCTAGCTATCACCATTGTTAACAGCTAACCTGAGAATGCAACTTTTAAAAAAAGGTTTTGTGATTTACACATGAAAGAAGTGAAACTATTACTGTATTCTAACAGATGAAAGGCTTAACAGACAATCAATTTTTCAATGTATAATTTCAGTTACATCATACTGTAAATTTTTGCTATAAAGTCTGTGTTAGGATTGTGCCCTCCACTATCACCTGATGAAGGAGCATCGCTCCGAAAGCTGGTGTGCTTCCAATTAAACCTGTTGGACTATAACCTGGTGTTGTGTGATTTTTGACTTTGTGCACCCCAGTCCAACACCGGCATCTCCAAATCATGAAACTTTCATGGTATTCAAACAGATGAAAGACTTAACAATCAATTTTTCAATGTATAATTTCAGTATATGGACTTCAGCAAGGCATTTGAGAAGGTTCCCTGTGATAGGGTCATTCATAAAGTCAGGAAGTATGGGATAAAGGGAGATTTGGCTATCTGGATTCAGAATTGGTTGGCTGACAGAAGGCAGAGAGTGGTTGTAGATGGAAAGTATTCTGCCTGGAGGACAGTGTTGAATGGGGTCCCACAGGGCTCTGTTCTTGGGCCTCTGCTCTTTGTAGTTTTTATAAATGGATGAGGAGATTGAGGGGTGGGTTAGTAAATTTGCAGATGACACAAAGGTTGGATGTATCGTCGATAGTATAGAGGGCTACTGCAGGCTGCAGCGCAACATAGACAGGATGCAGAGCTGGGCTGAGAAATGGCAGATGGAGTTCAACCTGGATAAATGCAAAGTGATGCATTTTGGAAGGTCGAACTCGAATGCTGAATATAGGATTCAAGGCAGGATTCTAGGCAGTATGGAGGAACATAGGGATCTAGGTGTCCAAGTTCATAGATCCCGCAAAGTTGCCACCCAAGTGGATGTGGTTGTTAAGAAAGCATATGGTGTTTTGGCTTTCATTAACAGGGGGATCAAGTTTAAGAGTCGCAAGGTTTTGCTGCAGCTCTAGAAGTCCCTGGTGAGACCACACTTGGAATATTGTGTCCAGTTCTGGTCGCCCTACTATAGGAAAGATACAGAGGCTTTGGAGAGGGTGCAAAGAAGATTTACCAGGATGCTGCCTGGACTGGAGGGCTTGCCTTATGAAGAAAGGTTGAATAAGCTTGTACTTTTCTCTCTGGAGAGAAGGAGGAAGAGAGGAGACCTGATCGAGGTGTACAAAATAATGAGTGGAATAGATAGAGTCAATAGCCAGAGAATTTTCCCCAGGGCAGGATTGACTGGTACGAGGTCATAGTTTGAAGATATTAGGAGGAAGGTATAAAGGAGATGTCAGAGGTAGGTTCTTTACGCAGAGAGTTGTGAATGCATGGAATGCATTGTTAGCTGTGGTGAAGGAAGCAGAGTCACTGGGGACATTTAAGCGACTGCTAGACATGCACATGGATAATAGTGAGTTGAGGAGTGTGTAGTTTAAGTTACTATATTTTACATTAGGATTAAACCTAGGCACAACATCTTGGCCTGTTCTGTGCTGTACTCCTCTATGTTTTAAATAGTTGCAAACAGGTAACATATGATGGCATTTTCAAATATGAAAGCAGGGAGACCAAGGATGGGAACAGAACATCCTAGGGAATTCAATCAGTAGGAAAGAACACAAAAGGTAAATAAGGTTTAGTTGGTGTTGTTAGTGAAGACGAAACTAATGCAACAATAAGAAAAGATATTGCAATAGAAAATCTTGATGTAGGATCAGTCTGGGTGAGAACTATGAAGAACAACCAGTGGAAATCATTTGTAGGTTTTGCCTATAGGCAGTCGAGAAGTGTGGCGCTGGAAAAGCACAGCCAGTCATGCAGCATCCGAGGAGTGGGAGAGTCGATGCTTCGAGCATAAGCCCTTCATCAGAAATGTGGGTGGGGCAAATGGAGGCTGAGAGATAAATAGGAGGGTGGGTATGGAGATGGATATGGGGGAAGGTAGATGCAGATGGGAGTTGATAGTGATAGGTTGGAGAGGAGGGTAGAGCAGATAGATGGGAAGGAAGATGGACAGTTAGGACAGTTCACGAGGGCATTGACGAGTTGGAAGGGTGGATCTGGGATGAGGTGTGGGGAGTGGATATAAGGAAATTGGTGAATCGATGTTGATGCCATGAGGTTGGAAGATGAGGTGTTTTTCCTCCAGTCATTGGGTGGCTTGGATTTGGTGGTGGAGGAGGCCCAGGACTTGCATGTTACCCTCCTATTAATCTCTCAGCCCCCTCCCCCCACATTCCTGATGAAGGGCTTAGCCTGAAACATTGACTCTCCTACTCCTCAGATGCTGCCTGACCTGCTTTTTTTTTCCAGCACCACATATTTTGACACTTATTTCTCCAGCTTCTGCAGTCCTCACTTTCTCTCAGTTACCTATAGGTAGCCAAGCAGAGGTAGTCAAGTTACTTGGCATTAAATAGGAAGTAAGAGATGCATGCAACAACAGTATTATACTTATCATGGGTGAAGTTAATATATATAGCAGTAAAGCTGCCACAGTCTTACTGGACCATAGGGTTACTCTCTGATTGGAGACAACTGACAAGTGATCGTTTTAACCTGAGGGTCACCATGCCTTCAAAGCAAGAGAGAAGTTTAGAAGTAGTATCCTTCCTGGTAACCTCAACCAATGTGGGAATTGAGTCCATGCTGTTGATATTCTGCATTGCAAACATGCTGCCCACCCTTACACACACCCTTACAGACACACACAGTCCCACACTCACACATGCACCCCCTCACAGACTTAAGACACTCTACACTCACTACTCACACACACATATACACTTTCTCGCACTCACAACCCCCAACCCAAACAGACACACAGACACACAAACACAGACTGACAAAGATCCACATGCATACATATATTTTGTGAGGTGAATTTGTACTTGCAGAGTTACATTGTACTTTGCTCAAAAACTGCATGCATTCGTGTAGAACTCTGAGCTCAAAAACTGCACGAATTCATGTAAAACTCCGTTACCTCATTTTTAAAATTAGAATCAGTTTAAACATCATGGCATAGACAGAGAACACAGGGGGCCAACACCTTCAACATATTGTCTAGCTATCACCCATTGTTAACAGCTAACCTGAGAATGCAACTTTTTAAAAAAAGGTTTTGTGATTTACACACAAAAGAAGTGAAACTATCATGGTATTCTCACAGATGAAAGGTTTAACAGACAATCAACCTTATACTTAAGGACCAAATGCATGCATTACAACTGTTATTCATTCCTTTTGGGTGGAAGAATCCAACAAAAGTGGTCCAACCATAGCTAGCAAACTAGAATGTTAGAATTCAGCAAAGGAGGACCAAGAGGCATATTAAGAGAGGGAAAATAGAGTATGGGAGTAAACTTGCAAATAACATAAAAGCAGACAATACACGCTTCTATAAATATGCAAAAACAAAATTATTAGTGATAACAAATATAGGCCACTTAAAGTCTGAAATGGGAAATTTATAATGGAGCACAAAGAAATGACAGAACAATTAAAAAGGACCTGGGGGCTGTCTTTTCACGCAGAAGGTGGTGCGTATATGGAACGAGCTGCCAGAGGAAGTCATGGAGGTGGGTACAATTACAACATTTGACATGTGATTTAGTGGTGGCAGCATCCTGATCTCAAGTAGGGAATTAGGAAACTCTTTCCTGGCTCTTCCTCTTCTTCATCTGGTCCACCTTCCATCTGATGAGGATTTCTTGATAAAGATTGCTCTTTGATAAAACCCGATAAGAACTGTTGCCTCTAAGGTCTGTTTGATGAGAACTACTCTCTGCCCCCAAGCATTCGTTGTTATATCATATTTCTCGGGGCAGGTTATTTTCTCTGTGTCAATCAATTGTCTGAATCATTTTGGCCAATGGCCATGGGACAACTACTCATGACGTAGGACAACCATTGTCCCCTTGCTCACCTCTAATTGAAGGTTAGTTTTCATTCCTTTTAAGAACAGAACCTTCTTATTTTCAAAACACGCTGATAATAGGGTACATTTGGCACCAGATAAACTGTTGATAGTAGTTAAATGTGCACTGTGACCTCTGTATTTCTTGTACTTTGTTTTCCCATGCTAGAATTTTAGAAAGTTAATTACGGCTGTTATAGCTGTCAAATGAAATACCATGCTCCAGAGTAAATACAAGGAGTATTCAGTAGAAGACATTCTAATATCCAACAGCCATGATCATGTTGAATGGCTGAGGAGGACTCGTGGGCTGTGTGATCAATGTTTGCACCTCTTTTTAAGTTTTTAATATTCTATGTTTCTTGGAATCATGGGATTGTCCCACAATTACAGCCTTCAGCAACATGTGGGTCAATGATTTAAATTTTGATGCACAGTGCTCCTCATACCACTTGGTAACATCTGCAACAAAGAAGGCTGGGTGTATTTTGGAACTGGAGAGTCATGCAAGTTGCAGCATTGGAAGGGTTGTGAAAGAATCAACAGATTTGGAGGCCTGTGACCAGTGCCACAAGGATCAGTGCTGAGTCCACTGCTTTTTGTAAATTATAATAATGACTTGAATGTGAACATAGGAGGCATAGTTAATAAGTTTATAGATGACACTAAAATTGGAGCTGTAGTGGATAGCGAAGAAGGTTACCTCAGAGTACAATGAGATTTTGAGATCAGATGGGCCAATGGACCGAGGAGTGGCAGATGGAGCTTAATTTAGATAAATGTGAGGTGCTGCATTTTGGAAAGGCAAATCAGGGCAGGACTTATACACTTAATGGTAAGGTCCTGGAGTATGTTGCTGAAAAAAGAGACCTTGTTCAGGTTCATAGTTCCTTGAAAGTGGAGCCTCAAATAGATAAAATAGTGAAGAAGGTGTTGGTTTGCTTTCCTTTGTTGCTCAGAGCATTGAGTATAGGAGTTAGGAGGTCATGTTGTGGTTGTACAGAACATTGGCGTATTGTGTGCAATTTTGGTCTCCCTCTTATGCATGTTTTAAAACATGAAATAATTCAGAAAAAATTTACAAGGATATTGCCAGGATTGGAGGTTTAGAGCTTTAGGGAGAGGCTGAATAGGCTGGGACTGTTTTCCCTGAAGCATCGGAGGCTGAGGTTATAGAGGTTTATAAAATCATGAGGGGCATGAATAGAGTAAAGAGATAAGGTGTTTTCGCTGGGTTAGGGGAGTCCAGAACTAGTGGGCATAAATTTAGGGTGAGAGGGGAAAGATATAAAAGTGACCTAAGGGGCGACTTTTTCACACGGAGGATGATACATGTATGGAATGAGGTGCCAGAGGAAGTGGTGGAGGCTGGTACAATTCCAACATTTAAAAGGCATTTGGATGGGTATATGAATAGGAAGGTTTTAAAGGGATATGGGCCAAGTGATGGCAAATGGGACTAGATTAATTTAGGATATCTGGTCGGCATGGACAAGTTAGACCGAAGGGTCTGTTTCCATGCTGTACATCTCTATGACTATATGACTAGGTATTTGGTTTTCTGAAATAATGGGCTGTCTCTGAAATGGAGAAGGGGTTCCTTGATTTCTCTTTTCTCCATTCTTGGTTTCTCCTCTTGCCCTGCTCACAGGTGGCTTGCTAGTTTTTCAAACTTGTCACATATCAGTCCCTGGCTTGAAATCACAGAGAAAATTTGTCAATTTTGACAAAAGAAAATTTGACTGCGATCCCATGTTATGTGACCAGATATCTCATGGTCAGATATAATGGTGTCACTGTGTCATTAGATCAATCCTCTAGAGATACCTGCAACTAGAATCAGCAGCACTAGTGTGCAGTATCATGGGAGTGGAAGTTGATGTGGTTAAGGTGTCCATTATTTTGATAGAGGATGGAGGATGCAGACAGCTCAAAATTAGAGATTAGAGTAATATATCACATGCCAATGCTGGACCAATGCAGATGCAGAAGTCACTAGCTAGACACTTTCAAAGTCAAACTCACTTTCAAAGCTGCAGGGAAAAATAGCAGTATTAAACAGGCTTGTTTCACTATGCCAATCATGGTGGCAATTACTGCACATAATGATCTTCAAGATTTCGCTATTCAGGGAGACCTGATAGGCACAAGCTGAGTAGAAAATAAAGAAGGTGCTGTTGGCTAACTATGATTAACAGAGGGACAGTTGATGTTACAGACTGACCATGAAGAGACAATACATTGTAAGTAGCAACCATCCATGCCGACCAGATATCCTAACCCAATCTAGTCCCACCTGACAGCACCCAGTGATGAATGGTACTCCTGTTCTTATGTTCCTATACCAGATAAATTACTGGTGGAAATCCGACAGAAGCCAGGAAGGATATTCAGCTGAAGCAACAGTTCCTGGTGCAGCTACAGCAGCTAAACCCAGGTAGTCTGGACATATCCTATCATGATTCAGAGGTACCGCTGTTGGACTGGGGTGGACAAAGTTAAAAATCACATAACACCAGGTTATAGTCCAACAGCTTTATTTGGAAGCACTAACTTTTGAAGTGCTATTTCTTCATTAGGTGGTTGTGGAGCAGAATCACAAGACACAGGACTTATAGCAACAAGACTGCATTATCATGGAATATAATATTAAACAAATTTAGATTAAGTCTTTCATCTTTTAGAACAATCACATTAGTTTTGATTGTTTCATATGTAAATCCCAGAAGGTTTTATAGTTACATTCTCAAGATATCTTGAACAATGGGTGCCATCTCAGCTCAGATAATGCATTGAAGGTGTGAGGTTAAAGTCTGTCTGTCTTCTAGTGTACAAAATCTTACATGGATTTATGCAGTTTTACTCATGTACTAATTAGCTCATGGCTCAGATACATAGTAATCCAGAGACTATTACCTTTTTGCTTCTGCTTTTTAATCTTGCCACTAGCTCCACATATTCCCTCAACAGAACCTTTTCCCTCTTTCTATTTATATCATTGATAACTATGTGGAGCATGGCAACTGGATTCTTCCCCTCTCACTCGCCATTTCTCTGCAGCCCAGATGAGATATCCTCAACCTGGGCACTTGGGGAGGCAACACAACCTTCAAGATTTTTAATACTGGCAACAGAGAACAGTGTCTATTCCTCTGACTATGTCATTCCTGATTACAACTGCATTTCTCTTCTTTCCACCTTCTCAATGGCTTCTCAACCCTTATCGGAAAAAAGGTTAGCCTCATTGCTATTAATCAAAGCAAGGTCTCCCAAAAAAAAGATGCAGCTGGGCATACAGACAAAGGCAGATACTAGCTTTGAAGTTTTAGTGTTGAATACAACTATGCAAATCCCAAAGATAAAAAATATTATTCTGGTGAACAAAACATTTGAAAACATGGAAAATGGAGCACTGTCTTTTGAAATTTCTATCATTGGAAGGTGTCAGGAACACGAAGCTTGATGTTTTTAGTGATTTTTAAATGCAAATCTCTGTGATGGATTCTCAAATACAAGAGGGTTTATAATTTTTCTTGTTGAGAAGGAAAGTATATGTTCCCCTTTAGCTTGGGAAGTTAAAAAGATTAGAAGAATAATAAAAAGTACCTTTGTGGCAGGCCCTCTCAGTCTTTGTGTGGTGGTAGATATGGTGTCTTTCTGAGGCAGTATATTAGAATAACTTCTAAAAAGTCGATCAGTAACACTACCTATTTGGTGCTACATCGATAATAAGTCACTTATGGAATAATGTAAACTCAGCAAAATGTACGTATGAAATGTTTGTATGCAGCTTTAAAAGAAAAGCTGCAGAATGGAGAAATCTCAAAATTGAAACGGATGGATGACAGCAATCAACTATCTGATCACTTTGCAAGGAAAGGAGCAAGCTCTAAGAAACTGTTGGGCACAGTGGATAACGAGTACTTGAAACTTTAATGTGCAGGAGGAAAAAAGAGCCCATAAGACTTTGTAAATTTTGCTTTGTTTGTTATTATTGTTATTATAGGGGTTTAACTTCTTTAAAAAGTGAATCTATTATTATCCAATAAGGTCTGAATGCTGGAAGCTGAGGAAACAGGTGATGTACATATTAATTAAGGATTAATTATTTAATAATTCCTTATATAAATATGGGGAATTAATAATCAGTGTGGTGTGTGTTTTATGGAGTGTGGTTAATTGAAGTAACGTTTTCACTAGAAACATTCCTTAGGCACAGTTCAAAACATTTGCCTTCTATTGTCTAACAATCCAGTCTATATCAAGATTAAAGCCTTTGGTGCAAACCCCAATATTTTGTAAATAACAAAGAGAAGTGTTTTTGAGACTCCCACACAAAAACAGTGAAAGGACTTGCCAGTTTTATTTACCAGTTGTATGGAATATCACTGAAGGGGGTGGTGTCAAAATGGTCATGGTCCAACATTCTGAAAACGTGGGAAGTAGAGCAAAGGATGTAAAGGAAAGTAAATCCTCATACGAAGTTCTAGTGAGGCAACATTGCTCATCTTAAACCCAGGACTAGTCAGAACCAGAAAGCTAACCAAGAGAAGGTAAGCTAGCCAACCGACAATGCAAATGGTGTTTAATAAAGTTATCGCACTTGTTTTTGAGGACAAGAAGTCAGTTAAAATTTAGATTTGATTAAGATTATTACTCTACACAATTGCTTGTCCACAACATACAATTAACAATTTGTATCTGACCTCATTTAAATGTTTTCAGTCTATTTATTGTAACAAGAGAAGTGCATGTCTCTTCTCTTGTTACAATTACAGGATTCTGAATTTTCATTTTTCTGAAGATTCTGTGGCTTTTCTCTAAAATTAAAGTGTGTTGGAACATCCCTGTTGAAATTCAACCCTACAGTATCCTGTTCAGATTACAAGGGTACATTATTGTTACTAATGTTATAAGTTTGCTGTTGATTAGATATTATTTGCTAATGCAGGTGCACACATGAATGTAAGACATTCAGATGGCTTACAAGAGTAACAAGTAATGCTCTATTTAAGAAAACTTCTAAGGCTGACTGAAATTTACAATAAGCCTATTGTGGCAAAAAGGCTAAGGGGAAGGTATTTGGTACAGTACAAGCATTTACAATGTAGCTTCACATATCAATTTAGTTTTAATGATTGCAAGCTGACATAGAATTTTGATAAATACAGATGTAATTAGTAAAGCAATGATATTGTAACAAAAATCATTGCATCATTTTCAAACCTCTGAATGATCTGTTCTGTAAGCTATGCACTCTCCCTTGGAATTAATCTCTTATATAATATAATATTGTCCTTTAAACAACACTTTTTCCAAATTTTGCAGAATACATGAATTTGTTGTCATTTTAATATTTTTGTTGATGAATTTTAACTGATGTGTTTCCCCTCATTCTTCCTTTCTACCTATTTGTATAAACTGAACTTGCTACATTAAGTCATCATGTGAGAATGCTGCCTTTGTCACAAAAAAGGAGTTGCCATGGTTCAGCAATTCTGTGAACAATTAATTGTGGAACTAACTTAATTAATTCAAGTTTAAATGGGAATAAACTACAATCTTGGTCTCATTACCTAGCTTTAAGTTACATTTTCTGTTGGGAACACATGGGGATTTATATAGCTTCAGGAACTCCTAATACTTTAAGAGCCAAATCTTACTTCTGCAGATGCAAAATAATCCCAATGCCTGCTATGGTGGTTCATGGAGGACCCTCTCCTTGCCTTGTCACATGCTTGAGGTGGATTGGTGCCTCTGAAGCTAAATAACCAAGTATCTCTATTTAATACAGAAAGATACCTATGGTTCTCCATGGACTATGACTAATTATCATTACTAGTACTGCAGACTGTCATAGAATATAGACATCATTAACAACTAATGTGGATTTGTATTGTCAATACAATGAGAGATCAGAGTCAGATTTCACATTTCTCCCTACCCCAATTGTGCTGGAAAATATAGAGTAATATTTACTATTGAAACACCACTAGATCAATCTGGACAATTGGTTGGCTTTTCATTTGGTAAGTCACATCTCATAAATGAGCATGAGCAGTCACTGGTAGCTGGAACACTTGTGGAGAGTCCTCAGCATGGGTGAGGGGTTTTGAAGGGAGCATTGTGATGGCGATATGACACAATCATCTCCAAACGTCACTGAATGAACATGGATGTTGAGCCTCATGGCTGTTATTGAGGAAGAAAATGTCAAATGTCCATCAGCAACTGGTAAATATCATGCACATTTTCCTCAATAGCAATGACAATTGTGGAATCTAATTCAGTCACTATTAGATTGCTAGTAGAACAGTTGGTGCTGTTCCATACACTCTTCTTGAGTTTGTCATGAAGTGAAGATCTAGACAGAGATACCTCTCCATGAATGGAAACCACAGATAAATGCTGGAAGGAGTTCCTCAGCTTTGGGAAGAGGCAGTTAAAAAGGACCCTTCCTGTGGTATTCAGCAGCGAGATTGCATGACTAGTCAATGTATAGGCAGTCACAAGCACTAGTGCTGCATTTGCAAGGTTCTCTGAATCCAGTGTGCTATGGACCAGGCCAGACTCCCTCAAGCATTTCAAGAAAGTAGCCTGAATCCTAACTTTGATAGTTGTTTTAAACAGGCGTAACGTGGATATTTCAGGAGTAAGGCAGCTGGTCAAACCACTTTGTTTTAAACAAAATAAAATTTATTTGCAAGATTACTGAATGAAACATAAACAGAAGACAACAGAATATAGAATAACGTAACCTATCTGAAAACCCAACAGGTTACCCCAACTAAATGATACTGTTCCAAATACTTGCAAAAATCCCCATACACATCTCTTGGCAAAAGGAAAAATCAAACAGAGGGTCTTACAGGAAAATTGTCAGACAGAGATGGTAGAGAGATTCAGCCTCAAAACTGACTGACTACTTTCAGTGAACAGCCAGACTGCTGAAAGCAAACCAAACCAGAGAAAAGCTGAGCTGGGAGAACTGGCCACTGCCCTATCATTGTACAAGTCTTTTAAAACTTGAAGGCCTTTTGCCTGAAGCAGTACCTGTTAGTTATAATCAAAATGGCCCTAAAACCCTTTAAACCTAGACTTTTTGGAACCACAGCTTTTATGACATCTGTGAAAAAAAGAAGCCAAGGACAGCAAAACCTTGTTGAAGGAGCAGCGCCTTCACCAATGGCAAGAAAGGAAGTCCAACAGCATTGTCCTCTCCCAAGATAATATTCCCAGAATTGAGATACTAACTCCTCTGGTCAAAACGTCATTCATATTATGAAGCCAGACTCCCAGAGCAACTGCTGTACACAGTAATCATTTGCAGTAGGAGACTCCATAGGATGAGAGCAGAAATATTTTAGAAAAGATCAAATTGATCTGCCAACTCAAGCGAAAGCCTGGCTTTTGACTGACCACCGACAGAAGGTTCATTTGGGATGCACCAGAAACATCAAGAGACTTTGTCAAGGAAACGCAAAGGCACAAGCAAGATGTTGGAGGGACCACATAAATTTCCAAATAGCCCATTTGCCCAACTTTCAAACACAATGTGTCCTGGATGTGGCAGTCTGTAGATGGCACATTGGAATAATCAGCTTTCTCAGAACCCTTCAAACTATGGTGGAAGCAAGTGGTACTCTATCTTAAGAAGGAGGATGTTGGTGCTGCAGGGAATTGTAAGATCACTTGTCATGAAATAAGTCAGCCTCTATTGAGCTTTGAGCAAGATTCCCAAATGAGTCTGTGCCCATTTGAATGATTTGCCAAATAATTACAATTTATTTTGCATATTTACAGTTGAAATCAATAGACAAGAGTCCTGAAATGTTATTTGTATTTATGAGTCTTTGGTGTTTCTGAGAGATAATAATGTTTACTCTCAGACCAAATGATGTTTATGAGGCCCCTCAATATCAAGTTCAGTTACAGCAGCCAAAATCAATCTATCAGTCAAGTTTGCAGCATGATGAGCTTTCTGTTCAGTGTTCAGGCACTGAAAATCTGATAAGGCCAAAGTGATCTATTGGCAGGGCTACACCAATGCTACCTTTAGAGAAACTACAAATCCACCATGATTAATTAATGGGAGAAAATCATATTAATTATCATTGAAATCATTGAGTATGAAAAAGCAAAATGTTTAGGGGCTGGAGAAGAGAAAAATAACCAAGAGGGCTGAATTTTAATGTTCTGACCAGTTGGTAATGGAAGAGTTCAACAATGTGTTAGAAACCAAAAGTGTATTTATTAGGGGATTTTGAAACAGGACCATTTCATTTACATCTGACATCCAGGTTTTCCAGCCTTCCAAACCCATGATTGCTTCCATCTAAAAGGACAAGGGCAGCAGACACATGGGGACATCACCACCTCTTTAAAGTTCCTCTCAAAACCACTTGCCATCTTGATTTGGAAATATATCAGTTCCCTCACTGTTGCTGGAAAAAAATCTGGAATTCCCTCCCTAGTGGCATTGTGAGTCTACCTACAGCACATGGACTGCAGCGGTTTGAGAAGGCAGCTCACCACCACCATCTCTAAGGTAACTATGGATGGGTAATAAATGCTGGCCTCACCAGCAATTCCCACATCTGATAATTTTTTTTTAAAGGTGGGATTAGAAGAAGGGGTGGAGTTAGACGGAAGGGAAAGAAAGTTTGGAAACCATGGATAGTTAGAACCTGAAAGGAACATTTGAAAGGAGAAGAAGTTGTTTTTTGCTAAAACTCAGATGAGGTAAAGGACGCAATGGAACAGTGGAAAACAGCAGCTTTGAGATAGGGTGAGGTGATGCTGCCAGAGAGATACATTAAGTGTGTAAATATGGCAGTGCAAAGCACTGGCTGCTGATCTCAGAATACAGTGAGAATGGCAGTCTCAGGAAGGCTTTGCGCTTCAGAGTTACTGTAATCCTGGGTGAATTTGAAACATAGAGGGTAGAGCTTCAGCTGGAATCCACAAAGAATAAGTCCAAGCTAGAGACAATTGCTGAGGAAGGAAATGTGGCCATGAAAGTGAGTTTTGACAAACACTTTATCAAAACCCAGGAGGAAAATGGAAAGAAATGAAGGCGAACAGGTTAA
The DNA here is from genome assembly GCF_037043375.1 of Chiloscyllium plagiosum. Taxonomy (NCBI): domain Eukaryota; kingdom Metazoa; phylum Chordata; class Chondrichthyes; order Orectolobiformes; family Hemiscylliidae; genus Chiloscyllium; species Chiloscyllium plagiosum. Next base: position 34,314,268 of record NW_028270155.1, on the reverse strand, counting down.
AGAAACAAACGGAAATCCGAAGTAAACAAGGCCAGAACTTTCTCAAGCTAGGCGTTCTGAAAAAGACTAATTTTCTTTAACTGCTTTTCTCTCTCCACAGATTCTGCCAGACCTACTTTCAGAACTGTTTCCAGCATTTTCTGGGTTGTTCTCAGACTTTCAATGTGTACATTATTTTGCCTTTATTACACTCAAAGCTCTGCTCTGCCGGACACAGATACCTTGATGTCTGTTGCTGAAGAGGATTATTCTGCTGCAGCAACAGAAAATGTGGTTCTAACATGTTCTCCAGAGGTGCTGTGTCGTGTTAGGAAGGATTTTAGAGGAGAATGCCTATATCTGGAGCACCATGGTATTTATTTCCATCAAAAAGCTGGATCATCAGCCATAACAGTCAACTCAGTGCACTCCACACCAATCACCTACACATTGAGACAAGATTGCTTTTTCTGAAGGCAATCTCTATGTCTTGGTTAGCAGTGAAGTACACACAAGACAATGAAAAGGAAGATGAAGAAAGGGCATATGAATTGGGGAGAAATTGTGTCAAAGCACTTCAACTTCTAACACTTTGCATTCTACTCAGTCAGAGTCCTGTGTGCAGCCTCCTCTCTGAATGGTGGAATCTGCCCAGATACAGGTCAGACAGCCTTGTATAGGGCCCTCATAGCTTTCAATACCCAGAGAATCTTCACCAAGAGCAGCTGCAGTTGGATCAAATAAACGTGCAGCCTTTATCTTCACTGAAGCTGTATGGTTGCACATAGGAAAACCAGAAAAAAAGAAAGCGTTGTGTAGTTATACAAGATGTTCTCTTGGGTGTTAAAGTGTCACATATCTGTTTAGTACTTTTCAGCCATAAATATGTCAAATTTCATTGTCTCTTTTTGGCTATTTTTGCCTCTGCCAACCTATCTTGTGAACCATGAAATTATGAGAGATGTTATCAGCAATGAATAATATGTCATTTTTTCAATACTGTATTTTGTATATTCTGTGGGCATCACTGGCTAGAAAGCATTATTGCCCAACACTAATTAACCTTGAGTGGGTGAGTTGCCTTTTTGAACTACAACTAATGTGGAGCTGGTACCCCTAGAGTGCCATTACGGGTAACTTCACAGTAACAATGAGGAACAGTAAAACAGCCTCATTCCTGAAGAAGGGCTTATGCCCGAAACGTCGATTCTCCTGTTCCCTGGATGCTGCCTGACCTGCTGCGCTTTTCCAGCAACACATTTTCAGCTCAACAGTAATACAGCTCCAACCCAGAATGGTGCAAGGCATGGAGGGGAATTCAGATGGTGGTATCTTTGTCTTTTTATGTGGTAAAGGTTGTAGGTTTGAAAAAAGTTTAAAGGAGACTTAGTGAGATGCTATTCATGCAGGATGCTTTGTCATAGACTATGTTGAAGATCTTCTGTGCTGTTGGATATACTCTTTTACAGGCAATTGAAGAGTATTTCTCCACACTGTGACTTGTGCCTTGAAGATGATGGACAGGTTTGGGGAGTCAGGAAGTGAGTTACTTGTTTCAGAATTTGCAACAACCTACCTAGTCTTGTAGTCACAATATTTATGCAGTTGGTCCAGTTCAGTTTCTTGGAAAAGAGAACCCCAGGAAGTTGAAAGTGGAAGATTCAGCAATAATAATACCATAAAATGACAAGGGGGGATGATTAAATTCTCTCTTTTTGGAAATGATCATTGGTGAGCAATAGTTTGGCATGAATATTACTTGCTATTTATCGCTCAAGCCAGAAACTTGTCCAAGTCTTGCTGCACATGGACACGCACTACTTCAGTATCTGAGAAGTCATGAATGGGGCTGATCACAGCACAATCCTTTGTGAACATTCTGACCTTATAACGGAGGGAAAGTTATTAATAAGCAAGCTGAAGGTGGTTGGTATAGGAAATGTGAGGAAAATCAATTAGCTTGCAATATTGCTTTATGCTACAGGCTCAGATTGGTGAGGATGGTGGAGCTCATAGTGGGTTCAAATTCTTTCTGTTAGATAGTTGCACTGCTTCAAGTGAATTGAAGTGTTCCTGAATGAGACCATCTTGGGAATCCCTGGTGGTGATGTTTTCAGGTGCAGGTGCCCAGGTCACAATAGGTTCCTCCTCTTCATCCCCTGCCCCTTCCCCTCCTGCTCCTGAAAATGTTACTATTCACCTTCCTTCCCCAGGATCGATAGTTTGTATTGCACAATGTTGTATCAGGTACAGAATATTACAAGAATTTTAAAAAACCATTGCTGGAACATAGTGAAGGCACATCGTCCAGAACCTGAAACACATCTTTAGTATTCTGATAGTTTCCTCAATGATAACTCCTCGAATCTCCCTTTCTTCAGTGTCACTAGCAGAGCTTTTCATAGGTTTCATCAGTCAGGTCCTTAAAGGCTAGTTCCTTTCTCTAAGGAAATATCCTATGACTGCTTGGACTATGAATACTTGGGAAAAGCTTGACTCGCATAGGAAGAAGGCAGCATGGCAATTTCTTGAGAATCTTGGGAAATTATCCATCGTGTTTCTTTAATTGTTGCATTCCAGCCAAAAATTAATGGAATGAAATCCTGTTCAATTGACTAATATTGCTGTCTCATTACTAGAGGTGGGTACGTAAGCCAAATACGTAATTAAATGCTGAATTGACCTTGACCACCATAGACAATAAGTGCCCACCTTACCCAGTTGAGCAATCACCTGATAGAAACATCTGAGCATTCTGAGGCAATGTTCCTCAGTAGTGCCCAGGTAACTATTGCCCTGCCTTTAAGTGTACCTTGTATTGGGGTGACACCTTCCAAGATTTGGGGTTCTATGCTATCCCCATGGCTGATATTTCAGCAGAACTGCACTAATGCTGTCCTGTTTCTCTTGTTTCTCACTATCAGTCCAGTTATCCTCAGCTCCTGTTCTGTTTGAGAATGCTGAAAGCCAGAAGTTCAGATCAAAAGCAAAATCTTCCAAGATGGCAGAAACAATTTCCTGGCAATTACTTCCTCAAGTCTTTTCAGCAAATACCCAGATCGAGAGAAGTATGCAGATGTCTTAAGTACTTCAATTCTTTTTTGCCTGATAACTGCTCAGTCTCTCAATACTTGGCAATTTCAAGAGGACCACAAAACCTGTGCACTCTGAGTCTAAACCACTGGTTGAAAACTAAACTTAGTTGCCATTTAACATATTAGTCTCCGAGGTATCTAACCCTTAAAAGTTTCTCATGAACTAACAATTGTACTCAGATTCCTGCCATGTTGGCAGCTTACTTATTTTCAAGTCAAGCTCTTCAGCGATGTTATTACATACCTCTAGAGCAGGTGAGACTTGAACTCAGGACTCCTGGACCAGACGTAGGTACCTACCAATGCAGAACCCTGTGCTCTCAGTTTCTGCTTTTGAAGTGAGTCACCCATGCAGGCAGGTTAGAAATGCCCACTGGCTGATGAATTCTTTGCATTCACCTGAAACACAGCTGCAACTTGTCAGAGAATCAATGGAACTCACAGAGGATTGATGATTCTTGGATGTTTATTAGACACTTGCCCTGTTTCTCCAAGGGCTTTACCAAGGTTAGGGCAGTGAGATGAAGGAAACTCCACAATTACATTAAAGTAAATCCAGCAAGACCACAGCTGTGTATAAACCAAATAGAATGGTGTATGAGAAATGACATCAAGTGAGAGGATTTGAAGACCAATGAGCAAACAATGAGCAAATCTCTATCTTAAATGGGGTCTGTGTGGGACACTTTTCTTTCAGAATTAGTAAATTCCTCAATTGGCCTAAAGGCACACAGGCCACCTGATGCCTCTCCCACTGTGTGCATATTTATGGCAGGACAGGGTGAAACAGGTAGGTGAAAGAAAGTGAGGGCTGCAGATGCTGGAGAATCAGAGTTGAAAAGTATGGCATTGGAAAAGCACAGCAGGTCAGGCAGTATCCGGGAGAGTCAAAGTTTATGGCAGAAGCCCTTCATCAAGAATGTGCTGGTATAACAGCACCCATGGCATTGTGCTCAATTTTATGATCCCATCTGCCTGCCAATTCTCCCAAGGGGAGCATGACATTTAGCCTAAGTTGTCATTTACTAATCCAAAATATTTTAACATTGCAAGTACTTTGAGTCAAATTTTAAAATTTTCATATCTCTTTTCCAGACAGCCATTTATTTTAATAACTAAATAAAAGAAGCTGCATGCTGTTTGATTCATTATTTCAACTAGAGGTAATTAAGTTTTAATTTTATAAATTGATTTCGATGGAATGGTAAGCTGTTACAATCCTTATCATCACGGTCTTGGATTTTGACTTTTTTTCAAGTTACAGATGAAAACATCTTCAGTAGAGGAATGTTGGATAATTTGACATTGGGCCTTGAAGTGAGCTTGTTACAATGTTTTTTTTATATTTTAACAAATGACATTCTTTACTGTTATTTTCTCATAAGAGGAAGGGAAGTACATCTTCTCTGGTGGTGAATATATTTGCTGTCAGCTGTATGAGTCATTGATGTCACTGCTGTGTTTTACCTTTTCCACAAGTCATTAATCTAAGAATTATTGATCTGAGTGATTTTGATAGGGAGCTAAGAAAAAGTAAATAATAAATTTTACATCATTTAATACATCCAGCCACCATTTCCCATTTGGAGAGAGCCTGGACAGTTTGTTCCAGAAAGTATTGTACTCTCCATTGTAAATATTACTGTATTTGAAAAAAAACATAGCTTATGAGTAATTTATAGAATTCAATGGTGATTTATAGCTTACTGCACAATAACCTTTCAATGTGTAAATTAAAGGCAATAGAAGTTTGTGAATTACTGTTTTAAGAATTGGCAACAGGTTACCATTCACAAATAAAATTTAAATGCTCACTGGGATATCACCCCATCCACCACCTTAAACACTCACTCCCACCGCTATGCATGCACAGTGGCAGCAGTGTGTGCCACTTACAAAATGTACTGCAAAACCTCTCCAAGGCTCTTTCAACAGTACCTTCCAAATCCATAACTTGTTCATTGAAGTACAATGGTAATGGATGTATAAGATCAACATTGCATTTAGATTTCAAGGCCCCATACCTCATCCTGAGTTGGAGTTACCATTCTTTCGCTGTCACTGTATCAAAATCATGAAATCTCTTTCCTAAATGTAATGTAGACATACATTTACAACATGGGCTGCAGCAGTTCAAGAAAGTAAGTCACCAAGTAATTAGGGATGGACCACAAATGCTGACCAATGCCCATGTGTCATTAAAATATTTTTAAAATCCCAAACCCTGACCCCACTCTCTCCATCCTGTCAATAATGCTGTCATACTACAGGACTATCAATCTACTATTCCCAACGCTCATAATCCACACTTACCGCAACTGCTACAATGTAAGAATTACACAGCAAATCTAATCCCACATTCCAATTTCCAATGCTACCATTGTCGGCTGACTTTCCATGACAGCTCATATCCAAGAATTTGACAGCCAGTATTCTTACATACAACATACAAATTATAAGCAGGAGTAGGCTATTTAGCTACTCAACCTGTTCTGCCATTCAGTAAGATCATGTCTGATCTGATTGTAAACTTAAATCTGCATACCTACCTATCTCTGATAATCTTTCAACCTCTTGCTCAATAAGTAACAAGCTATCTCTACCTTAAGAATATTCAAGGAGTCTTAAATGGCAACCCTTAATTTTGAAACAGTGAAAAAAAAAATCTCCTCCAAATGTACCCTGTCAAGACACTCCAAGATCTATATGTTCCAAACGAGCCTCTTACTCATATAAACTCCAATGGAGACAAGTGTAGCCTTTCCAAATTTTCCTCATAAGACAATACTCAACACTTTAATTCTATGTATTAGTCTGGTACTGAACTGTTTCCAATGCAGGCTGACAACATGAAGTGTATTGCTCAGGTTTATTCCTCCATCCAATAATGGTCCAGCAATGTTCAATTTCTCCCCATGAATGCCACAGAAAGCGACATCACTCAAGTATTGGCTTCCTTTCTAGCTTGGTTGAGCTACAAATCCATTTCATGAAGATGCATGCTACAATTGTCATGTAGAAATTATATTTTACTAGGAATTTTGGCATCTTTCATGTCTGAGTGATAAACCTTTTGCAGAAATAGAATACCGAAAAGGATTGATATTGCATCAGTTATTTTCATGTACCTTGATTGCTTATTCTCTGTAATATCAGAATCAGATGCTTGAGGCCCACTTCAAGCCTAATGTACTCAGTATTGCCAACTTTGATTCATTTCTGGAGATTTGATCAGATGACATCTTATCTCATCATATCAGTAAACATTAATGCACTTATCCTGTACATAAAGGTTGGATCTTTGTTGTTGGATATCTTTGCCCATGATTTTCTGTCAGTCATAGTTGTGCTAGATTCTGGAAATCATCCATGATACTGTGAAAAGAAACAAAGGATATGGAAAAGGAGAAACTAAAAGTGGAGGAATAATTGTCAAAAACTGGAATGACTAATTAACAGCAAATCAATGTGAATGTATTCACAACTCATAGTAAAACTCGGATTTCCCTCATAACCAATAACAATACAATGACCCACTGAAAGTTTAAATGCAGCTGGTAGTAAAAGAGTGTAATTCTCTAATCCTCACTAATTGCAGCAACTTGACAACAGCTCCATCAAGTATGACTTCTAAATATTGTTAATCACCTGTTCAAAGACATAATTATAATCTTTGGAGCAGGCCTCCTGGCTCAGAGATAGGAATGTCACCACTGTGCCACAAGAGCCCTGACATATGACCTCAATCATTTAAAATAAATAGAGCAGTAGGTGCACAGTGTTATCACCACCTCCAAGTTCCTCTCTAAGCAATATATAATGTTGGCTTGGCAGTATATCATTGTTCTTTTTGCTGCATCAAAGGACTGGAGTTCTCTATCTTACATCAGTCAGGGAGAATTTTTACCACAGATTGTGGCCATTGTAGAGGCAATTCTTGGCTCCTTTCCAAGGTAATTGTGGGCAATTCAGCAATTCTCAAATCCTGTGAATGAATAAATAAAATATTCTACCTATAACTAATAGTAATTTTAAGGCCAACTGAAATTGCAGCATTAGGCCGGGCCAGTCTCAGGTTTCGCTGAACTCTTTGCTAGGTCTTATAGTGTTGTTCATACTCACCACATTGCTATTAGCCCTGCAGGAAATATTAATCCCTGTCTTCAGTTCCCAAATCTCTCTGGTGCCATAGTCCCATCAGAACGTCCCCAGCCCCACCGCCATTCCTCGTCTCCCTCCCTATCCCCACCTCTTTGCCCACAGTTGCAACTTCATGGAAAATTATATTGGGACTAGACAAACCTGAATATGGGAAAAGGATTTTTAGCAACATAACAGTTCTTTGAAAACTTACTGCATGTCCATAATGCCTATTCTTTGTTCTTTTATCTGTAATGTTTTTGAAGCTCCATCAGAGGGAAGGAACAAAATAAGGAAAAGTACAATTTTTCTGCAAGATGTATTGGAGGCACACATTTGTAGGAGGTACTCTCTGGAACTAAAGGCTACATTCCAATGATGTTCGAGGTGCAAACTGCATGGTTGGAGCTGATAGATAGGGTCAGTGGAATCTTGCATAGGTCCTGGGTACAAATAAGGAAATAGTTTAATTGAATCAGGATGTGTACACAACTTTGTATACTTTATTATTATTGGGCCATATTACAAATGGCACAAAATAAAATTGAGAATAACAATGAAGTACCATGTAAATCATCCAAACATACTTTCCTCTTATCTATATAATTGCAATAAAGCTGCAGGATACAATTTTTGGAAGGCATACAAATAGCTTATACTGTGAACTTTGAATGCTCAGTTTTAATCTGAAACAGCACTGCAATACAACTACAGTACATGCAAAGTGCATTGGATCATATCCACACTAGGAGGGATGTGCACTTGCCACAGGGCTTCATGTTTGGATGTTCTGCCATCTTGTAACATCTGGATACCTTGCCTGTGCTTCTAAGTAAAGATGCTCACAAATCACAAGTAAGTGATAGGCTATCCTATCACTTTGACAAAAATTGTCTTACAGTCTTGATTTTGATGTTGTTTCATGTGTAACATTAGACCACATTTCAATTGGAATAACCGATTGTAAGTGCTACGTATAAGCTCAGTACTTGAGGAATGATGGAGGCATTGACTTTGCACAATACTTAGTCTTCCTGACAATGTTTGACTTTGTTCTCTTCAAATGTTGAAATCATTTGATAGTAAAGATTTCCCCATTTGAATTTATCCAAGCTTATTTTTCCCCATCTAATGGGATCCAACATGCAAGCTCTAAGATTGGCTGTCAGATTGTATTTATTGTGTATTTATTGCACCGTTGTATGCAAGACTTCACTGTCTTGAAATTGGCTACTATGTAACTACATAACACCTGACTGTACTTAAAGAGTAATTCATTCAATGTCGAGCACACTGGAATGCACACGATTGTGTAAACACTGGCCTCTATGCCAAAATCACTGGAGCCCCTCTCTCCTGCAAAGCTTCCCTCTACAGTCTGCCAAGGACTGTCCCTGCGTGTACTTGTGCCTAAGTTTCTATTCCTGCCGACTGGCCAGGCACTCAAATTGGCTCAGTGTCAACCAGAAATCAGCAAAGACTTATTTAAACAATGTCAGTCGCTCCATGTTCCCAGGCCTTCTATTAGATTCTCCTGCAGCCTCTTTGCCCTTCTATTACTATTTCAGTCAGCTTCTCTCATTAATGCTTCAGACACCTTGGTTCCAACAGACATGAATTTGTGCTGCTAGATTTGACAGGGAGCTATGGAACAGCTCTCAGCGGTTCATGATCCCTGGCTTTGCAGTATGTTTTATTTGTTCAAGTGATGGAACAAGGCCATAATTTATTGCCCATTCCTAATTGCCTTTGAGAAGCTGGAGGAATTCTTGAAGTATTAGATCCATGATGTGTAAATATACCCACAGCACTATGAAGGAGGGAGATTCTGGAATTTGACCCAGTGACACCGAAGGAATGTGGGATGGCAATACCTCTCACTGGTATTCTATGGTTTGTTGTGATGTGAATTGCAAGTCATCCTGCAAGGGTGTGTTGCACATGAGATTTGGCAAGAGAATTGATATGTAAAATAGCTCTCAGACTGACTGCAGATGTCTTCTCTCAACTCCCTCAAATGACTAATAAAATGCCAGCGTGCTTTGGCAGCCTCTGCCATCTTGATCAAGGACCAAGCCATAGCAGAGTCAGTACGTGGCCCAATTCTCGCCTCTGTCCCTTGAAGCTTGGCACCACATTTGATTCTTCAACTTAGGAAGCATTTACACATAAAGTAATAGTAAATTAGGCACAATGGCACCTCCTGGTATTTGCACAACACAACACAGATGTCACCAATAAAAGTTAAACACTTTTTCATTCTCAGTACAGACTGTTTATTTTAACAACAACCTAAATCAACATTTTACGTAAAGAAACTTCCCAAGACATTTTGCAGGAGCACAGTGAAGTAAAATAAGCAAGGTGCAAGGGCAGATGGTCAAAAGTTTGCTCAAATAAATACTATTTGAGCAAGGTTTTAAAGAACAAAAGCAGGCTGAGACCATAAGCTGCAGAAGTGGGCCACTCTATTTTGGCATTCAACTAGATCATTGCTGACCTGATATTCTTCAACTCCATTTTTTTGCTTTATCTGTATAATCCTTGATACCCTTACTGATAAAATAAATCTTAGCCTTCAATATAATTAATGACTCAGCCTCAACAGCCCTCTGCAATAAAGAATTCTGCAGAGTCACAATCCTCAGGAAAAATCATCTTTATATTTTTATTGGGCAACCACTTACTCTGAGATTATATCCTCTAGTCCTGGACTCTTCCACAAAGGGAAACAACCTCCTAGCAGTTAGCCTATCAATCTTTCAAAGATTTTATATATTTCATGAGGTCTCCTCTCATTCATTTAAATTTCAATGAATGCATGTTCAACTTAGTCAACTTGGTCTCATAAGAAAAATCTTTCTTTACCCAGAATAAACCTCATGAACTGTCTCTGAACTGCCACAAATGTCAGTATGTATATCCTTAGATAGGGGAGCAAAACTGTTCACAGTATTTCATCTGTGATTTGATTAGTAGCTTGCATTGTTTTTGCAAAACCTTCCTACTTTTAAACTTCATTCCCTTTGAAATAAAGAGCAGCATTCCATTTACTTTGCCATTATGTCCTGAACTTGGGTGTTAGTTTTTTGTGATTCATGCATTAACACCCCTAAATCCCTCTGTGCTGTAGCTTGCTGTAGTCTTTCCCCAACCAAATAAAATTCAACTCCTCTATTCCTCCCATTAATGTGCATAGCATCGCATTTTCCCACATTACATACCATTTGCAAAGATTGTTCCCACTCAATTAACCCGCCTATATCTCTTTCGGGTCTTTGTGTCATCTTCAGCAATTACCTTCCTACCTACTTTTGTGTCATTCACACATTTAGTGACAGTACATTCACTTCCCTCATCCAAGTAGTTAATATATATTATAAATAATTCTGATTCCAGCACTGTAGAACTCCACTACATGTTTATTCTGAAAATGCCTCCTTTATTCCAACTTGTATTAGTAAGCCAAACTTCTATCCATTCAAATACATTTCCTCAACATCAGCGGCTCTTATATTAAGTAACCACATTATCATATTTTGTGCTGTACCTTATGAAATACTTCTCAGAAATCCAAATATATATTTCATCTACTGGTTCCCCTTAGTCTATATTGTTTGTTACCTCATCAAAGAACTCAAATAAATTTGTCTAGCGAGATCTCCCTTGTATGAAGCTATGCTGACTCTCCTTAATTAAATTATATGTTTCTAAATGTACTGCTATTTATCCAGCATTTAACCCATAACACATATGTTATAGATATATTATTGTTGGCCTATAGTTACCTTTTCTTTGTTTCGTTACATTTTTGAATAAGTCACATTGACAGTTTTCCAGTGGTCTGGAAATTTCCAGAATCTGAGGATTCTTGGAAGATTACTACCAGTGCATCCATTATCTCTAGAGCTTCCTTTAAATTCTCAGATGCAACCTATCAGGTCTAGTGAACATATTGGCCTATAAAGTTAAAAATCACACAACACCAGGTTATAGTCCAACAGGTTTAATTGGAAGCACACTAGCTTTCGGAGCGACGCTCCTTCATCAGGTGATTGTGGAGGGTTCGATCGTAGCACAGAATTTATAGCAAAAATTTGCAGTGTGATGTAACTGAAATTATACATTGAAGAATTGATTGTCTGTTAAGCCTTTCATCTGTTAGAATACAGTGATAGTTTCACTTCTTTCATGTATAAATCACAAAACCCTTTTTTTAAAAGTTGCATTCTCGGGTTAGCTGTTAACAATGGTGATAGCGAGACAATATGTTGAAGGTGTTAGCCCCCTGTGTTCTGTGTCTATGACCTGATGTTTAGATTGATTCCAATCTAAAAAGTGAGATAACAGAGTTTTACATAAATTCATGCAGTTTTTGAGCTCAGAGTTCTACATGAATGTATGTAGTTTCCCCAACATTTCCTTTAATGGGAGGAATAGAGGAGCTGAATTTTATTTGAATGGGGAAAGACTACAGCAAGCTATAGCACAGAGGGATTTAGGGGTGTTAATGCATGAATCACAAAAAAGCTAACACCCAAGTTCAGGACATAATGGTAAAGTAAAGTAAACCACATACATTCATGTCGAACTCTGAGCTCAAAAACTGCATGAATTTATGTAAACCTCTGTTATCTCACTTTTTAGTTTGGAATCAATCTAAACATCAGGTCATAGACAGAGAACACAGGGGGCTAACACCTTCAACATATTGTCTAGCTATCACCATTGTTAACAGCTAACCCGAGAATGCAACTTTAAAAAAAAGGGTTTTGTGATTTACACATGAAAGAAGTGAAACTACCACTGTATTCTAACAGATGAAAGGCTTAACAGACAATCAATTCTTCAATGTATAATTTCAGTTACATCACACTGCAAAGTTTTGTTATAAATTCTGTGTTACGATCGAGCCCTCCACAATCACCTGATGAAGGAGCATCGCTCCGAAAGCTAGTGTGCTTCCAATTAAACCTGTTGGACTATAACCTGGTGTTGTGTGATTTTTAACTTTGTACACCCCAGTCCAACACCGGCATCTCCGAATCATATTGGCCTATAAGACTCATTATTTCCCGTTGTACTATTTTTTTTGGATGAGATTCACTACAGCATGGAAACAGGCCCTTGAGCCCAACAAGTCCACACCGACCCTCCAAAGAGCAACCCACCCAGACCCATTACCCTACATTCACCCCTGACTAATGCACCTAGCACGACGGGCAATTTAGCGTGGCCAATTCACCAAACCTGCACATCTTTGGAGTGTGGGAGGAAACCAGAGCACCCGGAGGAAACCCACGCAGACATGGGGAGAATGTGCAAACTCCACACAGACAGTTGCCCGAGGCGGGAATTGAATCCAGGTCCCTGGCACTGTGAGGCAGCAGTGCTAACCACTGAGCCACCATACTGCCCTTTAGTGATAGTTATGTATTTCTTTCCTTCTCCCTACTTCCACCTTTAGCTCCTTGATTATTTAGTAATTTTGGAATTTTATTAATATCCTCCACTGTAGACTGATGCAAAGCATTCATTCAACTCCTTTATGATTTCCTGATTACCCATTATCATTTCTTCAGTTTTGTTCTCTAAGGGCCAATGTTCTCTTTAGTCTTTTTCCTCCTTTTTATGTATTAAAAGAAGTTCTTACTGTCCATTTTTAGATGACTTGCTAGTTTGCCCTACTGGTTTATTTTCTCATTTTTTGCTTACCTTTTGTTAATTTTTAAAACTTTCTAAATCCTCTGCCTTGTCACTAGGCTTTGACACATTGTATGTTTTTTTCTCCATTTGATATTATGCTTTATTTCCTTGGTTAACCTTGGTTGGTTTATCCCATTTCCAGAATTTTCTTCCATTTTGCCAGAGTGGCGAGGAGAGAAGGTGAGGTGAAGCGAGGGCTGCCGGGAATGTAAGGGCTTAATTTATATTTGGGCAGTGATGTCACCGATCGGCTGCAGAGCATTGTAAAAGGAGACGGTGAACAGCCAGTTGTCTTGGTGCACATAGGTTCTGGATCAGTGGTGCTGGAAGAGCACAGCAATTCAGGCAGCATCTGCTCATCGGATGCTGCCTGAATTGCTGTGCTCTTCCAGCACCACTGATCCAGAATCTGGTTTCCAGCATCTGCAGTCATTGTTTTTACCACCTTGGTGCACATAGGCACCAACGATATGAGTAGAAAACAAGATGATGTCCTGCAAGAAGAATTCAGGGAGCTAGGAGAGAAGTTAAAGAGGAGGACCTCAAAGGTAGTGATCTCGGGATTACTACCAGTGCCATGTGCTAGCCAGCGTAGAACTGAGAAAATAGGCAGGATGAACATGTGGCTTGAGAGATGGTGTAGGAGGGAAGGGTTCAGATTTGTTGGACATTGGGACCAGTTCTGGGGAAGATGGGACAATTACAAAATGGACAGTCTACATCTGAACCAGACTGGAACCAATGTCCTTGGGGGAGTTTTTGCTACTACTGTTGGGGAAGTTTTAAAGTAATATAGCAGGGGACTGGGAACCAGAAGAGAAAACAAGTAGGCAGCAAGGTGGAGACTAGAGACTGTAAGAATTATGAAGATAGCATTAATAAAGGGAAGATTAGGCAGAGAGCAGATGAGCGCAAAAGAAATGGTGACCTGAAATGCATCTACTTTAATGCAAGGAGTATAGTGTGTAAGGCAGATGAACTTAGGGCTTAGATTGGTGCCTGGGAGTATGACGTTATTGCAATCACAGAGACTTGGTTGAAGGAAGGGCACGATGATTGGCAACTAGATGTTCCAGGGTAGAGATGTTTCAGACAGGACAGGGAGGGAAGTAAAAGGGGGTGGAGTTGTATTGCTGGTCAGGGATGATATCACGGCTGTGCTAAAGGAGGACTCTATGGACGTCTTGGGTAGTGAGGTTTTATGGGTGGAGCTGAGAAATAAGAAGGGTGCAGTTACATTGTTGGGGCTGTATTACAGGCCTCCCAACAGTGAGCGTGAGGTAGAAGAACAAATAGGTAAACAGATTATGGAAAGATGTAGAGGCAACAGGGTGGTGGTGATGGGAGATTTTAATTTTCCCAACATTGACTGGGATACACGTAATGTCAGAGGTCTGTATGGGGTAGAATTTGTAAGAAGCGTCCAGGAGAGTTTTCTGGTGCAGTATGTCAATAGTTCGACGAGGGAAGGGGCCATATTGGACCTGGTACTGGGGAACGAGCCAGGACAGGTGGTCGAAGTTGCGGTGGGGGATTTCTTTGGGATCAGTGACCACAATTCTGTAAGTTTTAGAATACTCATAGATAAAGAAGAGTGTGGTCCTAAGGGAAGCGTACTAAACTGGGCCAAGGCCAATTGTATCAAAATTAGGCAGGAGCTCAGAAATGTGGATTGGATACAGCTGTTTGAAGGGAAGTCCACATTTGAGATGTGGGAGGCTTTCAAAGATGGGTTAAAGTTAGTTCAGGATAGGCATGCCCCATTGAAGGCAAAGGATAGGAAGGGCAAGATTCATGAACCATGGATGACAGGAGAAATTGTACGACTAGCCAAGGGGAAAAGGGAAGCATACATAAGGTCTAGGCAGATAAGAACAGAACGGGCCCTGGAGGAATATCGGAAGAGTAGGACAAGTCTTAAAGGAGGAATCAAGCGGGCTAAAATGGGTAATGAAATAGCTTTAGCAAGCAGAATGAAAGAGAATCCCAAAGCATTTTATTCTTATATAAGAAGCAAGCAGGTAGCTAGAGAAAGGATTGGTCCACTAAGGGATAATGAAGGAAGGCTGTGTGTCGAACCTGAGAGATTCTGAATGATTACTTTGCATCAGTGTTCACTGAGGAGAGGAACATGATGAATCTTGAGGTTAGAGGTAGAAGTTTGATTAGTCTGGATCACGTTGTCATAAGTAGGGAAGAGGTGTTGGGTCGGCGAGAGGTTATTAAGGTGGAAAAATCCCCAGGACTGGATGGAATCTATTCCAGGTTCCTGAGGGAGGCAGGAGAGGAAATAGCTGGGGCCCTGACAGCTATCTTTGTGGCATCCTTAAATACAGGTAAGGTGCCGTAGGAGTGGAAAATTGCTCATGTTGTCCCCTGTACAAGAAGGGTAGTAGGGATATTCCGGGTAACTACAGACCAGTGGGCCTGACGTCGGTGGTGGGAAAGTTGCTGGAGAGGATACTGAGTTATAGGATCTATTTATATTTAGAAAAGAATGGGCTTATCAGTGATAGGCAACATCATTTTGTGTGGGGGAGATCATGCCTTACCAACTTAATAGAGTTCTTTGAGGAAGTGACCAAATTGATAGATGAAGGATGGGCTGTTGATGTCATATACACGGACTTTAGTAAGGCATTTGATAAGGTTCCCCATGGTAGACTAATGGAGAAAGTGAAATCATATGGTGTGCAGGATGTTCTAGCTAAGTGGATAAAGAACTGGTTGAGCAACAGGAGACAGAGAGTAATAGTTGAAGGGAGTTTCTCAAAATGGAGAAACGTGACCAGTGGTGTTCCACAGGGGTCAGTGTTAGGGCCACTGTTGTTTGTGATATACATAAATGATCTGGAAGAGGGCACTGTTGGTATGATCAGCAAGTTTGCAGATGACACGAAGGTTGGTGGAGTAGCAGAAAGCATAAGGGACTGTCAGAGAATACAAGAGAATACAGATAGACTGGAGAGTTGGGCGGAAAAGCGGCAGATGGTTTTCAATCCAGACAAATGTGAGGTGATGCATTTAGGCAAGACTAAGTCTAGAGCGAATTATACAATGAACGGAAGAGCCATGGGAAAAGTTGATGGGCAGAGAGATCTGGGAGTGCAGGTCCACTGTACCCTGAAGGTTGCTGCACAGGTGGATAGAGTGGTCAAGAAGGCATATAGTATGCTTGCCTTCATTGAACGGGGTATTGAGTATAAGAGCTGGCAAGTCATGTAAAAATTGTACAAGACATTGGTTCGGCTGCATTTAGAATACTGCATACAGTTCTGATCACCACATTACCAAAAGGGTGTGGACACTTTGGAGAGGGCGCAGAGAAGGTTTACGAGGATGTTGCCTGGTATGGAAGGTGCTAGCTATGAAGAGAGGTTGAGTAGGTTAGGTTTATTTTCATTAGCAAAAAGGAGATTGAGGGGGACTGATTGAGGTTTGCAAAATCATGAAGGGTATAGACAGGGTGGATAGAGACAAGCTTTTTCCCAGGGTGAAGGATACAATAACAATAGGTCACGCTTTCAAGGTGAGAGGTGGAAAGTTTAAGGGAGATACATGCGGTAAGTATTTCACACATTTGGAATGCGTTGCCAACAGAAGTGATAGAGGCAGGCACATTAGATTCATTTAAAATGCGTCTGGACAAATGCCTGAGTAGGTGGGGAGCAAAGGGATACAGATGTTTAGGAATTGGGCGACAGGTTTAGACAGTACATTTGAATCGGCTCAGGCTTGGAGGGCTGAAGGGCCTGTTCCTGGGCTGTAAATTTTCTTTGTTCTTTGTTCTTTGTTCCCACTGGGATATTTCTTGGGTGTGAGTCATAAATTAAGTAGAGAAGAAGAGAGATTTAGGGAAAGTATTCCAGAGCTTTGGTGTGAGGCAGCCAAAATCATAGCAATCAATAGTGAAGCAAATAAAACATATACAATTATTCCAAAACTAAAAGCTCACAGAATGCTATACTCGAAAAACAGTTGCCCCTTTAGATGTGCAGTATCACTTTGTCCATGCAAATCATCTGATTTAATCCCACCTTCCTATTTGATATTCATGTGCTTTAGTGTTCTTTCTTAGCTATTAAATTCCTTTAATAAATGCTTTTGAATTCTGCTACAACATTCTGTGTGGCAAAAACATTTCACTTTCTACCCCCTGTATTAGTATCTCTCTAATTTCCCCTTTATTCTTTGTGATTATCTCAAGCTGTGCCCTCTTGTTACTGTCTCACTGACTAATGAAAAAAATCCATTACTGTTCAAGTTCTCATAGTAATTCATAATTATGGAATCCTATCTCACTATTCTGATCACCAGTTCAGAAAGCTTTAACTTTTCCAGTCCCTCTTCAGAACTAACTTCTCATCCTGTGATAATATACCATGTTACCTTTTATATCCGTTCTATAATAGGTTTTCCAAAACAGCAGAATGTACTGAAACTGTTACTTAACTGTAAGCTCTTTCAGAAGTGCAACATTACCTCCTTGCCTTTGTTCTCCATGCCTCTGGATACAGAATCCCTTTGAAACACCACATATTTGCAATATTAGAAACTTCCTTTTGACCTTACCCCCACCCTCTGCTTTTTGCCCTCCAACAATCTTTTATTTCAATTGACAATATTCTCTTAATTTTATGTTATTATCTTCTTCAGATTTTTTTAATGTGATACCTCATCAAATGCTTTTTTAAAAAGAATGTCCATGTAAACACATCACTCAATTTCAGTGCTAGGAACTCTCTAAGTAAATCAGTATCCTTAAAAAAGAATGGTGAAAGATGCAGTTAAAACTATAGCAGGCAGGAATGGAGAGGGTATTGTTTCTCAATACATTGTGCAGTATTTCATTCATCTGCAATATTTGTGATATATGATGTTTTGTCCCTGGAGCCAACACAACTCAAGTGGGAAATCAAAACCTTGAATTGTCCTACTAAAATTCAACTATTGAATTCTCAATGTCTTGATCTTCTTAATTTGAACATGACACTGGTATTCAGTTTAAGGGCCTTCTACCTACTAAAAACAAGATTCAAGGTGGAACTGTGCAAAAAGACTCAATTTTAGAGCAATGCCCTGAAAGACATACAGTCCCATATTTGGTCAAGTGATTTTTGAGGCGTCTCTCCTGTTCAAACCCTTACATACTTCCTTTTCCGTGTTTTAGGAAACACAATTCCTGTTTTTTGGCCCTTTCATTGATTTGGCCTGCAATTATTAGAGCAGGCATTAACTCTACTGCAATCAGAAACCTTCTACAGTCACTGAAGCTTGGGAGCAGCTGTCAAAAAAGAAAAAGTATGTGTTTTAATAAAAATTTCAATTTGGATAGTTAATCCTTAAATATTATATTTTTATTCATAGATGCATAGAGCAAAATACTACAAAAGGAAGCCATTTAATCTATCCAATTCATCCTGGCTCTTTCAAAGAGCCATCCAGATAGTTCCACTGCCCTGCTCTTCCTTACATTTTTTCCTCTTTATGTACTTATCTAATTCTCTTTATTAGGCCACTGTAAATCTGTTTTCATTGTGCTACAGACAGTACATTTTAAATTCTAAGCAACTCTGCAGAAAGGAATTTTACTCTTACTCTTACATGGGTGGCACGGTGGCTCAGTGGCTAGCACTGCTGCCTCACAGTGCTAAGGTCCCAGGTTCAATTCTAGCCTTGGGTGACTATCTGTGTGAAGTTTGCACGTTCTCCCTGTGTCTGTGTGGGTTTCCTCTCACAGTCCAAAGATGTGCAGGTCAGGTGAATTGGCCATGCTAAATTGTCCATAATGTTAGGTGCATTTGTCAGAGGGGGATGGGTATCTCTTCGGAGGGTCGGTGTATACTTGTTGGGCTGAAGGGCCTGTTTCCACACAGTAGGAAATCTAATCTAACCTTACTGTCTCTGCTTCATTTGCCAGTTACCTAATATCTGTGCCCTCTGGTTACCAAACTTTCTGCCTTTGGAAATAGACTCTTCTTATTTACTACGTGTAAATCATACAAGATTTTAAATACTTCTATTGAATTTCTTCTTAGTTTCCTTTATTCTATGTTTCACAAGATTAGACACCAGTATTTTGAAAATATGATTTTTAAAACTTCCAGTTAGTTGTCACTGTTGCAAACTGAACTGAGACAGTGCATACTGCTTAAAAATGTGAAGCCAGCTTATTATGGAGATAGGATAACAAAAGAATTGCCCTCATGATTGGGTGTGTGGAAAGATAGAAACTTCCTATAGTCTAAGCAGCCAACAAAACATATTATGGCCTCAGGAATAAACAATAACAGTTGAAAAATACTGGACATTGATACATTGTTGTCACGAGGAGACTCATCAAAAATAATTTCTTGGAAATACATCTTGGAAACTGCATTCCAAAGGAGATTCCGAGACCTTCTAGAGATTACTGGAAGGGAAGCTTTTGTACCTGCCTCTCTCTTTCCTTAAGAAATTAGCTTGGTGCTAGGGACCTGAGTACTTTACAATAAATGCAACATCTGCTACTGCAGACTACATCAAGAAATCAGAAAATCCTCTGATTTAAAATTAGCACATTCGAAAGAGAGTGTATTTAAATTTTATCTTGCCATTGACTTTCAATAAATAAATTATCATCTCTGTAGAGGTCAAAACTTTGGCTTCAGGTTTAACCTTACATCTCAAAAACAATTAAAAGTCTCTAAACTGTATTTTTTTAAATTGTCCTTTATAATGAACACTAACACATCTTAACTTTGCATATGTGTATGTGTTGACCAAAATGATGTTGCATCTTAATTATTTTGCTTGGATTGATCGGTAATACAATATCTTTCTTTCATTCAAGAAACCTTGCAATTAGTTAATTCTTGATTAAAGAAGAACAAACTACATTTTAATGTTCATTGGATAAGGGCATTGCTGGCGAGGCCAGCATTTATTATCCATTCCTAATTGGCCAGAGAATAATTAAGAGTCACACTTCTATGACTCTGGAATCACATGTAGACCAGATCAGGTAAGGGCAGCAGATTTCCTTCCCTCATGGACATTAAGGAATAATCTGGGTTGTACAATAACCAATTTCAGTTAGAGTCATCATCAGTCTAGCTTTTTATTCCAGATTTTTATTAAATTCAATTTCGCTATCTATCATGGTCGGGTTCAAAGCCATGTCTCCAGAACATTAAATCTGGAATTCCGGATTACTAGTCTAAAGACGTTATCACTATGCCGCTGATACCTTTGAACCTCATGCTAAGAAGAATTTAAACCTGTGTTACACCCAGCTGAGCAGATTGAAAAAAAGAGGAGCCAGTTCACCTCTCCTCACCTGGCTATACATAAGTCATACACCAGTAAAACAATCCCAAGTTCAACAAGTTCATCTATTTACTGGATTTTCTTATGCCTCTTCTGGAAATAAATCTCTTTTATACTTTTTTTCAATGCAAACCCTTATATCCTTCCTAAAGTGCAGTGAGGCTGAATTAATGTTTTGTATAGTTTAGCATAACTTCCTTGTTTTTGCATTGCCTTGCATGTCTCTAATTAAGTCCAGCATATGTTTTATTAACTACTTCATTAATGTCACATGCCAGTTTCAAAGATTTATGCACAACAACTCCTCTGTCTTTGGCCTCAAATGGAAATTTTATTATTTCGATAGCTTTGTCTCTCCTGTTTTTTTCTATCAAATCTACAAGCTCTAAGTTTTTGATGTTGAATTTTCAACGTTGAATTATTTTTAAAAATTACAATATACCCCTCTCAATTTGTGATGTTGAATGGCTGTTTGCTCATTCCATCAGTCTTCCTAAATCTTCCCGAAAGCCATTCACTTTTTGTTACATTTCCCAGCTTGGAGTCACTTTGTAATTTTAAATTTGCACTGTCTCTTCACATCCAAGACACTAAATAATGTCAAAACATCAGCGATACTCATATTGAATACATGGGAACATAACTATGTACACATCTTGAAAAACATTCACTACAACTTTATTTTCAATCCCTTAGTCATTCTTGTTAAAAATCTCTTTTATGTATATCAAATTGAAAACCAGAAAATGCATCTTTCCTTTAAAAATTCCTTGAATGAGTTATTAATTCCAAAGCAGACAATTATACTGAAAATTAATCTATTACAGATGGTTTTAACTTGTCTGAGGAAGCCAATATTTTACTTCTCAAATCAAATTTAGGCTATGTGAATTACTTACTGTAGATTAGACAATTGCAGTACTCATGTGAGGTCCTACCAGAAACTATATTAATTGCAAAGTCCATTTCAGCCAAACTAATTTCTGCTACGGAAAAAATATCGTAACAAGTAATTTAATCCCAACCAACCATTCCCTTTTTAAATAGGCTGTATCATTACATGTCAATAATTTATGTTCAAAATAAATCAATGAACAGTATCCAACTGTACAGGAACCCCTGCCAAAACCATTCACTATTCTTGAATCATTCGGATAACACCAGGCTTTTTTTCCTCCACTTCTCCTGTCTCCTGAAATTCTCCTCTTCTATCTCTTCCATTGTCATTTCCAACAATCAATATCATGGACTTCTTTGTCCTTGTGATTGTGATCAATTGTTCACCTGCATTCCACTCTATCCCCCTGGGCTATTCAGCCAGACTTCCACCAAGATTCTCTCCATCCTGTTTTTTGTACTTACATGTCCTCTAGTTTCCTCCCTTAAGATCTCTATAAACTCATCTTGTCCATGATAACTAGCTCCTCAAGCTAAAGTTGAGGAGTTATTCTAATTAACTGCTATTCCAATCTTTTCAATCTTCTTACCTTATTTCAATTTAACTGTTGCTGTTTCAACTTCCCTTCCTGATCTACTCTAACACACATTGTAAATAGCTCTCCCTCCTCAGGTATAGGCACTGCTTCTTTCTGAATCTGCTGTCATTGGCCCATTGGTTTACTATTAACTATTCTGTACTTGGAAACTACCGACCCATTTCTAACCTTACTTATCTCTCCAAATTTTTGAACCTGCTGTCATCTCCCACATACACATTTATTTTTCGTGCAACTCCGTCATCTTGCCGAACACATTTCATCCATTATCCCAACACTGAAGCTATTCCAAGGAGAGGCACGCATGCCATTCTCTGACTCTGCAATCATGTTTTTTTTTATTAATTAATGGAATGAGGGCATTGCTTTATAGGGCAGCATTTGCTGCCCATCCCTAATTGCCGAGAGGGCAGTTAAGAGTCAACCATATTGCTGTGGGTCTGGAGTCATATGTTGGCCCTATGTGGGTCTAAAGGACTATAGTGAACCAGATGGGTTTTTCTGATAACCAATAATGGTCATCATTAGAGTTTTAATTCCAGATTTGTGATTTCAAATTCCACCATCTGCCATGGCAGATGCAAGCCCTGGTCTCCAGAACATTACCTAAATCTCTGGATTAACAGCCCTGTGATAGGCATCACCTTCCCGTAAACTCTCCCTTCATTTTTACTTCATCTCCCAATCCATCCACAGCCATTTCTGACATTTGAGAAGCTTCAATTTCTAACAGTTGTCATGATACTATGTCTTTAAGAGATGTATGTTGTCCTGGGTTTTTTTTATGAAAAAAGGTTGAGTCAAAGGTTCCAGGAGGTCTGCTCCAAAGCCAATGAAGTAAAACAGCTTGCAAGACCTTGGGTTTTTTTATTCATGTGGAACAATAGAAGTAGCCTGAACAGGTTGGATCAAACGCCCACAGAAGCAAGATTTTTAATTCAGCCTTCAGAGGCAGTTGCTGGGCTCTTGAAGCTGAATGTGAAAGTTCTTATTCCTCTCTCTGTTACTGCTAAACGCTGGGTTTTTTTTACTGCTGCTAGAATTATGTGTGAGACAATCTCATTTACTGACTTTGCCTTTGCCAAGGATGTGCTTATGGAATATTACTTTTTTGGAACAATTAACGAGTATTACAATTTTATAAATTTCAATAGAGTTACTGTTAAGCCAATTCTTTTAACTATGGTGTATGAATAAAGTGTGCTTTGCTTCAAGCCTGATACTTGCCTTTAAAATAAGAAAAAATTAGGATCTAGGCTTTCTCCTTGATATGTTTTGAAGGAGTTTGATCTGGTCCAACACATAGTTAATTGTTGCAAATACCAATATCTAAAGTGTAATTTCAGCAAACAATTTCATCTTCCTCCCATGCCATCTATCGGCTCACAGGCTTCCAATTTGACCCTGAGCTAAGCTTCTGGGACCATAGTCTCTCCATCACAAAAGCTTCTTCATTCACTTCCTTAAATATTGTGTGCTCTCTATTGAATCTACATTTTAAAAAATTTCTTCATAGGATGTGATTAGACTAGTGTTTATTGGCCTTGAGAATGTTGTGATGAATTGGCCTCTTGAATGTTGCAGTTGATTGGGGTGTAGGTGCAGTTAGAACATAGAACATAGAACAATACAGCACAGAACAGGCCCTTCGGCCCACGATGTTGTGCCGAACGTTTGTCCTAGCTTAAGCACCCATCCATGTACCTATCCAATTGCCGCTTAAAGGTCACCAAAGATTCTGACTCTACCACTCCAACAGGCAGCGCATTCCATGCCCCCACCACTCTCTGGGTAAAGAACCCACCCCTGACATCTCCCCTATACCTTCCACCCTTCACCTTAAATTTATGTCCCCTTGTAACACTCTGTTGTACCCGGGGAAAATGTTTCTGACTGTCTACTCTATCTATTCCTCTGATCATCTTATAAACCTCTATCAAGTCACCCCTCATCCTTCGCCATTCCAATGAGAAAAGGCCTAGCACTCTCAACCTATCCTCGTACGACCTATTCTCCATTCCAGGCAACATCCTGGTAAATCTTCTCTGCACCCTCTCCAAAGCTTCCACATCTTTCCTAAAGTGAGGCGACCAGAACTGCACACAGTACTCCAAATGTGGCCTAGCCAAAGTCCTGTACAGTTGCAACATCACTTCACGACTCTTGAATTCAATCTCTCTGCTAATGAACGCTAATACACCATAGGCCTTCTTACAAGCTCTATCCACCTGAGTGGATAGTTATTCGGAAGGGAATTCATGGATCTTGACCTAGCAACAGTGAGGGAATATTGATGCAGTTTCAAGTCAAGATAATGTGTAGCTTGAAGAAGACATTGTGTTCCCAGGTGTCTCTTGCTTTGTCCTTCTAGATGTTGAAGCTCATGATTTTGGAAGAGCCCCTTGAAAGAGGTGGGTGAGTTGTTGCAGTGTACCTTGTAGATGGTACACAATGCTCCAGTGTTCATCGGTAATGAATGTTCAAACTGACGACTGGGATGTCAATCAAGCAGACTGCTTTGTCCTGAATAGTGTCAAGCTTCTCGAATGTTATTACAGTTGCACCCACTTAGGCAACTAGAGATTATTCCATTACATTCTTGACTTGTGCCCAGAGATGGTAAAGAAATCTCCAATAATAAAAGTATCTTCCTTTGTGTTAGGTTTGACAAAAATCAGCTCCTCTTGATTTCCAGTGATTTTGTTTACTCAGCCTTATTGATACTGCAGTTGGTCAAATGATATCTTGATATAAAAAAAATCATTGTAATATCATTTCTGGGATTCTGCTTTTTAATCCAAGTTTGGACCAACGTTATAAAGGTAAGAAGTTGAATGGTCCTGGTGGACAGGAACCTAATGTCAATGAGCAGGTTATTCCTGAGTACCTGCCTCTTGGTAGCACTGTCGATGACACCTTCCATCACTCTGTGAATAATCAAGAGCTTGGGTGATAACTAGTCAGGTTGGATTTGTCCCTTTTTTTGTTGATGGGACATACATAGGAAGTTTTCCATATTGCCAGGTAAATGCCAATGTTGTAGCTGTACTGAAAACAGATTGCTAAGTTCTGGATCATAAAGCTTTGAAGTTTCTCAGGGTGCCAAGGCTTTGCAATATCCAATACTTTCAGTAGTTTCTTGACGTCACATGTTTAAAAACTGGTATCTGTGCTGCAAGGAATCTTGGGAAGAGTCCAAAATGGATTATCTCAAAATAGTTGCAAAATGTTTCAGTCTTGATTTAAGCACTGGTGTGCCAGGCTCTCCATCATTGGAAGTAAAGATGTTTGCAAAGCCAACTCTCACTAGTTTTTAAACTGTCCATCACCATCACTTAGCCCTGACTATTGCTTGCTGCTTTTCCTGTTTGGCATGCATGTAGTCCTGTGTTGCAGCTTCACCAGGTTGACATTCTTGTTTTACATATGTCAATGTTACTCCTAACATGGCTTTCTAAACTTTTCATTGAACTAGGGTTGATGGTAATTGTGGAATGGAGAAACACACTCGGTTTGATGTTATAGATTGCAATGCAATTCAGTTGCTGCTGATGTCTCACATAGTTTATGGATACCCAGATTTGAGTTGTTAGATCTATTTGACCACTATATTATTTAGCATGGTAACACTACCACATAATATGATGGAGGGCTTTCTCAGTGAACAGGCAGGACTTCAGGTCAAATCCTTATTAGTCGAAATACCAGTTGTGTTGAAATTTTTTGCAGGGTTTTTCACTAAGGTCCAGTTAGATTTCTTGCGGTGTCTTATCAAACTCATTTCATTAGCTACCTACCCTATCCTATGGTGTTCTACTTGTTTGTTTATATCCCCATTTTACTATATGCCATTCATACAATAACTAGCCATTCAGCAAACAACTGAAAGTCCGTTATCCCTGTGCCTTCACCATCTTTAAAAGGTGGCTATGCACATAGATCAGTGTTGCCCCTCCTCAGCAACATTAAGAGCGCAACAGCCACAAAGCCACACGGCTCACAGCACATGGCTGACACTTCCTCGCACATACAAGCCCATTCTCTCAGCCTAGTAACTGTTTAACCACCAGGCCACACAGTTTAACTATCCTTAGCCACATCCTGTCCAAACTACTCTGTCGCTAATGCCCACTGGCGATCTGCAGCCTGTGACTGATTGGTAGGGAAACATCACATACCTGGAGAGCAATCATAAAACTCCAAACATGAGCTTTAATTTGAAAAAGGGACCACAAAGAAAATGAGTAGAGGTTGCCCCTATAATACAAGCCTAATGCTGATGCTGTGGCCAAAAACTATTTTGGAGTCAACAGATGTCAGCCAGTGGAACAGGGTGTTGATCAGGTTCTGTCTGGTTTGTAGCACCCTACATGGCTGAATTCTGTCATGGACAGGAGAGCTTCACTTGCCCAGTGCCTGCATCATCCTTCTCTTTCTCAGTAGTCTACTGCATTCCTCAGCAACTATCACATTGTCTCATTGTTTGCTCTGATTGTGCAGAGCTCAGCATGCCAGAACAGTGGAACACATTCTGTCTGACCTAAACTGGAGGGTCTGTGGCCCAACATTTCAACTCCCCCTCCCACTCTGCCGAGGACATGGAGGTCCTGGACCTCCTTCACCTCCGCTCCCTCACCACCAGATGCCTGGAGGAAGAACGCCTCGTCTTCCGCCTCGGAACACTTCAACCCCAGGGCATCAATGTGGACTTCAACAGTTTCCTAATTTCCCCTTCTCCCACCTCACCCCAATTCCAAACTTCAGCTCAGCACTGTCCCCATGACTTGTCTTACCTGCCTATCTTTCTTTCCAACCATCCACTCCACCCTCCCCCCCCCGACCTATCATCTTCATCCCCTCCCCCACTCACCTATTGTACTCTATGCTACTTTCTCCCCACCCCCACCCTCCTCTCACTTATCTCTCCACCCTTCAGGCTCTCTGCCTGTATTCCTGATGAAGGGCTTTTGCCCGAAATGTCGATTTTACTGCTCCTTGGATGCTACCTGAACTGCTGTGCTTTTCCAGCACCACTAATCCAGAATCTGGATTCCAGCATCTGCAGTCATTGTTTTTACCAAGTTCCTTTATTTTCCCAGTTACCAGTGCAGACTTTGTTAATACCAGAAACCACCAAGAGAAAGGTAGAGGCAATCTTTGGGTTAGTAGCACTAAACATCCTAAGTCATTTCATGAAGAAATGTGGCCAGAGCTGTTCGGCACTTTCACCATCCACCTACTATTTTAAGCCTTTCTCTCAACTGTGGCCTGGCAAAATATTCAATTCCTTCTTTGCAGCTCTTTTCTCTCCTGCTTTTTCTGTAATTATAGCCATAATATTAATGCCCAACTCCCTCAGTATTTCTGCGTACCAGTTGGATATGCATGTTGCATGTAAAGAATATACAAACATAGAAATATAGGAACAAAGAACAAGAGCAGGCCACTCTGCCCTTTGGGCCAGCTCCATCATTCAATAAGATCGTGGCTAATCTGATTTTAACCTCAACTCTACATTCCTGCATATCCCAGTCATCTTTCACTCCCTTTGAGGGTTTTTCTGTCTGATTGATGTAACTACAAAGCTGAAACTAACTTATGAGTTTGCATCCCACTAAAGAGGCTTTAAAACACTCCACATCTAACAACCTGTTCTGAAAACACTTCTCACATTTTGACAGCTGTAACATATTGTACTAAAATTTCTTGTACTAAAACATCCAGATCATTCTAAAACAATCAACAGAATACTAAATAAAATAAAGATCCCAAAAAAGTAAATTCACCATAAATCCCAATATCAATGGATCCTATAAACAATTCCAGAATCTGTGTCCACATTTTGTCAAAATCTAATCAGTTCTTCCTCAGACCACTGTGTACCAAGTCATTGAAATCTGTCCATTGGTTTTTGAAACCTTTTGCATATCAACAAGACTGAAAACATTCCATCCATCTTCAGTGACAAAAGGAAGGAGCCATGATCCTTGAAAACAGGCTGGAGTTATGACTGGATTAAAGTGGTGAGCACAATTATTACCACACGTGTGACAGAAGAATATTTTCCTTGGACTTTTATTATGTTTTGCATAAAAACAAATTAAGTTAGATACTGCTGATTACACAATTAAAGGCTTGCAAAACAGTAAAGACAGAGGACGTAAGGAAGGATTTGATCTGCTATCCAAACTTGTGGACAGTTAATATCTTGTGTAATAGTAAAGACTTTTAAATGTACAGCACAATTTCGCTGTCCCAAATTAAATAAATGTAGTGATTTTGACATGGAGAAAACAACTCAATGACATACATTTACTCCTGCTGAGAAAAGTAATTTGTAATTTGGATTAATCTAAAATATTTTGACCCATCTATTTTGTTCTGTTTTTAATTGGTTTAACTATTATAAAAAGAAATAGAATGAGAAAGGGTTATATGAGTCATCATTCCTTCTATGGCCAAGTACAGTCAGTTCTCTTTTAAAGACTAATTCAATGATCTGGAACTGAAAGGGTTCAGAAAAGATGTACAAGGATGTTGCCAGGGTTGGAGGATTTGAACTAAAGGGAAAGGTTGAATAGGCTGGGGCTGTTTTCCTTGAAGCATCGGAGGCTGAGGGGTGACCTTGTAGAGATTTATAAAATCATGAGGGGCACGGATGGGATAAATAGACAAAATGTTTCCCCTGGATGGGGGAGTCCAGAACTAGAGGGCATAGGTTTAGGGTGAGAGGGGAAAGATATAAAAAAGACTTAAGGGGCAACTTTTTTCACGCAGAAGGTGGTACATGTATGGAATGAGCTGCTAGAGGAATTGGTGGAGGCTAGTACAATTGCAACATTTAAACGGCATCTGGATGGATATATGAATAGGAAAAATTTGGAGAGGTTGGGCTGGGTGCTGGCAGGTGGGATTGGATTGGGTTGGGATACCTGGTCAGCTTGGACAGGTTGGACCGAAGAGTCTGTTTCCGTGCTGTACATCGCTATGACTCTATGACTCTACTAGCAGGAATTGACTTTAACAGGAAGTGCATCTTGGCAAATGACAGGCAGGCAGCTTGTAGGCAGCACTGCACTATTGGGAGAGTAAATTACAAAATAAACCAATGGACTCTATAGAATTCATATTGTTTCCAATCTAAAAGATAACCTGTACTTTAAAGAACCATTCTATACAAGAGCAGGCAGCTTGCAGGGCAGAGAAACTCATGTTCAATTTGGGTGCACATTAGTGATTGCAAAAGCTTGCCTGTTATCAACTTCATGTAACTGAGGAGACACGCAAACAGTTTTTATAACTGGATCTTCGTAAATTATATTTGGAAAGCTGACTGCTCTTTGAGAGAGAGGGAGTATGGAGGGGATGGTGGGTGGGCAGTGTGCGGGAATTCTGGTGTCTCCATTACAGAATCAAGCCACTTGAGTGGGGTTGCAAAAGGCAATTCTGAGTCGGGAGTCACAAAGGAACCAGCAGAAATATTTTTGCCAAGCCAAGAGCCTTGATGCTTCAAGTCCCATCAAATAGTTCAACAACTTACTTTTTTCAATTTTGAAGAACCCTCCATCGGTCTGTTTAAGGACTGCTGATTACACCACTCTGTCTTGTTCCACTGAGCAAGGTTTGTGCATTATACCCAAAATTGCATGGAGTTCTATGTATGTAACACCTTGATTTCCATGAGGTGATTTCTGGTTGATGCTTGATCCGTTCCTATAAATGATCACACTTTCTATTTTATTCCTTTCCTCTCAAACTCCTCACACTTTCCCACATAAATTCTGTCTGCTTGTATCTTTACATTCTATAAACCTCTATGTTCTCTAAAATATTTTACAATTTTTCAAACTGTCAAAAAACTCTCCCTTTAAAGAAAATATATAAATATCAAATTTCATGGATTTGTGGTTGATTAAAACTGAAATGACACCATTAGACAAATGAAATACTTAGCAAATTAGTAAATTACAATACTTGCAAATTACCACTTGGATACAAACACGATTGATGCAAACTTGCATTTCCAATAGTTATGTCTATCAGGCAGGCCTGTTAAAAAAGCCAATAAGCAGGGAACTCCAAAAGCAAACACAAATTAATTCTATCCTCTTACCGCCATATTTAATTTTAAGTATGCATAAAAGATGAATTCTAGAACTGCACTGCCATCATCATATAAAATCTTATCTGTTTGCAAGAGAGAGAAACTGTCTGGAAGTGTTGGTGATAAGGTAATAATACAAGAGCAGGCAATGAACTATGTAATAGTGTTGGATTGTGACCGTGTAACAGGGTAGCTAACATTTGTGAAATGCTTATCCCGTGATTCAGTTTTTCTTGGAACCACTCCAATGTCATTATTTATCTAACGAATTTTATAGCAATCAATACGCTTTTTGAAAGGGTAGCACTTAAATCATACAAGTCTGATGATAAGTTCAAAGTTCTTTAAAGTGTTATGTTTTTAAAAAAGAAGGATGAAACAATGCAGCAAAATGGAATTTGCTTTACTTGCGTTTTCAAAGTTAGATTTTTCTTTTTGACATTGGTAACTAAGTTGACAGCAGCCCCACAGAAGCCACGCTGAAGGAAATGAAAATGCAAACTAGCAACCATATAAGATATAACCATTACATAAATTGTCTATTTCCTTTCACTGCAGCTTTCTTGGCAGTGACACCTGGAGACTACCTGAGAAGATGATCAGGTAACTATGGCACCACTCCCTCGGCCAATTAGTACTGCTCTATAGCCAGCCAGTGAGGATTTTTGACTCATAGACTCATAGGCTTTTATGGTACAGATGGAAGCCATTCAGCCCATCATGTCTACACAATCAACAAAGATCTGACTACACTAATCCCATATTCCAGCTTTTGGCCCATAGTCCATGAAGCTATAGCAGCATGAGTAGATAGCTAAATGCTGCTTAAATATTATGACAGCTTCTGACTTGACCATTTTTTGAGTAAGGGAGTTCCAAACTCTGACTCCCTCTGGCTAAAAATGTTTCTCCTCAACTTTCTTCTTAAACTTCCACCTTTTACCTTAAACCTATGATCCCTGTTTGTTGACTCCTCCACTGAGGTAAAAAGTGCCTTCCTATAGCCCTATACTTGCCCTGCATAATCTTATACACCTCTATCAGGTCTGTTCTCAAAATTCACTGGTCCAAGGAAAACAACCGCAATCTATACAATTTTTCCTCATAGCTCTGACCCTCCAGTCGAGGTGACATGTGGCAAATTTCCTATGCAGCCTCTTTATTGCAATCACACCCTTCCTAAATTGGGCTGACAAGAATTGCACACAGTACTCCAAAGGCCTAAACAGCATTTCAGATAGCTCCAGCATACCCTCTGCCCTTTATCTATGCCTTAGCTAATAAACAGAATTATCCCATATATCTTCTTAACCATCTTATCTACCTCTTCTGCAACCTGCAGAAATCTGTGGATATCTGCACCATAGTCTCTTTGATCTTCAATATTTTCCAGTCCTACGATTTGTAGTGTAATCCCTTGTCTTGAGAGCCCTCCCCAACTTTGAAGCACAACCCTTTCAAAGAAACTGCATCTTTTTTCTTTACCTTTTTAGCTGTGTGCACCTCAACCATAATCATTGTTGATCTTGAAACTAACAACATTGTTTTGCAAATACAAATTTGTCACTATGCATAGATGGTGGATGTCTGAGTTTCAGATGATATATCTGTATCCAGTACACTTAACAAGTGTAACTTGATTAATATTAATTTCAGTCATCCACCATGATATTGTTTATTGAAAACATGTTAGATTGACTTTGGTAGATATAAGTTTGGTCAATGATAGCAATTACAGGATCTTAAGTGTTCAATTATTTCCTTTTATATTGTTCAGATGTCATTGTGTCACTCCACATGTCCTTGAGATATGTTGGTGGAGCTGACACAGTGAAGAATCAGTGATTCCACACTGCTATTGTGATTATTTATTATCATTTTGTGATCATAATGATTGTATTTTAAATGTAACTTTGTGAAAAAGTGAATCACAATTATGTGTGTATATGCTACTCTGAGATAATGCTTTCCCATAGCATCTATGGCATCAATTATATGTGCCTACTCAAATTGTGTATTAGAACTTATATAAAGCAACGACCTACAATACCACATTGACAGCAGTCTTAATTTTACATGGTGAATGAAATATTAGTTCTACTGGCACAAGGACTGAATGCATTTGGTCACAGTATAAATAAAGCATGAGTATTTATGTAACTATCAAAGAACATTAGGGAAAACCTTTAAAGTCACCTGCCACATAATTTTGGCTTGCATAATAAATTTAACTTGTGTTTGTACCATGCAAACACCACAGGTAGCATTCAGTGGGGAAACTGGGGCCAACATTTTGTTCAATCACCAGTGGCAGTAATTCCAGAGTTCCTGATGGCAATAAATTACACCTGTACTGAAGTATTGCATGAACTATTAACAGGAAATGTTAATCATTAATTTGTTCAATACTAATTAAATACATTTACAATGAAGAAACGTTCATCCCACAATAAATCTAAACTCTGACAATTGCAAACTCTTTAGAAATGGTCATGTGTCATTATATTATCTTCATGGGAGTAATTTTAACTGTGTAAAATTATAAAGCATGTTTAATATAGTGACTTACTTTTCACATCTTTGCTAACCATTCACAATATTAAACCATTGAACTTCAGTAAGTTGTCAGCTTAGTTGTTTGAATAAATAGACATTATGTTTTGATACAGTGCTACTATGGGGAGCTACTGTGCAGAGATTTCAACTTTTACTGAATGAAAATCAAATTTCAAGAGCAATCTGTTCTACTCTGAGACGTTTCCAAATAGTCAGTCAAGAGGGGTATTATCAGAGGCCTATTTGCAGCAACTTGCTTTCCGTCTTTGCTGACTTAAGGAAAAAATACACAACAAAAAATAGTGGACTTTTTGAAATTATTTTACAGGTTGGGGGCATCACTGGCTAGGTCATCACTGATTGAAATTTGACAAGGTGGTGATGAAATGCCTTCTTGAACAACCATTTGGTTGTACGCAATTGTAAGCTAGCAATGTGTGAAAATATAACATTCTGGGACTAGGAAGTGCCAAAGTGTTGTTACATTTTACAGCTCCAAATATTAGTAATATAATCATGCCTGGGAATGGGGTAGAATTGGTAATGATGTTTTCAAGAGGTCACTCAGAACATAAATGTTCCATAGCTTTCAAAGTAAAAGTCATTCTAAAAAGTCTTCTTTGGTATGGCAAGTTGCTTCATTGATTGAGTCAAAACTCTGAAAAACGTGGATTATAACATGCAATCAAATCTCTTGTAGATTCATGCAACTGTTATATTGGGCTAAAGATATCTCACATAGCAAGTTACGTCTGTGGCTGTGTTTTTGGCTACCAGCTTGGTGCCTGAACATGAACCATAAGGTTGTTGTGCAACCATGTTTATTCAGACAATTGGGCTGTTCTTGGCTATCACACTGTGCACATGCATTAGTTAATGTTGAATAAGTTTTTAGAGATCCTTAGGATCTTCTTAGAGATCCTTTGTATATGGCCTCTTGTTCAGTTCTCTACTGCTCTTAGATCTCTCATAAATTGCTTTCAACTTTACCTTGCTACCCAGCCTTAAAGGCAACTTTATGAGATCATGTAGATCTTCAGCCAAGTGATTTGTGGCTCAAAGAGCAAAATCAGTGAAGGGTCAGCTGAAACCTCTATGCAGACATAGACCGAACTTGCTAAAGTCATACAACATATAAAAGATGCCTAGAAAAGAAGCTGGAGGCAGAAAAGAACAGCTAAGTCATATGTTCTGCAAGACTTTTAGGTCAGTTAGCTTCATGTTGTGCTTGGCAAGATCAGCATGTGATCAGCATGAAGCATAACAGAATCAAAAATGGAACGTAGGGTCCTGCAAAGACAGCACCTTAATTTACATATAATTATTCTTGAATTTAAATGGACAATATAACTGTGCCTTCCTGCTGCCATTATGAACTCTTACTAATATTGCAGATTGGTAGTGGGATGTGTACTCTTTTGTCTGACACCTTAAGTACATGAGCTTACCATTTAGTGCTCAAAATATGAGTGCTGTTTTACAAGGCCCTTGATTCATTTTAAGGAAAATCTAAGCTAGTCATTGTTCTCTGCCAAGGAAGAAAATGGATGTCGAATCCTACTGTGCTATGTATGACTATTTTGTCTCTGGCAACCAGTCATAATTCCATGAACTAACATGTAAGTCCATCAAAAGATCTGTTACTTAAATTATTTGTATTTGTTTGACATGTTGTACTGGATAGATCTTTCAAGTTATTGTAGTCCTGATGTTCAAGTTAAAGCTTATCTTAATTTGATAGGTTTTAAAAGGCTATATTGTATATCTGACTTTCGCAATACCCACCCTATAGTTTTTTTTTGACTCAGACCATTGTTATCGGAAGTGAAAATTGTTCCATTCTCTCTGCTATTTAGACTCTTTCCATTTGATGAAAACAAAAGTTCACTGACGAGGCCCTCATTATTTTTAAAAGGTAAACACAATCTTGTCACTATTGTTTTATATTTGTTTGGTACTATGTGAAAAATGTTAAAATAAATAGCCATAAAGCATTTTGTTTCACAAAATTAAAATTGATGCAGTAATGAATTGATTTTAGGCAGCATTTTAACATAGAATCCCTACAGCGTGGAAGCAGACAGTTGGCCCATCAAATCCATTTTGACTCTCCAAAGAGCATCCCACTCCCATCCCTGTAACCCTGTATTTCCCATGGCTATCCACCTAACCTGCACATCTTTAGACTGTGGGAGAGAACTCACACGTGGGAAGAACATGCAAACTCTACACAGACAGTTGTGCAAGGGTGGAATCGAACCTGGGTCCCTGGTACTGTGAGGCAGCAGTGATAATTGCTGAGCCAAACAGCCTATTCACTGCAATGAAATTATTTTTCATATTCATAATTTGAATGTTCTGCATCCATTTGGTGAGAAATCAATAGTTTAATTTTACTTCTGCCTTCAGCATACATGTGTTTCTCAGTATTTCATGCTAACTGTCAGGAGACAAGCACATCAGCAGCAAAACTACCTTGAAGTGGCATCAAGGAGGCCAGTCAAAGTGACCATGATATTTTTACTACTCCCTGTGGTAACAGAATCCAGAGTACTGCCAGGTGAACCAAAGTTAGTACATGGAAAAATATGGACACAAAAGTGGCTTGAGCCAGATCTATCAGATTTTATCAAACAGTTTATTTACATATCCACTGGTGTCTATCCTTTGTAAAACAGGGTGCTTAGAAATTAAATGTGCAGTCTTTAAAAAAAAACAAATCTGGCTGAAGATTGACCAGTGGGCTGCAGGAAGAGTCACTAATGTTTAGATCACTCACTTGCACTGGGAACTCACAGAAGAATCTGTTGTAGCTGAACTAAAATGAGGCACTCAGAAACTGAGCAGAAATCTAGAAGGAATAATCTCCAAATTTTCTTGGAAGGATGAAGAATTAGTTATATGAGATTATAATTTTAAATATGAAATGCATGCTAGTACCCGAGGAAGAATGGAAGGATGGTTTGTCTGTTACTTGGCTCAAGAATCCAAATTCTTTTGAAAGTGAATGAACTAAGAGTTAGGCAGACTGCTTGGTCTTAATGGGAGGAAGTTGTAAGGGGTCTTGTGTCCTATAAGTTGGATGAGGGAAGATGGTGCTGACACTTAATGTTGCATGTTTCATCCTAGAACTACAGATTAGTCCTTCAGAAGATTACTAATCTGACCAACTGAGCCAAGTATCAGACAAACCCATCCTTCCATTCTTCCACAGGTACTAGCATGCATTTCACACTTAAAATTACAATCTATATAACTAATCCTTCAACCTACATGGCAGTTGACAGGACCTTAAAGAATGTGTTAACATCTTGCCTAATATAATTTACTTGCATAACAATCATTTCACTTTTTTTCTTCACTTAAATACTTTGATGGTGCCAGATTTTTGGCAATTTTTTAAATGAAATCTGTACTGTGGGAAATTGTTACTGGACCAGTAATCCAGAGGACCAGTATACTATGCAGAACATTGATTTAAATTCAGTTAATAAATTTGGAATATAATGTTAATCACAGTCATGATAAACGTGACCCTATCATTGATTATTATAAAATCTTATCTGCTGTGGTTCTGTTCGCCGAGCTGGGAATTTGTGTTGCAGACGTTTCGTCCCCTGTCTAGGTGACATCCTCAGTGCTTGGGAGCCTCCTGTGAAGCGCTTCTGTGATGTTTCCTCCGGCATTTATAGTGGTTTGAATCTGCCGCTTCCAGTTTTCAGTTCCAACTGTTCGCTGCAGTGGTCGGTATATCTTATCTGGTTTACTAATGTCCTGGGGAAGGAAACATACCATCGTTATCGGCCTGGTGTGCATGTGATTCCACACTAATGGTTCAAGTACAATTGGAGACAGCCAACAATGATGGCCTTGCCAGTGATGCAAATATCCCAAGACAGAATAAAAAGGGCAGGTCATCCTTAGTTGTTAGATTTCACTATACCCCCATCATTTTGATGCAAGAGAAGCCTGAGAACAGTAAGCATGTGGCAGAGCACCACAGAAGACATCTCTGATGAGAAGGTGTTCAATCCCATGAATTATCCCACAGACTAATTAGATTGGGGCTCTTCTTTAATAACAAGGATAGGGACATAGTGCCAGTATCATAACTTTCAGAGGCATTATGTCATCACTGAGAAATAGCACAAACAAGCAAGCATCCAGCTCTTACCTCTGTACACCAAAGGAATAAATTCTCACCATTTCTCATGATTCTTCCTGAAGATCTACTCCAAGAATAGTTGTGGTTTTGATTGTAGGGAGAGGGATAGAGATGATTAGTGTCAGACGATGTGGAAGTTGAGGGAAATGGTAAGAGAAGGAAGAAAATGAAAGCTAGAATTGTTTTTCTGTGAATTACAAAAAGAGCAGAATGAAGATGTTGACTTGAAGCCTACCCATGTGTCCCTGTGCTAGGATGCTGTCTCATCTTCCTCATTTACATTAAACTGATTGCACTAACTTTGTGATTAATCTTCAAATGTACTTTTATTCAATCGAGCCTTCAATCAGAAATTAGTATACCTCGTCATTTAGTATACCTCCTTGAGCAGGACCTCCAATTCTTCATTATCTAAAGAAGCCATACTTCCTACTCTGCCATTCCGAGTAACCGAGCCACTTCTTATGCTGCAACTACAATTCCTCTATTACAGTGGGATATAGCACTTTAAGATACTTTCAATTTGAGCTGCCAGTCAAATATTTGCAATTACCAATTGTGGGCGGCACGGTGGCACACTGCTGCCTCACAGCGCCAGAGACCCGGGTTCAATTCCCGCCTCAGGCGACTGACTGTGTGGAGTTTGCACGTTCTCCCCGTGTCTGCGTGGGTTTCCTCCGGGTGCTCCGGTTTCCTCCCACCATCCAAAGATGTGCAGGGTCAGGTGAATTGGCCATACTAATTTGCCCGTAGTGTTAGGTAAGGGGTAAATGTAGGGATATGGGTGGGTTTCGCTTCGGTGGGTCGGTGTGGACTTGTTGGGCCGAAGGGCCTGTTTCCACACTGTAATCTAATCTAATCTAATCTAATCAATTAGCCCAGCTGTCAATGCAAGGCTAATATTATGCTTGGAAGGCACAATAATTTATTCAAATAAGCTAACCTAACAAAATTGGGCATGGTCACTTCAATTGCTGGA
Source organism: Chiloscyllium plagiosum (assembly GCF_037043375.1). Classification (NCBI taxonomy): domain Eukaryota; kingdom Metazoa; phylum Chordata; class Chondrichthyes; order Orectolobiformes; family Hemiscylliidae; genus Chiloscyllium; species Chiloscyllium plagiosum. Next base: position 34,276,740 of record NW_028270155.1, on the reverse strand, counting down.
TATCATATTACCTGGAAAGATGGGTTCCTAATCAAGGTCTGTTGGCAAGCTTTTCACTGCCAGAAACCTATTCTCAAAGTGGTAAAGCTGCTATTGCAAAACCATCATATGCCTCCTTTGCTATGTACACATTTTAACTTGGTAGCTGCAACTTGGCACAACTTAAACTTATTTTTGTCTGTCATCGAAGTTACCTCAAAACAACACTGATGCTTTTTATTTCAGCATTGAGTATTTATACATAAAATTAGTGCATGACTTTTCTGGTTATCTGGTCTGCTTATTCCGTTTTTTAAAGTGAGACTATTGAATCACAGCAATTGTTAAAACATTGATTTATTTTTCAATGTTTCAATCAGAATTTGAAATGTACATTAATTGTCTCTGTTGGAATGTGTAATTTTGAAAAAAAAAATGTATTTTTGGCAATGATGAGGATGAGAATTATTTAAGGTTTGAAAAACACTGTATGGTTCAGATGAGGAAAATAAATACATGAAGACAGAAAGAACAAATGATTTCTAAGACTATGTTCTATCTTATAGCTTTATAAAGTCTATAAACAGATTATCCCCATAGTCAACAGTTTCATTTTAATGTGCACATGCTTTAAATTTGAGCTGCCAGTCAGATTTTTGCAATCACCAATTAGCCCAGCTGTCAGTGCAATGCTAATATTATGCTTGGAAGGCATGATAATTATGCAAATAAACCAACCTAACAAAATTGGGCATGGTCAGTTCAGTGTTCTGAGAGCTTATTACGGCACAGATCCTGCTAATTTCTTTCAATTGCGGCTGTAATAGCCGGACAACTTCACAGAATTTCACTTGCCAGCAAATGTGACAGAATATAAAATCAGTGGAGCAGAATATCTCCAGCTGTTCCATGTGACTCCCACTAAACTGTAAATTAACTGAATGCTGGACCAGCTCACTTGTTCCTGAAATATATTTGGAGTCACTGAATCATACAGTGATGCAGTATAAAAGAAGGCCAATCAGCCCAAAAGGGTCAGTGCCAAGACTGTGAAAGAGCTGGTCAATTAGATATACACCCTTGCCCTTTCTGCGTAGCCCACCAAATATATCTCCTTCAAGTATTTGACAGTTCAACCAATTCCTTTTGACAGTCATTATCAGATGGATTTCCATTACCCTTTCATGAAATGCATTCCAGAGCAAAACAACTTACAATACAATAACACTTCTCCTGCATCTTCCTCTCGATCTTTAGCCAATTATGGTTACTCTAGTCCTCTGAGCCTTACCACTTTGAAGGAGTCTGACTACCTGAGGGCCAAAGATTCCCAGACTTGAAACACTGCAGACTTTTATGCTAAGTCACTTGGATCTCAGGTGAGTGGACATGGGCTGCACTGGAAAACCCAGGAAGATAGTGTCATTTGAAAAACAAAAATCAGATCATTTTGCTTATCATGCCTAACTACAGCAATGCTGCAACATCAGGTATTGCTATATACCAGAGCAGTTTGCTCTAAATTCACATTTTGGTGTAACTCATCAGTTCCAAACCAGCTAGGACATTAGTAAATTAAGTTAGGGGTTTGTGCAATTGCAAAGGATAGGGAAACCCAGGGTGGCAGCAGTTTAATGATAAGGCAACTCACAGAATTTACTGGTTGATTCTCAGTTACCTTTCTGCAGACATGTTAGGAGTAAAGTAATTGTTAGCCCATGCTATTGTGGGATATGAAGCAAAGATCAGATGAATAATTTGTATTCTACCTGATGGAACAAAATATGCCAGGCTGCTTTGCATCAATCACAGGATTGGAGGCCCAGTCTTATAATAGTTCTCCCATGGTATTTTGTAGATGTTGCCCCACATATGTTGTTAGTTATTGTAGTCATCAGTGTAGATAGTTGGGTGTACTGCAGGATGTATTAGAATGTTGGGCCATAGGACATTTGATGGCTTGCAGATAGTTGTGATGGTCAGTTTACCAACTTTGATAGAGATAGAGTAGGAAGTGACCAGATTTTAGATCTTCTGTGTCTTTGATGAAGGTTTACTTGATATGGGTAGCTATTCTGTATTCTTGTTGTATCTGCTGGAATGCATTGGTACCTGGCAATGTGGGTTCAATGACTGTACTAAACTAGGAAGTGGGGTTTCACAGAATGAATATGTCCACCTTCCCTTAAAAAAATCTTTGTTTGCAAGTGGCTCACATTCCCAGTTTAGGATTACAAAATCGAGCTAAAATATTCTTGTTACTGGTTCTGCTTACCAGCTTTGTTGTCCCTGGAAAAATGCATTTCAGTGGATATTTACTGGTTGAACCTGGAGTCCAGTGTCTGGATCTTATTTGCCTTCTCTACAGCTTTCGTTTGCGTGTCTTCAGGTTGAAAACAACCACCTGAAGAAGGACCGGTCCTCCGAAAGCTAGTGCTTCCAAATAAACCTGTTGGACTATAACCTGGTGTTGCGTGATTTTTAACTTTGAACACCCGAGTCCAACACTGGCATCTCCAATTCAGTATTTTATTAGGGGGAACCACATGAAGGTTGCTATGTCTCTCCCCCCATCACACAGGCATACAACTGGGAATGCTCAGAATCATCAGCAGTCTGAAAACCCTAAAACTAACAAACAGTTGCATGTGCACCTTGAAAACCAAATCACCCTCCCGTACATAATCAACAGTAGGCTCCCACATAATTAGTCTTTGCATCAGCTGTCATCAATGTATGTACTAATGCCATTTCTCCCACAAAGTCATGGCTGTTCACATAGGAATATATGAACATAGGTTTAGGAGTAGACCACTTAGCCCCTTGAGCCTGTTCCACCATTCAATGAGATCATGGCTGATCCATGTTTCACTCCATATTCCTGCCTTTGGCCCATATCCTTAAAAGCTTTGCTTAACCAAACATTATCTAGTCATATTTAAAATCAACGACTGAACTAACATCAACTGTTGATTGTGGAAGAGAGTTCCAAATCTCTACACCCTTAACCATCTAAATTTTAAAGAAAACAGGTCTAATTTGTAAAATCTCTTCTCATAACTTAACCCCCGAAGTCTAGGTATCATTCTTGTAAGCACACCTCCTACTCCCTCTAAAGCCAACATATCTTTCCCATGCTGTGGTGCCCAGATCTCCTCAAAGTACAACGAGTGGGGTCTAACCGGAGTTTTGTTTAACTGCAGCATAACTTCTGCATCCTTTTACTTCAGTCCTCTAGATATAAAGGCCAGCAATCAATTAGCCTTCTTGATTATTTTCTGCACCCATTCATGACATTTTAAAACTCTATGCACCTGAACCCCCCCAGTCTCTTTGGACATCCACGCTATTTAACTTCACACCACTTCGAAACCGCCCTGATCTATTCTTTTTTTTGGTCAAAAATAGATAACCTCACACTTACTTAGATTGAATTCCAACTGCCACTGTTTTGTCCATTCACCTAGTCTATCAATATCCCTTTGTAATTTAAACTATCATCAACACTGTCTACAATGCTGCCTACTTTATGCAACCAGAAAAATTAAATGTATAGCTTTTTATGCCATTATTCAAGTTGTTAGTAAATAATGTGAATAATTGAGACCCTATCACAGATTCTTCTGGGACTCCACTTCTATCCTAAAAAGGACCTAAGGGGCAACATTTTACGCAGAGCTGCCAAAGGAAGTGGTGGAGGCTGGTACTATTACAACATTTAAAAGGCATCTGAATGGGTAGGTAGTGCTGGCAAATTGGACTAGATTAATGTAAAATATCCGGTCAACATGGACAATTTGAACTGAAGGGTCTGTTTCCATGGTGTACCTCTCTAAAATTATGACTAACATCCCAATTTTTTGGTACCTGTCACATTACCAATTTTCCAGCCATGGGATTCACATTGTGTGTGCTGCTATCTGTATCATTTAAGTATGAGAGTTCTTTGGGACCTTATATGGTATCAAATGTGCTGAGGAGCTACTTTTTAGTCGAAAAAGAAGAATCTTGAAGAGTAAACAAAATGTTCTACAACTATTTACATTTTAGAAGAAAAGGCTCCACATTGCTGTTGGCACTTGGCAGGATTTAATCTTAGGGCTGCCTTAAATGGGATCCTACTTTACTGCCCCACAAAATCCTCACCATATCATCACACACTCAATCAAGTATTAATCCTTTTAGATCTATTTTTATCATCCCCCAAAGCCTTTTTCTTTCAGCTATTATTGTTATGCATTTATTTATATAATTACATTTACCACTTATCCCAACTTTCACCAAGACTTTGACTTGACAAACTTAGATGCTCCTGGGGTTTACTATTCTCCCCAAACCTATTCTCTTTGGACTTGGGAGACCAGTCATTTGTTGAATAGAAGATAGCTGTTTTGGAATTTATTTCTGATTGTATGAGGACATATGTTCTTAAGAACCTTTAGTTTCTTCTATTTTTTTTCTTGGAAATATCACTCCTACTAGGGTAGGCACCTGTTTTTTGCAATATCATTAATCATTGTCTCTTCGTAATGTCTTCCATGGAATTGTTTGCTTCACATTTCCAATTTGTGTCAGAAGATTTTTGTTCTCAAAGTACAAGTGGATCTGTTTTGAAATTGGTCATCTCGTTACTTCAACTTGTTGATTATTTTGGACTTTGTTTGCCCTCAATGATTGATTTATTTATAAAACAATTTTGTCCATTCCTTAAATTGTGTTACCTGAAGAATTATTCTTGCTTGATAATGGTTGCTCAGAATTCTTCTTTGGAAAGTAAAGGTTTCAGATATTCTATTTAAACTAGTCCTTTCCTAGTCAACTCTAGTATCTAATTTGTAACTTAAGTTTGTCATAACTATGTGTTCACTGTGTTGTGTAGAAATCTGACTCAAATCAATCTTTGTAGCAATGTAAAACATTTTTGCCAAACCTATATAATCACAGCTTTCTATCTTATTGATAATATGAAATAACTTCTTTATGCAAATATAATTAATCTTAGGGAATTCTACTTGTTGGTTAAGTTCTACCATGAGCTTAGAGACCTCTATAAAATCTTCGACTGGCTATTCCTTGAACTAGCTGTGTCTTGACTGGCTGTTCCATAGCCTTTTGTTGTGTAACTCCTTTGTACTTTTGAATGACTTTAGGACCAACATATGTCTTTTTAAGCATGAGTGACTATTTTGTAGTATGTATAGATTTTCTAGTATTTAGGTTGCTGATGTTGCTGGAGAGGTGTTTGTGGCATACCTTTAAGTTATGTGCATTGCTAACTAGACCATGTAGTTGAATTTCTGTCACTGTAAGCAATGTTTTACCAATCAAAGCTCACTATGTGATAATATTGTGACATTATCAAGTCTAACTTGAAATTTATGAGATACCCATTGAAAATCAAAATGTTTGGTCTGAGTTGCCAATTGCCCTAAAGAAACTTCTCTTACACTTAATAAATGTGATGAATGCCCATCAGTACTGCCTCTATCAAAAAGCCATAAGACCATAAGACATAGAAACAAGAGTTGGCTGTTCAGCCTCTCAAGCCTGATCTGCCATTCAGTAGGATATGAGAGATCATTAATTAAATCATCTTTGGATTCACCAACATGTTATATTCTTCTGTTAAATCTTGGTCTTTCAAGATTTTTCTTAGTACTGATGTAATGATTGCATATCTCTATAAAGGTGTCTGTATCTTCCTTTACTCCTTGGTAAGCAACAACGTGATCTACTTTATTCCCAGTTACATAAAGAAATGTATTTACTTCTTCCACTTCTGGCTTCATGTCCAGTTTAGAGACTATTCTTATCTCAAAAATGATTTTCTTCAGGACATATATATATTTACTGGCAGAACACTGGGACTAATGTCAAGATGGGAGTGAATCTCATGTAGGAACTGGCGCGTAGCATCGAGAGCAGTAGATCAATGCAATATGCATTGTTTCACATACTCAAGTCTACCCAACAGTACTGTACTGCCCTTCAACCTGGTCTGAAGATGCCACACAAATGTGGTACATATACAACTTTGGAAATCCATGAGGATTATTTTTGGGATCTTGAGACTAACATTGTTTGAGTGGCTTCCTGTGTTAGCATATATTAAATCTCCTGATGTCTACAGGGAAAACATCCCTCTCAAAGTATACCATAAGCTGATTGTTAACAAAGCATCCCCAGTGATACAAAAAAACCCCACAGCTCATCTAAAATCCTGTGGTCCCTTCTGGAGTCAACTCTGTAAGCGATAATCTGATGACAACCCCATTTTCGTAAGCGGTGAACCTCCTGGTTGACTGCAAAGATTACAACAGTAATCTGGTAACTGACTCGAGCGGATGAAGTCCAATGGAAACATGGACAAACTTCAAGTTCTTGAAGAGAGGTCAGGGGAGATGTGGCCATTTGTTCCACAAATGGTACATGAGAAGTCGCTCCATAGTCAACCAAAGCAAACAATCACCCATTATACTGCCAGAGAGATCTATTCCTGGTTACATAGCAACCGTTCGTACTAAGTTACTTGAAGCCACTGAATGGATTACCCTCAACATCAAACTATACCTGCTTTTTCAGGTGAACAAATATAAAGACATTTTGAGGCAGTTCTATGCAAACAGCAAGGCTAGCAGAAATATTGTGGCTTGTGCCCCTCACCTGAGGATAAGAACTAGAAGCATGAGTAGGCACATAGAACATTGAACATTACAGTGCAGTGCAGTACAGACCATTTGGCCCTCGGTGTTGCACCGACCTGTGAAACCAATCTGAAGTCCATCTAACCTACACTATTCCATTATCATCCATATATTTATCCAATGACTGTTTAAATGCCCCTAAAGTTGGCAAGTCTACTACTTTGAAATTCTAGCACGCATGATCACTAGATCCTAGAGGATCCTTTACTGTGAGATCATTGATTAATCCCACCTCATTACACATTGCCAAATCCAGAACAATTTGCTCCCTGGTTGATTCCTCAATGTGCTGCACAAAGAAACAAGCTTTAATACATTCAAAGAACTCTCCCTTGAGACTATCCTTGTCAATTTGATTAACCTAGTCTATGCACATATTAAAATCATCCATGATTTTTGCCACTCCTTTCAGAGAAGCTCGAGTATTTCCTGGTGTACTGCACTCCACTGTGGAATTATGGTTTGGGGACCTATAGATTAATTCCATCAAGGACTTCTTTCACTTGCTATGTCTTATTTCTACCCAGACTGATTCTGCATCTCGATCTCCAGTACCTATACCATTTCTGACTAAAGCATTGACCTCTTCATTTTTTAATAAAGCTACACCATCTCCCTTTCCTCCCAGTCTGCCCTTCTGAAACAGTGAAGTACGCTTGGTTTTCAATTCCCAAACCTGATCTCTTGCAACCACGTCTCAGTAATCGTCACCAAATCATCCCCATTCATCTCTACTTGCACTTTTGACTTATTAATTTTATTTTGAATGCTTTGTGTATTCAAATATAAATACAAAGCTTTTGGTTTATTATCAAATTTCCCTATTCTTATATGTTGATAAAGGAGTGGCACTAATACAGAAATGACCTAAAGACAAAAGGATAATGAAAAAAGGAGAAAATAAACATTGAGGATAAACTTGCAAGTAACATCAAGACAGGCAGAAACTGATAGTTTGGAAGAAAGAAACCAAAGTGAACTTTGATCTCTGAGGGTATAATAATGGGAAAGCACATGGCAAATGTGTTGAATAAATAGTCTGCATCAGCCTTTACAGTTGAATACACCAAAAGCATTAACAAATAATCAGAGGGTTAAAACGGGATGGTTGGGTGGAGTGGTAAATAAAAAAAATACAATAGCTATGGACTATATGAGGAAACTAACAGTACGAAAGGCTAATAGGGCTGGTAACCTGATGGGTTACATTCTAGGATTTTAGAGAGATAATGATGCACTGGTAGCAATCTTCCAAGAATCTTTAGATCTTGGAGATGTCCCAAAAGATTGGACAACTGCTAATGTAACATGTGTATTCTAAATGTGAGACAAAAAATACGTAACTGTAGGACATTAAACTATGGCTATAACTTAACATCTGTTGTTCGGTGAATGTTATGATCTGTTAAAACGGCTGTAATAGCGAAATATTTAGAATTACATAATTTAGTTAAGGAGAGTTAGCCTGACATCTTGAAGAGGAGATCATGCCTGAAAGTTTATTAGAGTTATTTTATGAGGTATTAAGTAACATAGATAAAGGGGAATTAGCGGATGTAATATTTTGCATTTCCAGGAGGTGTTCCTTAAGTTACTACACATAATATAATAATATGGCTACTTAATATCCATGCGTTGAGGGTAGTATATTTGCATGCATAGAGGATTGGCTAACTAACAGAAGACAGAGTTGAGATAAAGAGGGCACTTTCTAGATGACACCCCTGTATCACCGGGATTAATGCTCGTACCACAGTATTTTACAGTATATGTTCATGATTTGGATGAGAAATGCGAATGTACTATGGCTAAGATTGTAGATGACATAAGAATTGGTGGAAAGGCAAGTGGTTTAAGATAACACAGAGTTTGCAGAGGGATGGATACAGGTCAAGCAAGCGAGTTAAAGCCTAGCAGCTGGAATATAAATGGAGAAACTGTGAGGTTATGCACTTTGGCAGGAAGACTAGAGGAACTGAATATTACTTATATGGAGAAAGGCTGCAGAAATTTACAGCACAAAGGAATTTGGGAGTGCTCATGTATGAGTCACAAAAAAGCTCGCATACAAGTTCAACAGGGAATAGGGAAGGCTCCGAAAGCTTGTACTTTCAAATAAACCTGTTGGACTATAGCCCTATATGTGATTTTTAACTTTTTTTCAAAAGGAATGGGGAGTCTTGTTTAAAACTATACAAGGCAATAGTTAGACCATACCTGGAATACTGTAAACAGTTTTGTTTTCCTTATCTTAGGAGGGATGAAATGGTAACCTATGATAACCTCATAGGCAATCTCAGAGACTGCTAGCCTTTGATTGGCTGGTAGCTTCTGGTAAAGTGGGACTTCAATGTCAAGTAGCTTTGCAGAAGCTCAGCTCCTAATTAGTTCATTGGAGCTGGATCTAGCAAGTTTTCTTGTTGGTGAGAGCAGAAGTAACTTGGCACTGTAGAAATCAATCCCAGCAATTGTCTCTAAATACAATTTGAAGAACTCATATTAGATGAGAAATATTAACTCAGTTTCCCATCACATACATGCTGCCAGACCAGCTCTGTTTCTCCAGCATTTTGTGTTTGTTTCTCAAAATACTGGTCTGATATCCACAGGGTATCCATATTGGTTGGATTCAGTGCTCATGCTCTCACAGGTGTCAGAAATGGTAGGTTGGGACCACAATCAGCTAACAGAGAGCAGGGTGCCGACCGTGAATACTAGTTTGGCATCTAACAGAGGTACCTGTAACTGACGGGTGCAAAACGTCCTCAGTTCTCCCAAGCATCATCTCAAATGGTAGAGGTACCTCTGATTGTAGCCCTTCAATAACAATATTATCTGAAAATCAAGGCTTGGAAAGCAGTTTAGAGAAACCACCTCAGCTATTGTTCCTAGTAAATAGCACAAGAATCTCATGCGAAGGACATAAATTAGGGTAACAGGCATAAAACAGAGCATAATACACAAAAATGTACTTTCATCACATAGACAGGTAATCACAGTAAAGCTCCTCTCCTGTTGCCGAGTATTGCCAGACAGGAGAATTTCAGGAGATAGAAAACATGAGTAGCAATAGGTTATTTGGCCCTGTAAATCTGTTCTGCTGTTCAACAAAATCATGGATGATTTTCTCCCTCAAATTCATCTTCTCTGCTATCCCCATACCCCTGAATCCTTTTCTACCTTTATTCAAAGAGTATAATTCCATGCTCTATATTCTCAAGGCAGGAGAAACACTTTCTCAGATTTATCCTGTAGAATTTTTCATATCTTTATTCAGTCAATTTTCTGAACTCTAAGGAATATAGACTGAGTCTACTCAATATTCTCTTATAGGGCATCAAGCTCATCTGAGAAATTGAACAGATAATTAGGTCTTGTTGTTATAAGTTAAACACTGTCTTTTGCTCCCATTTAGTCAGGTTATGAGCCAGGAATCTTTCCCTACACTCAGTTTAAAGTGCAAAGCACCTTTGGACAGATGCACTGTTCCATATAGTAATGCACAATGCAATTAAATAAACAATGATTATGTCTGTTCTATAACCACCAGAGGATATTAATGCAGGTTTGATGTGGATGAGTTACTGGTGCAATGAAAGACCTGCGTACACAAGTATATAGATAACAGTGAAGTCAAAACAAGACAGATTTATGATCGTACTCAGGGGAGAAAGCCATATGCCAATGATCATTGTTTTGCAGATAACCAGGGCTTCTTTATGTATGGGGAAATATCTGCATGTCCTCCTTCATAATTCTTCTGATCTGCTTCTTGATGGTTTTACTCAATCACTGGGTTTTGAACAATTTAAATGTGATGCAGAATGCAACACATTATTACTTTAGCCATTTTAGCAAAAGCATTTTTGAGGTGTTTGCCAGTCACCTGATTTTTATTTTCCTGATCAACCTGTTCAGAGATTTTATTACACACCTCTGGTGTGGATGGGACTTGAACTTGGATCTGCTTGGTTCAAGAGTAGGGATACTACCACTGTACCACAAGAGTGTCCCTTAAAGAATACATCCTTATTACTTGTGCACTGTCCAGCTCAAATATAGTACATAATCTCCTTCAGGAAATTGAACTCTGGCCCCCTGTGTGACAGACAGGGATACTAACCATTACACTAATGAAGAACAACTTGCCAGTCACCTGATGCACAGTTTGATCATCCAAACACCCTGCATGATTATTATGTTGGTCTGGGTCCCCAGGCATAAAGTTCAGTGGCCTAGAAATCTTCAGTGGTTTCAGGTCTTTACTGGCAATTAAGTCTTCAATATGGCAGGCAGTAAACACACATACCATACAGGGTATTGAAGGTCTCCTTGCTCATGAACTCAGTTACACCCAGTAGTTGAGTACAGGTCATTGATATCATTTTCAAGAGACCTATTATCAGATGAGTCTCAGTCTACTTCAGTTGCATGAATAAATCTCTACACTTTGTTCAGCCAGCGTGAACTAATTTCTAACCTGTTATGTTACTTTCCAGCCTGGGTATGTAGGTTGTATAAAACAATGGTTGTTAGGCACAATCCATAACTTGCAGCCATCATATGTTGGATTGCTGCTGGATCCATGAATCGTGGTTATTTCACAATTTGGCACGGTGGCACAGTGGTTAGCACTACTGCCTCACAGCACCAGAGACCTAGGTTCAATTCCTGCCTTGGGCAACTGTGTGTGTGGAGTTTGCACATTCTCCCCGTGTCTGTGTGGTTTCCTCCCATAGTCCAAAAATGTGCAGGTTAGGGTGAATTGGCCATGCTAAATTGCCCGTAGTGTTGGGTGTAGGGGAATGGGTCTGGGTGGGTTGCTCTTTGGAGGGTTGGTGTGAACTTGTTGGGCTGAAAGGCCTGTTTCCACACTGTGGGGAATCTAATCTAGAAGTGAAAAAGTGAGTGTCACATGCCAGCTTAATAATAGTGACTCTTTTGAGTTTATAACTAGCAATAGTATTACTGAAAAATACCCAAGTATCAATACAGCTGCAAATAATTCTTAATTGAATTCTAAGGATTCATACAAATTGGTAGAAGTCGTGTTGCCTTTTGATGGCAGGTACCAGTTTATGCCAAACTTTATTTGTTGATGGTGCAGTACAAAATATCCATGTCAGACATTTGTGAATAAGATATGTGCACTAGACATCATTTAACAGTTGTAATAAGTGCCATTGCCCTGAGTTAGATGTGGAGAGCTGTTCAAGTACAATTTATAAACATGCAGAATGAATTTACCGATGGCTGTATTGTGCTTAATACTGCCAAATAATCCCTGAACGCCGATTGAATTATTTTTCAGACCTACCAGCTCTGTTTCAAAACCTGCATCCCATGGTGCATTGCAATATCCACATAACTTTTCAGTGACAATAGGAGCAGGCATGCATCAATGATATTAGAAGTTAAAGTTCATTCAGATGAAGTAGGGATGCTTAGCCATACTGTATAGTCCCTTCTAAAATGTATGCTGGCGAAAATCCAAATCCAGGGTTTCCTGCTGAATTGCTGTTTTCGATTCCTGTACTTCTGCCTGTCGAAGTCTTGGTTGAATAGATAGTGAAAAGTTTATTAGTATTCTTTGTTGTACAGCTTTGTCTGGTTAAAATTCTTAAGAAGTCATATTCGACTCGAAACCTTAACTGTTTCGCTCTCCACAAATACTGTAGACCTAAATATTTCTAACGCTTTCCGTTGTCGTTTCAGATGTCCGGCATCTGCAGTATTTTACTTTGATTTAACTGGTTAAACTCCAACAATCTCTCTCTATACAGATTGTTGTGGCCCGAAAACATTGCTATCCCAGCCATAAAACTCCTCGTACTTAAACCCGGACTATAGATATTTTACTGTCGGCAGAGGGGACGAGATGATCGGGTAAATAAACATAGGTGGCTAGTTTTGGTGAGTATGAATTCTGGATGAAAAAAATGTGCAGAGGAAGTGTTCAGATTGGATTCGAAATGGTGTGAGATCATGCAACAATGTGTGCTTTTAAAAAAAAGTTGCCAAATTTTCAAAAGCACTTGACCGACCCGGGGTGCGTTGAAAAAACTCCGCAGGTGTCACTCTTGAACATGAACTGGTCAAAATTAAGATCCACGGCGGAGCCACTTGGGCACCTCCCTCCCCAGATTCCGCGTGGGAAGGGGGGGATACAGGTGGAGCGGGTGACGTCACACGCCATTGTTTACACTGGGGCGTCCCGACGCACGGCTCAATGCTGCCCGGTTGCTATGGCGGCGAGCGGCATGACGTCAGACGGCGGAGTTGATACAGTGTATCGGGTGAGTGTTGGCAGGATACTCGCGCGGCGCTTGTGAATGGCTCGCTGCGGCTACGGCTGCGGCTGCTCTGCTGGGCTCTCTGATCATTCAGTTCCGTGCTCAGTCTGCGCTCTCTGACCGTGGTGCCATGCTGCGACTGCAAACCACGGCTGTCCATCCGTGATCCACCAACTCTTACCCCCCCCCCCCCCCCATACCCGCACCCACCCAGCTCCACCCCCCCCACCCCATTCCAATCTAAACCTCGGCAACCAGCAGCCACAATGTCCAGGAGGAAACAGAGTAACCCCCGGCAGATTAAACGTGAGTTTGTCGCTATGCCTGTCCTTCTGCACACTTCACAAACTCTCTTGCCGTCTGTCAACGCCGCGGCGTCTCTCCTCTCAGTTTTAAAAACGACTGTTTCCAGGCAGGTGTTCATATTTCTGATGAGAGGTAGGAGGCACAGGATATATTTTCACAGTCGACCTCGTCAGCGAACCAGAGTGTCTGCTCAATGCAAGCTAAAAATAATTTACTTATCTGGTGATTTTTATATCGCCGGAACAATCATCAGTTTTGGATATTCTAGACTTTCCCTATTTGATTTTCCCTATATAATTTGCTTTTGTTTTACTTTTTGAAAAGAAAAACAGAGCCCTCTTTTCTGATGACGACTCTATTTTTCTGGTAAAGGAAACATTGAACAAAAGTAGAGCTTGTTTGACTGTAGACTGGATGATGAGAAAACATGATAAGCCGGAGGCTTGATCTAGGTCCTGATATAGATTGCCAAGTGAGATAACAGTTCTTATCAGTTCATACCAGACTGGAGAGGTACCGAGTAGGACGGTTATTGAAATACAAAGAAATAAAAAAAATAGCGAAGAAAAATCCCCAGAAAGTCTGCTGATGTAATTGATTCCATCGTTAAGCTATTAATGCCGTTGATTTCTTTACATCTAACATTGAATTCATTGCATTTGGAGAGGCTAAGATGGCATGTGTACATAGCTTTGTTTTTCAACATTGTACTTACTCCAATTAGGCTAAAAATATTTTTCACTTGTTAATTTGAATGGATTCCACTTCTTTTGATTTGCAACAATGCTCTACAGCTGATAGGATTCAGGAAGCAATTTTTTCTACAGTTATTTTAACCCAGAAGGGAAATTGGATATACAATATTACATAACACAGGTAATTGATCTCTTGTGTGAAAAACACATAACTGGTGGCTCATGAAGCTTTACAGTAGTACAACCTACTTTTATTTCTGTTTTATATTAGCAAAATTTAACAACTGGTTAAATATCAGAATTATTTGGACATGATGCCAAGTTGTATATCAGGTGAATTTCATAATCTACACTTTTTTGGTTTGCAAAAAACTGACCATACTATATAGTGGAAATAAGCTTAAAGTTGTATATTACTATCCAATATAGTTGCATAAGAAACAAGTCAGAGTAAATTCTCTTGATCCATACTTGGGATGAGGGGTTTCTCTTATAAAGAAAGAGAAGTTGAACAAGTTGGGCCAATACCCATTGGAGTTTAGGAGAGTGAGAGATGACCTTGTTGAAACATACATGATCCTGAGGGGGCTTGATAAGATGGTTATTGGGAGGATGTTGTGGAGGAGACTAGGGTTACTGTATGTAGTTTAAGAATGAGGTCTCACTTTGAAAACCAAGAAGAATTTTATTTCGTGTGGGTTGTTTGTGGAAATTTCTGCCCAGAAAGCAGTGGAGACTGGGTCATTGAATTTATTCAAGGCTGAGTTAGATTTATGATTGACAAGGAGGCCAAATGTTATGGTGGCAGAAGATAAAGTGGAAATGAGGTCAAAATAAGATCGACCATGATCTTATTAAATGGTGAAGCTATGAAATGGGCCAAGTGGTCTAGTCGTGCCCATATGTGCTGTGTTCCTATAAGTTAGATGTGTTTAACTGTTTATACTGCCACACGTTTAACTCTGAACTTTGAGTTGTTAAAACTTGTTCAGGTGTTTGAGTGACAGTGTGTAAACAGAGTTTTTATCCACTTCATTCCACTTCCTTACTCAGTTTTAAGCGATGCTAATAACAATTAGATTAGATTCACAGGTGAAAGTTTCGAAAAAAAATTACCCATGTGAAAGAGACAAAATTGATGATCTGTTAGATTTTTGTAATTGATAATTCTCCACTGCACAGGCCAATCTTATGCTTTAGTTAAGAGGTCATTTTGACTTAAATGTTCTATACTTCATGAGTTTTGCTTAAAATACCACATTTTAAAATACTAAAATAAACCTTATTGTTTGATCTGACGTTTTGGGGATTGATTTCTGACATTTATATGCAATATGGAAATACACTATTGTGTATTTTTAGGATTGATTCTCAATTTGTTTGATGAGATTTGTCTTGAACTGGCTATGCACAGCTTACATTGCAGTAGATACCAGGGGATCAGACTTACAAATATGTGGAAATGTTATAAAATTTTAAGGGAATGTAGATTTTTGTGGGAAGTAAAAGAAACTTCAATGGGACTTTAGCTTGTGCCTTTCTTGCTAACATGTACATAGTTCTATAATAACTTGCAATGTGCAGGTAATTAATTCAATGGGAATCTTATGATTACAAAGAGGTGAAATTCAATAAGTTATGTAATAATTCAAGAAAGAGAAGGTGAAAATAAACAACCTATTTGGAAGTATGAATTAGTACTATTTGTTGTTAGCTGTTCAGAATGTATTGGAGCAGTTCCCTCTACGTCCAAAAGCCATTACTAGATACATTTTTCGATGATATAAACGTTATAAATGAACAGATTTAAGAAAATTATTTTAATATTCTTGGCCTCTGTTACATGCAATTTTGCATCTAAGTTGGCTTCTAGATATCAAATGCTATGTTTGAAATGGCCTTAAGGTTAAGATATTGTCCTTGTTTTTAATTGCAAGCATAATGCTAAGTGTGTTAAGCTGGATATCTTTGATTAATGCACCATCATTAATTGTTTTTGTACAACCTTTCAAGCCAATGACACGACATGACATTTAATATTGTAACTGAAATAAAGTTTGGCCTTAACTGTTCTTTTTGTAGAAATAATTTCAGAAATCCTTATGTGCTTTTGTTGAACATTGGAAACTTTTAATATTAAAACAAACTTTACGTGGTGACTATAAAGAGTATCTTGTATCAGTTACATTGTGAAAGTAAAGAATGTAATGTACTTGAGATCATACGTTCTTCATAATGTTTACAATGTGTCTTTTAGGTGTTTTCATTTACAAGTGCTTTGTCCTTTTTGTCTCATTTCTTTCCTTTTGTCTGTTATCTAATGTTACACAGTCTTTAGTCTCTGTCCTTGATTTTTTGTGATTTTCACTTTTTCATCTTTGCACAGTTACTTTATCTACCTGGTTTCATACTTCTAAATTCACTCGTCTGTGCCTTTTTAAGTTATTAGTTGCCCTGTCTCCTTTTTGAGTATGTTCATTCATACATTTTGTTATTGTTCATTCCAGTTCCTTGTGTTTCTGTGATCTGTGCGTGTCTTATAATTTCCACTATTCTGCCCTGTTCCTATGCATGCACCCCTCTCTGGTTCCACTATTTGCTGCTGCTGCCATCATTTCTGGGTTTTTTTTCACTCTTTCTCTCCCTTTCTGAGCTGGATAACATTCTCCTGGTATAGGCCTCTTGGGCAGGTTTGCTATATGATAATACAGAAAGTTGAACTGGCCCCATTACTATAAAGTGATGGTTGCATTGATAAGCTTTGATAATGGTGCAGATAGCAAGTACTAAGCGACCAATGGTTGAGCCTTGTCTTCCATTAGCATTCCGCTCCAGTAATCTGCACAGCTCTGACAATCACTTCTCCATTTCCACTCCTCTACCAGATAAGAATGGAAATACTGACTTCATGGGAGCTGATTAGGGTGTCTGGATTTCTCGATAATACCTTGATAAATTATGTTTCCTTTTTTTAAAAGGGGGAGAGTCAAAACTTCACATCTATTTTTCCCTCTCATGGTGTTTTATTAAAGGAGCTCCAGTCCAGTTGTGTTTTTTTTTTAAAAAGTACTGTGATAAAAAGCAAAGATAAGGACTGGACTGTTTTGTGTAGGAGTGCGTATCAATGTTATCTATCTCTTTTTTTCACTTTACTGAGCAGCCTGTTGTTTTTAGCCTTATCACACTCCACCAAAATGCCAGGGAAAAAAAACTGCCTGGATTATTCATTGCTTGATGATAACATTTTTTTGTAATCTTTTTTTTAATTTTTTAAATTAGGTCTGCGTAAATAAGGTGAATGTTCTTGCAATAAGATACTGCATGATTGACTGCCTGTCTTCAGGGGAATAAGCATACTGTCTTCTGACTTTTTAAATATTAATTTTGGACTGAACGTTTTAATTGAATCAGTACTGAAAAAGAAAATTGAGTTTTTGGCAGTCTTTGGAATGACCATATTCTGGACATTTTATTGTCAACCCACATTGCTTCCTTGGGTAAAGTAATGAGTTTCTTGCACTGCGTCTTTGACTGTCTCCTGTTTAGAGAAGAGAAAAATTTGGCTGCTTGATCAAGGGAAACCTTGTACAGTTGTGGCTGTCTGCCTTTTTTTTGTGATATTACTTAGAGTGAAACAAACAGTCTAAACTTTAGTGATGGATGTGAGCCAACCACTTGTACTTCTAGCTTATTGAACTGACTGGTTGGTCCTCCTGAATGCTGAGTAATGCAAGGCTACTTAGCTCCCACCCACAAACAACGAGTTCTATTGCCTGCTTTCCATAGGGTTACGTTTAGTACAACAGGGAGCTTGCTTCTCTTTCTCCCCTCCCCCCCCCCTCCGTTTTTTCTTTCTTCCCCCCCCCTCCTTTTTTATTTCTCCCACCCCTTTTTCTTTCTTCACCCCCCCCCCCCCCCCACCTTTCCCTTTCTCCCCCAAACATTAAAGAAAATGGAATAGATCTGATCCATCTCGTTTTCCTACTTATCAAGGTAGGTAGATTGAAATTTGAGTTCTGAGTTTATGATCAAAAATTGTTTGTTATTAAATGATGTGATGTTATCAGGTTTGACCAGAGAATAATAATGACAATGAATTGTTTTTTTGCTGAAAATTAAATCACTGTCGTTCCATGCACACAATCTATGTTTTGAGAAAGAGCAAAATACTTTGCAGTGTCATGTACAATTTCTTTGGGAGCTGTTTACATCGAATCATCCCCTGGTTAATATCACATAGCAAAGCTCTTTTTTTTTAATTTTTTAAATTAGGTCTGCGTAAATAAACTTAGATTTTGTTTTATGACTTGACAGGTATCATCATGACCTATGTTTTGAATAAAAAGTAAGTCATTGATACAGAGGTTTGTTGAAATCAGGGACCTCCATCCAGTGAATACAGTAACATATAACTAATCATATATGGGGTTCATGGTTTCTATTAGCGTGAGATGTTTGGTAGAGTTTCTGATTCATTTTTAAGTATTAGGGGGTATTGAAAGAATTGACGACTGCATTATATACCTTTCTCCGTTTGGCTGTACACTAAAAATAAATCTATTGTCGGAACAGTGCCCACTTCAATATAGTGATAATGTGCCATATTTGTTTGGGCAATAATGCCTTTACTCTTCATGGTACTGCTGTGTATCAATTACTTAAGCAAATCAGTGCAATATGGTGTTGAACCCATTTTTAGTTTTTGATGTAATGAGCATTGGTACAGGAATAGGCCTTTTAGCTACTGAGCATGCTCCACCATTCAATTAGATCATGATTGATGTGTATCTCTGTTCCATTCACCCACCTTTTGTTCCATGTTCGTTGGTACTTCTAACAAGGAAGAAGAATCACACCACACCAGGTTATAGTCCAACAGTTGTATTTGGAAGTCCAAGCTTTTGGAATGATGCTTCTTCATTCATCCCAGTCTGACACCAGCACCTCCACATCAAGGAAAAAGAAGAGTAGGAAGAATTGAAGGGAGAATTGCAATAATCTAAGAAGTGGTAATGAGCAAATTGTTGAAAATGTGGGCTTATACATTTGTGGGCTTATAAATGTGGGCCCACGTCCTGTTGGACTTCGTTTTTAGGGTCTTAAAAGAAGTGGCTGGTGGGAGAATTGATACATTATTTTTAATTTCCCAATACTCCCTTGATTTGGGAAAAGTCTCAGTAGATTGGTAAAATGTAAATATGACTTCTTTATTCAGAAAGGGAGGGAGATTAAAAGCAGGAAACTACTAGTTAGATTAACATCTTTCATAGGGAAAATGCTAGAAGTTATTAAGAAGTTATAGCAAGGTACTTGTGTCTGTTCAAGGAAATCAGGTGGAGTCAACATGGTTTTGACAAGGAGAAATCTTGTTTAAACAATGTATTAGGATTCCCTTGAGGAAGTAACATATACTGTGGATAATGGATGTACTGTACATGCTACATTGAAGGTTACTGTGAAAAATAAAAGCTTATGGTTTAGTTGGTAGCATTTTATCATTGAGAGAAGATTGGCTCCCTAACAGGAGGTAGAGAATATGTACAAATGGGTCTCTTCCAGGTTGGCTTAAAGTAATGTGTGGTGTGTCATAGGGATTGGTGCTGGGACCTCAACGTTTTTAGTTTGTATAAATAACTTGTATGAATGGATTGAAGGTATGGTTGGCAAATTTGTGGATAACACAAAGATATGTAGTAAAGGAAGTAGTAATGATGGCACACAGGTCACAAAAGGTATATATGGGTTGTGAGTGGGCAGAATTCTGTCAAATGTATAATGTGGGAAAATATGAAATTGTCCATTTTGGCAGCAAGAATAATAAGGCGTATTATGTAAAATGAGAGAAATGCAAAAAGATCTTGGTATATTAGTGTTAGGGTTAGGTAAAGCAGGCAGAGTTAGTGTTTAGGAAATCTTACGGAATGTTATCATTTATCACAAGGGGAATTGAATGCAAAGGTGGGGCATTTTTGCTTCACTTGTACAGGCACAAGTGAGATCACATCCGGAGTAGCCTTTCTTTCTTAAGAATGGATGTGAATGTATTGGAGGCAGTTCAGAAAAGGTGTGTGAGACAAATAGCTGGAATGGATAGGTTTCCTGGTGATGAAAGGTTGGACAGGCTAGGCTTAAATTTGCTGAAATTCAAAAGAATAAGTGTCAACTTGATTGAATTAGATCCTGAGCAGTTTTGACAGGTAGGGTGTGCAGAGGATATTTCACTATTTAAAAATCTATTTAAAACAGACATGATTTTTATTCTTAGAGGGTTGTGACTCTTTAGAACTTTGTTCCCAGAAATGTGGTGGAAGCAGAGTTTTTGACTATTCTTGAAACAGAGGTGGATAGATTCTTGCAGAAAAAGGGTTGGGAGTTAGGGGAGATGTTATCTGGAGTAGGTAGGAATGTGAATTTGAGATTGCAATCATATCCGCCAAGATCTTATTGAAAGGCAGAACAGGCCCAAGGAACTGAATGGCCTACCTGCTGTATGTTCAAATGTTCATATAAGATTAGGTGAATGAGATATTTTGCTACAAGGAAGAAGCAACATTGTTTGCATGTCCTGATATTTCCTTCGGAGCACCGAATCCGAGGGATTAGTTTACTTACCAGTTTCTTGCCTCAGGAAATAGCATCTCATGCTAAGTAGGATTTGGGATTTCAGCATAAATATTTGGTCCTGGGCTGATTTGTAGGTACAAGGCAAGATGCTTCAATATTGGGAATTGAATATCTTTTTATAATTGATGTTTAGTATGATGCACCCTTGCAGGAAGCATATTTGTACAAAAGTAATTGAGTAGGTGGAGTGAAACTTTTCAAAAAATTGAAATCTTTCATTTCTCCAGTCATTTGTAAGTTATCTTTGAGTCAAATTGTTGATTATTTGGTACAAAATGTTGTACTTTGTGTAAATTGATTGAGTTTTTTATTAATTTACAAATTTGGCACATGTTCAATTATATTGGAACTATTTTTGTTTTTTTTGTTATATATTAACTATTCATCCCTAATTATTATGTCTTCTCTGGTAGAGATAGTGACTAGATGAGTCAATAAAAGCTGGAAAATTCATGTTTCCATAAAGGATCTGTGCTGAAATAGTAATGAATATGAATCATGAAATTTGCCATGTATCCTGTACTTAAAACATAGCATAGACAAGGCAAGGCATGAGTGCATTCAAGGCTATAATTCACATGCAAGTAGACACATGGGTGCAATATTGGTTAATAGTCAGTGTCTAATAAAGTGTACAACAGCAGGAAATCTTGGGGCAAAAATATGGCCAACCAAAAGTCTGCATTTGGGGTTTCACAAGCATCTAAACTATGTATGCCACTACTATAGCAAACAATAGTGCTTCTCTTAAATTTCCAAGCACTGAAGAAGTGGTTATTTCTGTCTCTGCAAACAACAACATTAGAGTGCATACTTGTAGGGGTCCTGATGATAATTCTGACTATTAGCTGAGTCTCTATTCACCCGAAGGCTGACTGCTGGTTTCTTTCACGATGGTAATTTGACTTTTCAATAAATGCCTCTACTGAATTGTTTATGTTGTTGCAACAACCCCAAAATATAAGCATGTCTTTGCATCCAAAGGTTGTCTTCTTAAATCCACTTCCTTTTCCCACAGTTTGCAAACTAAATATAAATAAAAATATGATGACTGACATTGATTACCGCAGGTATTCTAAAATAATCAAAACCGCAAATTGTACCTGAACCACATGTTACACTGTCAGATCTCTCTTTTTTTAAATAATCCAGTTTACCTATATTGACCTGAAGGAAAATATTCCTATCAAAAAGACCAAAATATTTTATTCTGAAAGTATACAGGATATATTGCAATGTTTCATGCAAATTAAAATAGGAAATTGATTATTTTATTTCTATTCTTTGAATACATCAGCTCAAATTAATTTCTATTGTGCAATATTATTGAACTTGAGCTTGAGGATGAGATTCATGGCACATTTCTATTGCATCACAACCAATTCCACCTTTTCTGTTACTGGTGATTTGTTGGTCCACTTCGCCCTGTACCTGAATAACTTATAATCATCCTGTTATTTCCCTCCTTTGTTTTCCCAATCTTGCTTTTAGTCTTTTTCTTCTCACTTATAAAACACATATCCTTTTCTCCCTTCTCTTTTACTCCTAGCTCTTTTTAAATTTAATTGCTTGCTTATTTATTCTTTGTAAAAGGTTCTTTCTTAATATTTCTGTGCTGTAACACTTATTCCTTATCCTGTTCCTCTCCTTTTCATTCATTTTCCTCCCCCAACCAACTGATGGGAACTATATTGTGTGTTCTGGGAGCCACATATTCTCAAGTGAAACAATCTATTGTAATCTATCACACTTTTATCTGTACTATCTGAGAACTGAAAATGGCCTGGCCTTGCAATGGCGCCATGCTTGTAAGCTGATAAAGTTACAGAGTTCACTGGTGATGAATGTTAAGTAACTACACCCTCATTAGATAGGATATGGACTTGGCAGAAGGACTAGGTATTTGAAACTAAGCTACTCTGCATCTTAATCACTGGCTTTTTTTCAGATTTCCTTTCAACAATAGTCCTTTAACACTTGACTCGTGTAGTCGTTAGAAGAAATGTTTATTCCAATCAAAATGTGTTAATTAATCACTCATATCGAATTGATCTTTTACTATTTGCTATTTCATCGGTTTAAAAATAAACTAAATGGCTTGGTTGCTATAGATACATGATGAAAAGGTCAAACCAAGTTTACCTTATCATGATATGGACAGTTACTAATTAGAGATAGATATTGGATTGGCAAAGTCTAACAGCAGTTGTACTCATTTCCATGATGCACACCAGTGTAATATTAAAATTAACTCATGTATGATGGTGCAAGTAAGCTAAAAGCATCTGGTGTTAGCTGTTAAGAGGCATTTGATGCATCTGCTGTTTTAAGTTGAGACTGCAGAGATTGAGAAAAATTCTATCATGTTATGAATTGTTTTAAGACATTCACAATATTGCATACATTATTTAGTTCTTATTTTCCTAAATACAAATTGGAGTTATTCTGATTTTATTTTTGTACCTTTAAATCTGAGATTTTTTTCTGCAATTTAAAATGGGAAAAGTGGAATAGCATATTTTAAAATTTTAAAATTCAACAATTGTGTCCATTTGTAAGCCATTATTTGAAACAGATGATTAATGCTCAGCAAGTTTGATTTTAAAAAAATCCTTATCGATGCAACACCCTTTTTTACAAACCTTTCTTTTTAATAAACTAAACTGTCAGTTCACAAAAATAAAAGGTTGCTCATTTATTAAACTGCATACTTTGCACAATTTAAAAGAGCTGTGAAATGAAACACAATTTAAAAACATATACTTTACAGATCTGCAATATTGATTTTAATATTTCGGAGATCATAAAATGTAAAGAGCTTCTGCATTTTGTGTTCTGTCCTGATAACACCAGAACTGAGTAAATGAGCAATTATTATCTGCATGTCTCTGTCCATCCTATAACTACAGGACTTCACCAGTTATTGTTTTGCACAGGGCAGTAAGTTAATGGAAAAATGATAACCATTGACTTGCTTAAATGTAAGGGCTCCTACTTATGGAGGAATAAAATAGGCTTAATTTTCATCTGCCATTGTAAAAATAAGATCAATTTTCAATATTGAGATTATTCAAATCTATTGAAGTAAGTCTGCTTTAAATTTTGCACATCATGTACCGACGTTTAGGTTAGTTTTAAGCATTTGAGATTAAAATGAATGCCCTTCGAATTGAATGGAAGTAGTCTGGAGATGTTATTTCTGTTTGTACACCTGTTCGACAATTTACCACAGTAAGTGATTTGTACCTAGACCTCATAATCTGATACTGCAGGAGAAACTTCCTCCCTGTTTTTCTCTTTCTCAGTCAAGGTGCATCTGTTCAGTAACTATTCCTAATACAGCTGAACTGAGATAAAGTGAGCTCATTTGCTCATGGTGTAAATCTAAAGTGAAAGCCATATCAAACAACATTTATTGACATTATTTTAGGAAAATAATTTGATACGTTTAACAAAAAGGATGTTACTTTGCAGGTAGAGGGCAAATGTTGGACTTCACAACAATTATCATAAAAATCAAAAGAACCAAAACAAAACAAATTACTGGAAAAGCTCAGTAGGTCTGGCAGCTTCTGTGAAGAGAAATCAGTTAACGATTCAGGTCCGGTGACCCTTCCTCAGAACCTGTCTTATCATATTTGTCTTTGATAATGTACACTTCTGATTTTTTTCTCCCTGATTACTGCAATGATTGTCGCTGAAATGGTGGGAATGTAATCTCCCCTTGGATCCTCTGCAATTGCTCTTTTGAATAGATCATAGGTGTATGTGAAAAAACAGTCTGAGGGTAGTTTCCCTCTCCACAAGCACTATTGAAGTTCAGCTGTATGCACTTGAAATGCCATCTTATTGTTGCACACAGAATTTATTTGTGATGTTAAAATAACTTGTGCTACCTAATTGTTTATATCAACATTATCTGATTATGCTTTAACAAGTCAGTCAGTGATGTGGTATCTGAAAGGAATTGGTATGTTTTTATTAAAATTAACTCCTTATTCTGCATGCAATTTTCCATCTAAATGTCACTTTTCATTTTATTTACAATTTACAAAAAAAACTGCTTGAGAAACTCTACTTCTCTGATAAATTGAAAAGACATTTCTTTTTGCTTGGAGTCTGTTTAGATGGTACCTTCCCAAATGGTGTGACTGAAACTGAATTAATGTTTTTTATGTAGTGAATTGTAAGTATACCTCAATTAGTACTTTTTTTTGAATATCAGGTTGGTTTAAACCAGTTGGTTGCATGGATTTTTGGATCATAAAAATCAATTTAAAAATAGCACAAAATATTCTTTGTATCTTATTTGCAACTTCATTGCAAATAGAATATACTGATACCATTAATTAGCTTGACAGGTGCATGGTGCATTTGGTTAGTGACTTAGAAATCAGAGGAACTCTCCAACTCATTTGGCAACTTCTCCTTTAAACATGTCAGGAGGTTCACAATAACTTCACCTTTGAAACCTTCAATTTCTTTGACCTTCTCAAAGTTATGTTCCTCTCTCAGATATTGCCCTGCTTTCCTCCTTTAGCTTCTGCACTGACAAAGTCTTCATTCTCAGTCTCAATTTACTTTGCGCTTGCCTTCTGATTTAGCAGTTCTCTTGTGCTCCTTGCATATCAGCTGCCATATAAACTCTCATTGGTGTTGCTGTGGGCTTTGTACACTTATGTCCTCAGTCACATACATGACACTTATCACCATTTCCTTGTTTCCTCCTTCATCCGTTTCCCTCTGTCTATTTTTCTTTGTTCCACATATTTCCATATGTCATATCCTTGTCTAAGGCCTTCCATGTGCTATGGTATTCGTGCAACTCTTTATCTATTCAAATACTCATTATCATCCTGTTTTCCTCCAATTAAATCTTTGCCATCTTGTTTTTCGTCTTGGTAATGCCTGTTGCTTAGTCTCTCAAATCGATGTATAGACTTGAACTGTGCACAGATGATTTGACCATCCATAACCAAATCTGTCTGGACCACAACAAGCAGCAACAAACCTTGTTCCATTTGCCTGAACAACATATTTCTTTCCACCAACTGTGTCCTTAAGTGCTTCTCCTGACCCCTCCTACCATCTTTGTTACTAATGTCTGAGACTCTTAGCTGCCTATATTGCTCTTGCCCACTCTCCAGTCCTGGTTTGGATCCCCAATGCTATGATAATTATTGTCCTGTCTCAAGAAGACCTCCAAACAAATCAATCTCTGGAAGTTTTTGTTTGCTTGAGCACATTTTCACCATTCTTAGCCACTGAACCTTTCCTTCTCTCCGGAGTACTAAAGACAGTAGATAACTGACAGACTTTCTTGATTGGCTTCAAATTCCTAACCTTTCAGTATTCTGTATTTCTTCTGAGACTCTGCAGCTTTTTTTTTATCATCTTGTTGCAATACCCCTCGCAACCTTTGCTGACCTACTTTTATCCTTGTTCATGTCCTTGATGCACAATATCTCTTTAATCTCTTTAATGGCAGTTGTACCACTCTTTCGAAACTCTGTTTTCCTGATTGTCCACTTGTGCATTTCTCACTGTTCACTCCACTGCCTTCAATCACCCAGTCCTCATTCTTTGGAATTCTCTTCCTGAATACTTGTGCCCTGTACTTGCACAGTACCCACTTACAGTGTGCATTTTCTAACATCAGGTTTGAAAAAGTGTAAGTAATAATTGAGTTGAATATTTTGAAGCTGTCACTAATAAGAAAGTGTCTATAGATGCCATCTATATGCACTTCAGTTGATTAGATTCTTGAGATATTAGGAAGCTAAAATGAGGAAATGCAGAATTGAAGCTAACCTTTTGACCTGGATTGGAAATTAGTTTGGTGGTGGAAAGCCACATCTAGCCTGAGATCAGTTTTGGAGCCTCATATTTTCATCACTTTTATTAATGACCTGAATGAAGAAATGGGAAGTTGTTCAAGAATGCATATAACAATAAATCAGGAATAACAGTATGCAGTCAGCAGAGAACATGAAATGACAAAGGGACATAAATAGATTGAGTGGACAAACCATAGTAACTGTGATGCCATGCATTTTGGACCCAAGAAAATTGAAGTATTTTGTCAATGGTTGATGAATAAGAACTCTAGAGTAACAAAACAATTTGGAATTGACAAACATAAATGATTAATAACTAGCAGGCAGGTACACAAAACACTTGTACATATTTTCCTATATTTCAGATATAAATAAAGAGGAGATGGGTATACTTAGACCTCACCTGGAGTACTGTGTTCAATTTCAAGTACAGCAATTCTGGATGAATGTTGAAATAAGAACAAAAAGTATTGGAAACACTCAGAAGAAACTAGTCAACATCTGTGGGGGGGAAAGAAGCAAAGTTAATGTCGCGCACCAATAACCTTTCATCAGAACTTGAAGGGATGAAATGCATACTTGTCAGAATAACTCTGACACCTAATCATAGAATCCCTACAGTGTGAAAACAGGCCATTTGGCCCAACAAGTCCATACTGACCCTCCGAAGAGTAACCCGACCCAGACCGATTTCCCCTACCCTATTACTTTTCATTTCCCCTGACCTAACCTACACACCCCTGAACACTGGCAATTTAGAATGGCCTGTTCATCTAACCTGCACATCTTTGGACCATGTGAGGAAACCAGAGCATCCTGAGGAAACCCACGGAGACATGGGGAGAATATGCAAACTCCATACAGACAGTTGGCTTGGGACTCTGATGTTGTGAAGCAGCAGTGTTAACCCCTGAGCCACCATGCTGCCCGTACCTAATGTTGACCATATAACCAATGTCAATTGTTGTAAATATCCAACTTGTTCACTAATGTCTTTTATGGAAAGAAACCTGCTGTCCTTACCTCGACTGGCATCTAAACCCCATTGAAACACTTTTCTGGGCTGCTGGGCAATTAGGGATGGTCAATAAATGCTGGCCGGGTACTGGCTTCTGGGCAATTAGGGATGGGCAATAAATGCTGGCCAAGTACGGGCTTCTGAGCAATAAATGCTGGCCGGGTACTGGCTTCTGGGCAATTAGGGATGGGCAATAAATTCTGGTCTAGCAAGCAACACACAGATCCTGTAAATGAATAAAATGTTGTTTAATTGCACTTTGCTGTCGTTGTCAAATGATTCTTTTTCATCTTTGCCTCATTTTTTAATGTTGGAAAATTTGAATAGCTATCTTGATAGTTTGAACAAATCATTATTTAGCTATTAATACCATATCAACTTAAATCGGGCAAACAGTAAAACTCCAAGATATAATTTTTTTAAATTTGAAACTAAACTTTCATATTGAATAAGTATCCTATACAACAAATGCAAGTCCATCTTTATAAGGCAAAGTATCATCAATACCAGTGATAGTGATCATTCCAAGAAAGTGGCAATCCTTAAGGAGCACAACTGGGTTCAGCAGTAAAGCAGCCAAGAGAGCAATTGTAAGCATCCAGCTAAATCAACAAATTTAAATACAGAATATGCATACTTCATCCAGCAGATGACCAGAAATATTTGCCTTCAAGGATTGAAGATGAGTTGCATAGGACTCCTGTGAAGCCACCACTGAACTGAAATGGCTCGTGTCCACAAATTCAGGATATGGTCAAGAAGAAATTACCCAGCACAAAGATCTGCAATACTTTTGAGAGGGTAAAGCAAAGAACGGCGGATGCTGGAGACCTGGAAAAAAAGCAAATAGAAATTGCTGAAGAAACTTGAATCTGGCAGCACCCGTCAGAAGAAAACAGAGTGAACATCTCAAGTTCAGTGATCTTTCAGAACTGAAAGCATCTTGGAAAAGATGGTAATTATGCAGATAAAGTGATGTGGAGTGGTAAAGTTGGGAGTGGATAGGTGGAGGCAGAGTCTAGAGACCGAACAAAAAGTAGGCGCACACTGGAGTTATTGATAATGAGCTACAGGAAAAGAGAAACTAGATACGTGATAATGATGCTTTGAATAGATGAAACTGGATTGGCTATGCTGAAAGCAGCCCATTTCATAACAGGACCTGGGGTTGTGGGAGTAGATAATAGAAGTGGAGGGAGGTGAGAAGAAACTGTTGAGAAGAAATTGCCTGTGTCCAATCCAGGATATCATCAAAAAGAAGATACCTCTTTCATCAACTACTATCCATTAAGAAAATTAATGAAATTAAAGACTACCCAGATGATATTATAAGCCACATACTTCTTTTAAGCAGGAAAGAGCTCCTTTGTTAAGGAAATACAGTAGAGTAAGGGCTTTCTGATTGAAGTAATGGACCATATGCTGGTTTAGCAGGAACATTGCCCCCAATGAAGACCATTCAAGAGATCAGATGTCCTTCAGTGAAAGCTGAATAGGCTGGGCCTATTTTTCCCCAGAGCATTGGAGCATTAAGGGTTATTGGAGGGTGAATAGCCAAGTTCTTTTCCCTAGAATGGGGGTGTCCATACCTAAAGGGCATAAGTTTAAGGTGAGAAGGGAAAGATTTAAAAGGGACCTCAGCCAACTTTTTCTCGCAGAGGGTGGTGCATGTATGGAATGAGCTGCCAGAGGGAGTAGTGGAGGCTGGTACAATTGGAACATTTCAAAGGCGTATGGATGGGTATATGAATAGGAAGGGTCGAGAGGGATATGGGCCAAATGCTGGTAAATTGGACTAGATTAAGTTAGAATATCTGATCGGCATGGACAAGTTGGACCCAAAGGTCTGTTCCATTCTGTACAGCTTTATGACGCTTGAGTTTGTGAAGTCAGAGACTTAGAGTGGGGAGCAACATGAGGTAAAGGTAAATATAATTGTGCACATCATTGTGTAATGTTAATTATGTAGAAATAAGCTTGGGGGAGATGTAGTAGGTAATAGCTCTGAAAGAGTTAATTTAGAAGATTGTATTCAGCTGCATGTAATGCCAGAACAATCTTAGGATCTTGAAGGAAGTACACCTGTTATCCTGTGCCTCCAAATAGACTTGGTAACAACATCAATGTTACTAATGTAGGTGCAATTGATTGCTATCGGGCTATAAACTACATCTTTTTTATTATGAAAGTCTCTTCTGTGCCCTCTCTCCAGTGGCTTTCCTCTTCCACTTCAGACCAAGTAGGCTGTTTAGATCCAGTCAGAAAATAAAAATGATGGCAGCTGTACCCAACCACATTTTGGCAGTGGTTGACATTGCATGCTTATATGACAGAATTTATATTGTGCTTTTAATGACCACCCTCTGGGGCTTTACAACTAGTGAAGTACTTTTGAAGGGTAGTTTACTGCTGTAATGTTTTTTAAAAAAAGCAGCCAAGATGTGCACAGTAAACCTCCACGAATAGTAATGTGATAATTGCTAGGTCCATTTTGTTTGTCATGTTGATTGGGGAATAAATAATGGCCAGAACACCAGCAATAATATCTCTCTGCTTGTTTTGAATAGCAAAAAGGACTGTGTTTTTGTGTCCCCCAAAGCAGGCAGATGAGACCCCTGTTGTACTTCTCATTTGAGAGGACACTATATCAGAACGTGCAGTGTTGTCGACAGCACGACAATATGTCAGCATAGATTTTGTGCTGAAGTCTTGGAATAGGACTTGAACCCTGAACCTTGTGAAGCTATCAACTGAAACATAGCTCATCTTTGGTAAATGGATTTATTTAGATTTCAGTATCCCTTTTAAATAATGAGGTGCAACAGACTTTCCATGAAACTTATGAGAATAAAAGCGTGTACTGCTTAATGTGGAAACTGATTTTGAATTCACAGTGCGAAAGTCACCAATTTGAAAAGTAATGAACTGGAACAGATTTTTGTCGTCAGTTATTGTTTATTATCATAGAAAAGAAATAGTATTGTGAAACTCTTTTTTTTTTTCTCATTTCATTTATGTCAGTTTATGCTAGAAATACTTTGAGCATGTGCATGCTGTATGATTTTCATGCATTTGTGTCCATAGACTATGTATGGACACTGCAACACATGACTTTTGCTCAAGGGTTAACCAGAAAGATTTGGGAGCTTGATCACACCAATGATCTAGATGTTTCCTGTTTCTGTCTGTCTGCTAATATATCATGGTATACTTCAAAGCAGCTCCAAAAAGATTTTAGAGATCTTTTACTTATTTCAACTGTGTGGGTATCACACTTTAAATGTGATCATAAGAGCAGCAGTTGACCATTTAGTTTTTTGACACTGCTGTACCATTCTAGATTATGGTTTATCATAGATCTCAATGCCATTTT
Organism: Chiloscyllium plagiosum; assembly: GCF_037043375.1. Lineage (NCBI taxonomy): Eukaryota > Metazoa > Chordata > Chondrichthyes > Orectolobiformes > Hemiscylliidae > Chiloscyllium > Chiloscyllium plagiosum. The sequence goes on along the minus strand of NW_028270155.1, from coordinate 34,245,911 downwards.
TCTATGCTTGATGTTATTACTATCTAGAAATCTATTCATCTCTATCTTAAGTATACTCAATGGCTTCCACAGTCCTCTGCGGTAACAAATTTATAAAGTTCACTGCCTCCTGGTTGAAGAAATTTCTCTATATATCAGACTCTTGAATGACTTGTCCCTATTACTGACACTGTCTGTTTGTTCTAGAGTCCTAAAATGGGGGAAACATTCTTTCTGCATATACCCTGACTTGCCCTTTAGGAGTTTTCTAAGTTTCAGTAAATTGAATAAAGAATACTATGATGAGAATGTTGGAGTGTCACAATGACACATCTTAGATAGTGTTCTTACTGGAGACCAAAGGTTGACCCTGCAGGAATCTTGTGATTTCCTTTTTGGACAGAATAGGAGCTTGTTTATTTGTAACATCTATTGCGTTTTAAATACAATTTTACACAGCCTTTTTTTGATAACTTTTTTCTTATTTAATTTTATGCTTGCAATGTGAGGAATATAAAAAGCATTACCACTGCTAAAACTTGAGTGCTTTTTTATTGATGATTAAAGCTACAGCTATGAAATTGAAGCATGGAAGTGTATGAAGGAAGAGTACTTAATGCAAAGTAATCTGGTCATCTATTCACACTGTTTTTGTCATAGTTTCCTTCCCACCTAAAATTAATTGGGTTTCTAGCATTAATGAGCATGCCATGACGAACTCAGCAAACAACATTTATGAGTCTTATTAGTGCTTCCATTAGGTCCAGTAGATGAGCAGTTTTTATTGTAATGAGCATTTAGAGATATCTGATATTTTAAAAGTTAATTTAACAATATTATGGATGAATTGTCAAACATTTTATGATTAACATGAGGACCAAGATAGATGGAGTATATAGAACTTCTCACGGAAATTACTACTTCATTTGGCTGCCATTATTAGGGCCTCATTAAATTTGTTAAATTGTGTAGTGTTGTTGAAACCTTATTGCTGCAATAACTACCCATGTGGTACAACTTAGTTACAGAAGCAGTATAATCCAATGTTTTAAAATAGGTATGCATGCCTGTGTACAATTTCCCACTTAGTCACATAAATGGAAACCTCAAAATTCCACCAAAAACTAATAACTACACCTCATCTATGGCATGATGAAAATTAAGTAGCAGCTGACTCTTTGCCTCACTTCCAGGCTAATAGTTGATTCCGGACATGCTTTCCCCTTTATCTATCCTGCTGAATCTTCTCCAGTTTTAAATTAGTGGTGGAACTTCGCAATGGAGCTGACATTCAGAATGAAGAATCGTCAGTTCTGAAGGAAAGAAACTTACAGCAGTAGCAGATAGGAATTCACTGCCGCTGCTGGGTCCGTTGCCCGTTATAAGTTGACTTGATCAGGGAAGACCCAAGAGAGAATGTAACTAATGTGTAATACAGAACTGTCTGGAATAATTTTTTTAAAAAGTATCGAGTAGAAGGATTTTTGGACTTGTGCTTGGGAAAGGGAGAACTGAATTGTTAGACACAATCAGCTACCAGCTGTGTCTGTCCCCCCTCCCACCCCCCTGATGTTTCTTGCTTTTTTCTCTCATCAGGTGTCTTCTCTACATTGCCAGACTTACCATGCTTCTGTGTGTTAGATCCATCCTTTATTGATAATGCTTCCTTTTGTTGCACCGTGACCATTTCTGTGACTCAATCAATTTCTGGCCTTAATATGAATCCATCTCTCCCTCTCCCTCTTACCCCCCCCACCCCTGGGAAAAGAGTCATACATCTGACATGTCAAATCTATTTTTGTTACTTGCAGATGCTGCCTGACCTGCTGAGTATTTTCTATATTTTTGCTTACAATTTAACAAATGGAACTGTCTAGATCATTAAATCTTGGAAACTTAAGTGAGACAAAATACAATGTTCAGAGAGGTTTGAAGTAGGAACAGAATCATGATAATGCACACGCTAATTGTAGACAACAAATGAGAAAGGGTTTTGGGGCACATGCTGAACTGGTTGTTAATCAGCATTTTACATGTCTGACCAGGAACGTTTCCAGTTTTGGTTCTAGGTGGTTAAACAGAAAAGTGAATGACTTGAAGGTTGAAGGTTCAACTCTTAACACATGGTAGTAATGACCAAATTAGGTTCAGATCAAAAAAAGATAGAGTCTGAAAGATAAAGGCATCGGGATGTTTATTTTAGTGGCAACATTTAAAAGAAACAGTTTGAATAGTGAGATAACCGTGGAGAATGTTTTAAAACCAGTTAAACAGAGAGCAAGGTAATATAGTCTGACTGAAGAAAATACATTTAGGTTTGAGCTTCCAAGAATAAATTGATTAAAGCAAAAGCTACAGAAGAAAAATGGAAAGTAAAATATAAGGAAGGAATGAGAAAGTGGCATTTGGAATGTTAAAATCAAGAATATAAAAGTATCTCCTAAGAAATAAAAGCATAGTCAAAAAACAGGTGAGGTAATCTAAAGGTGAAAGTGGTCATTTTTTACTTGAACATTACCAGTACTTTGTTATTTTCATTAAATATTTTCAATGTGCTGTTGCAGAGGAAAATGAAATTATGATCTGTTAAAACTCTTAAAAGGGATAGTGATGAGAACACTCGTGGAGAAAAACTATGAAAAGAAAACTGTATTTGAAAGGAAAGTTATGTTCAGGAGAGCCAGTGGGTCACAGGCTTAGGATAGGGGTTGGGCCATTTAAAACTGAGATGAGGAAACGTTTCTTCACCCAGAGAGTGGCGAGTCCAAACAATTCTGTGCCACAGAAGGTGTTTGAGTCTAAAACATTGAATGTTTTTCAAGAAGGAGTTGGATAGGGCTAAAGGGATCAAAATGTATTAGAAGAAAGTGAGTCCAATGTACAGCCTTGATGCTAATAGAATGTTATTCCTTATTGTGAGGGGAGTTAAATCCCACAAGTTAAGAGATGATGCTTCAGTTATGGAGGGCATTTGTGGAGACCATATCTGGAACACGGCACAATGTTGGGCACCTCTATTTAAGAACGGGTGTTTGTGTGTACAGAGAGCATTTGCCAGACTATACTTGGAAGGGATGGGTTGTCTTTTGAGAACAGTCTTTGTTTGTATCTGCAGGAGTTTTGCAGAGTGAGTGGTTATTAATTGAAACTTAAGATGCTGAGTGGTTTTGAAGTTTCATCTGGTGGGATAATCTAAAATTAGAAGTCTCTGTTTCAAAGGCCACAGATTAGAACAATTTTTCTTCCTTATGGAGAATTGGGAGTCTTTGGAACTGTTCTGCAAAATGTGGTGTTAAATATAGATTCTTGATCAGCAAGGAGGGAAATCTTCTGAGCAGATAGGGGAAGCCCGAAATGAATATTTTGTTTCAGTTTTCTCTAAGGAAAGGGACCTTGTTGTGAATGAGAACTTTGAGGAGCTAGGATACAGGCTTGACCAAATCAAGGTTGATGAAGTTAATGTGCTGGAAATTTTGGAAAATATTAAGATTGATAAGTCCCCAGGGCCAGACCAGATTTATCCTAGGCTGCTCCAGGAAGCGAGAAAGGAGGTTGCTAAGCCACTGGCGAGGATTTTTGCCTCCTCACTCTCCACGGGAGTCGTACTGGAGGATTGGAAGGAGGCGAATGTTGTTCCTCTTTTCAAGAAGGGTAATAGAGAAATCCCTGGTAATTACAGACCCGTTAGTCTTACGATTGTGATCAGCAAAGTTTTGTGAAGAATTGAGGGATAGGATCGATAACTATTTGGCAAAGCATAGCATGATTAAAGGCAGTCAGCATGGCTTTGTGAGGTACAGGTCATGCCTCTCAAATCTTATTGAGTTCTTCGAGGAGGTGACAAGACCGGTCGACAAAGGTCAAGCAGTGGATGTGGTGTGTATGGACTTCAGCAAGGCATTTGAGAAGGTTCCCTATGATAGGCTCATTCATAAAGTCAGGAAGTATGGGATAAAGGGAGATTTGGCTATCTGGATTCAGAATTGGTTGGCTGACAGAAGGCAGAGAGTGGTTGTAGATGGAAAGTATTCTGCCTGGAGGTCAGTGTTGAGTGGGGTCCCGCAGGGCTCTGCTCTTTGTAGTTTTTATAATTGACGTACGAGGAGGTTGAGGGGTGGGTTAGTAAATTTGCAGATGACACAAAGGTTGGAGGTGCTGTCGATAGTATCGAGGGCTATTGCAGGCTGCAGCGCGACATAGACAGTATGCAGAGTTGGGCTGAGAAATGGCAGATGGAGTCCAACCTGGATAAATGTGAAGTGATGCTGAATATAGGATTAAAGACAGGATTCTTGGTAGTGTGGAGGAACAGAGGGATCTGGGTGTGCAAGTACATAGATCCCTCAAAGATGTCAGCCAAGTGGATAGGATTGTTAAGAAAGCATATGGTGTTTTGGCTTTCATTAACAGGGCTATCAAGTTTAAGAGCTGTGAGGTTTTGCTGCAACTCTACAAGTCCCTAGTGAGACCACACTTGGAATATTGTGTCCAGTTCTGGTCACCTTACTACAGGAAAGATAGAGGCTTTGGAGAGGGTGCAAAGAAGGTTTACCAGGATGCTGCCTGGACTGGAGGGCTTGCCTTATGAAGAAAGGTTGAAAAAGCTTGGACTTTTCTCTCAGGAGAGGAGGAGGAAGAGAGGAGACCTGATAGAGGTGTACAAGATAATGAGTGGAATAGATAGAGTCAGTAGCCAGAGACTTTTTTCCAGGGCAGGATTGACTGGTACGAGGGGTCATAGTTTAAAGATATTAGGGGAAAGGTATAGAGGAGATGCCAGAGGTAGGTTCTTTATGCAGAGAGTTGTGAACGCATAGAATGCATTGAGAGCTGTAGTGGTGGAAGCAGAGTCATTGGGGACATTTAAGCGACTGCTGGGCATGCACATGGATGGCAGTGAGTTGAGGGGTGCGTAGATTAAGTTACTATATTTTACATTAGAATTAAACCTTGGCACAACATTGTGGGCCAAAGGGCCTGTTCTGTGCTGTACTTTTCTATCTATGTACTAAGGTACATGGGATTACAGAGTAAATGGATCATCCATAGCTTGAATAGCTGAGCATTTGGAAACCATTAGCAGAATTGGAGAGAGTCAGCATAGATTTATGAAAGGGAAGTCAAGCTTGACAAATTTACTGGAATGTTTTGAGGATGTAAATAATAGAGTTACTGAAAGGGAGCCAGTGGATGTGGTTTATTTGGAATTTCAGAAGACTTTTAACAAAGTCCCGATAAGGGATTAATGCATAAAGTTAAAGAATATAGGAATAGATCTAGTTTATTAAGGTGGATATAAAACTGGTTGGCAGGTGGGAAAAGAGTAGGAACAAAAAGGCCTTTTTCTGAATGGTAGGCTGGAACTAGTCTGTATTGCAGGGATCAGTGCTAGAACCTCAGATACTCAATAACTGATAGTGATTTGGATGAGGAAATTAAATGGAATGTCACTGAATTTGCAGGTAACACAAAGCTAGGTGGGAACTTGCGTAGTTATGAGGATGTAAGGATAAATACTTCAGTATATTTTGGACAAGCTGAATGAGTTGGCAGAAGTATTGCAGATACAGTGTAAGGTGGTTAAATGTTGGTAACAAAAATAGGAAGGCAGCTTATTATTTGAATGGCTATAAATTGAGAGAGGGGAATGAGACCTAGGTGTCCTTGTACATAGTCATCGAGGGTAAGCATGCAGGTAAAGAAGGCAAACCTGTATGTTCATAGCAAGAAGATTTGTATACAAGAGCAAGGATGGCTTGCTGCAGTTGTACAGAGCCTTTGTGAGGTTAAGTCTGGAATATTAAGTGCAGATTTGACCTCCTTGTTTTGAAGTAAGATGTTCTTACTATAGACAGAGCACAGTGATAATTTACCAGACTGATTCCTGGGACAGTTGGAATGATGTATAAGGAGAGCTTGAATTGGTTAGGATTATATTCACTGGAGTTCAGAACAAAGAGGGGGATCTCATAGAAACCTATAAAATTCGAACCATTAGACTGACTGGAAGGATGTTCCTGCTGGTGGGGAATCCAGAACCAGTGGTCACAGTCTAAGGATATGGGATAAACCATTTAGGACTGGGTCATATAGCATGGAAACAGACCCTTCGGTCCAATTAGTCTGTGCCAAAAATAATCCCAAACTACTAGTCCCACCTGCCTGCACCTTACCAAATATTTTTAAACAGCTATGGAGCAATTTCATCATCCGAAAGGTGGGGCGCCTGTGGATTTTATCTCCACAGAAAGCGGTCAAGGTCAAAATGTATGATTTCAAGAAAGAGTTGGATATAGCACTTGGGGCTAAAAGGGTCAAAGGATATGAGGAAGAAACAGGAATGGGCTATTGAGTTGGATTTTAAGCCCATGATCGAAATGAATGGTGGAATAGGCCTGAAGGGCTGAATGCACTATTCCTGCTCCAATTTTCTCGACTTCTGCCCTTCTCCTAAGTGATAGAGGTAGTGGATTTGGGAGGTGCTGTCGAAGGAGTCTTGGTGAGTTGCTGCAATGCATCTTGTGGATATTGCTATCACAATACATTGTTAATGGAGTAAATGAATGTTTAATATAGTGATCAGTGTGCCAATCAAGTGGGATGCTGTGTGATATTGTGCTACATGAGTGGTGTTGGAGCTGTACTAATTGTGTTGATTTAAACCCCTGACTTGGGCCTTGTATACCAAAGGTAGAAAACATCTGAAGACTAAAATTGGTGAAATGCAAAATCAGAGAACCTGACAAACTGTAAGGAGTGCTCGTGGGTATGCGTGTTTGCTAATGTGGGGATGGGTGGCTGCGGCATTTTAAGCTGAGAGAGTATTATAGTTCAAGGGAAAGATCATTAAGACATGTTGAATATTAAATGGTTAGGGAATGAAGGGTAGACTTATCTTCTTATCTTAGAAGCAGGAGTGCAGGTAGAAAAAAAAATGAAATAGGAATATGGATTTGAAATGTAGTGGTATTAAATACAGAAACCTGCAGGTGATGTTGAATAATACATACATAAGTTAGGCTACATATGAAGTATTTTGAACTGCTCAGTACATGCATTATGGGAAGAATTCTGGAGCCCAGGAAAAGTTATTCATTGTATGTTACTAGTTGTGAGAGATAAGCATTGAAAAGAAAAACTTGAAACAGTTGTGATATATTTTAATCACTGTAACAGTGATGTTAGGTTTTTGAAATGGTAAAATGTGAAGACAATTTATTTGGCTGTGAATTAGTAATACTGTAAAGGAACCTGAACTTGTAATTATCACAGTAGAAAGGAATGGACATGATAGAAGAATTTTATTCTGTGCGTAGGAATAGTATAATGCTGAATGCTTCATCACAATTGAAGGTTGGGGCACAAAGACAATTGAGTTACATTATGGTAGGATCACCTCTTTAATGTCTCATTTTATGGGGTGTCGCTTGTCCCATTGAAGCTCACATTAACTATTGAGAAGAGTTCATAGAATTGTTTATTTTTAAAGTTGAAAGTATCATTATCCTGTCTCATCCTCCGAAACATTTGCATACCAAACTGCCCCAATTTTAACACTCATCATTAGTGAGATTGCAGAAGATTGTATAAAATTGTCACTGTACTGAAGTGTAACACTCTTGCATTGGAGCCCTAATTCAAAGTGTCGTCAGAGTGAACTACAACTCCTTTGACCTGTAGTTCAAAGGAGTACCAAAAGAGCTGTCTTGTCAAGAGTTGCATTACCATCTTTCAGATGACATTTTAAACATTCATTGGATATTGAACGGCCTGTTCAGATATGTATAGAACTTTCCTTGACCTGAACATGAATCTGATTATATAAAAATAAGGCTGTTTGTTTTCTGAGAAGAGGAGGGTAAGAGATTTGATAGAAGTGTTCGCGTTCATGAGGGACTTGAACAGAGTAGATCACAAGAAATATTTGCCAGAAGATGCAGATTTGAAGTAGTTTGCAAGGCTCTGTGTGATAAGGACTGTGTGTACTGCCTAATTGTGTGGTGGGGGTAGGTTCATTTGAGGTGCTCAAGGTAATTGGATTTCTTCCTTAAAAAAAGAACTATCAGAGTGGGGATTAAGGCATGGAAATGGCTTCAGGTGACTTGCTTCTTTTGAGACTTTGTAAGAATCTTTGGACCAAATGAAGTAACCATTCTAAGCAATCTCCTCTCCAATGTTATTGTATACCTCTGGAGCAGGTGAAACTTGAACCCAGACTCCTTGGCTCAGAGTCAGGGATGCCTAACACAGCACCATAGGAAGCCCCTAATACCACTTTATAATTCTGTGGTTCAATCAACTCTGTCAAAAAACGTTAACTGGTCATTTACCTCATTGTTGTTTGTGGAATTCTGCTATCTCCAAAGAAGCTCTCACCTTTTCCTGCATTTACAATGGCAACATCTCAAAATTATTTTGTTCACTGTGGAAAGACTTAGACATCCTGAAGACATGAAAAGTGCAATTTAAATGCAAATTCCTTTTAATATCTTTTAAGAACTACCAATTGCTTCCTTGATGTAGTTTCTGATAAATAACCTAAGATTGTCAACATTGGAAATTGCTGACACTCCTGGTGGAATATTTTAGCTCACTTTTTAAACTGCTGTAATTGCAGTGTCCATCACACTCTGTCCTGTCTAGCTTCCATAATACCACTGATCTCCCAGAATTGCAGTTGTTGAGAAATGTTTCATGTTTGTCTCTCCTCTTGATTTGCTTTTTTCAGTTTGACTTTCATTCTATCCATAGAATTGTGGTTATTCAGTCACAATTTGTGTGACATGGTGCACTATTATGTTTTCCTTTTACAGTCATAAGTGCTCTTCCATCTAACTATAATGTTTACTTCCACTGTGTCTTATTTATGGTTCATTTGTTCCTCAGACCTGTTATTGGTATCTATATATATGCCACAACCATAGCTCCTGCTTTGGCTTCTCTTGTATATGTACAGTCACCTGAAATATGCAGTATGATTGCCTCTTATTCTTGTTTGTTACACCTTAACAATGTGATCCACCAGGATGATGTAATTTTATTTGTGTTTCAGATCACCGCTCCAATATTTAGTTGCTGAAATTGTCTGTTACCGATATCAGGTCATAGACAACATCCTACCCTAGCCCACGATTGCATTCCCCATGTTAGATGTTTACAGTAGGCCTGACAAACAATATGTTTTCTTCACTGAAAACCGAAGCTGAATTTTACCCCCCTGTTCAGCCAATCCTCAACTTCCCGTTAGCTTCTGGTCATGGCTTAAAAACCCCAGTCAGCTTGCCCTTTGAGACTTCCTGCAACCTTGCACTTGCTTGCTTGTACTTTGTCGACTGCTTTCCTTTGTGTTTCACTTTCCTTTGGCACACTGTGTTGAATAGAAACTTCATCGTCATGCATCATGGTACCGTGGAATTTTACTTTAATTCCTCTGTGTTGTGACATCTCACCAGCAAAAACCTCTTAAAAATTTCCAATTTCAATCATGGCTTTATTAAACCAATTAGAATCATAGAGTCATAAAGAGGTACAGCATGGAAACAGACAGTTTGGTCTAACCAGATATCCCAACCCAATCTAGTCCCACCTGACAGTACCCGGCCCATATCCCTCCAAACCCTTCCTATTCATATATCCAACCAATATGCCTCTTAAATGTTGCAATTGTACCAGCCTCCACCACTTCCTCTGGCAGCTCATTCCATACCCGTACCACCCCCTGTGTGAAAAAATTGCCCTGTAGGTCTCTTTTATATCTTTCCCCACTCACCCTAAACCTATGCCCTCGAGTTCTGCACTCCCTGACCCCAGGGAAAAGACTTTGTCTATTTATCCTATCCATGCCCCTCAATTTTGTAAACCTCTATAAGGTCACCCCCTCAACCTCTGACACTCCAAGGAAAACAGCCCCAGCCTGTTCAGCCTCTCCCTATAGCTCAAATCCTCCCACCCTGGCAATATCCTTGTAAATCTTTTCTGAACCCTTTTCAAGTTCACAACATCTTTCCAATAGGAAGGAGACCAGAATTACACGCAATATTCCAACAGTGGCCTAACCAATGTCCTGTAAGCCACAACATCACCTCCCAACTCCTGTACTCAATACTCTGACTAATAAAGGAAGGTATACCGAATGCCTTCTTCACTATCCTATCTACCTGTGACTCCACTTTCAAGGAACTATGAACCTGCACACCAAGGTCTCTTTGTTCAGCAACACTCCCTTACCATTCAGTGTATAAGTCCTGCTAAGATTTGCTTTCCCAAAATGCAGCACCTCTCATTTATCTGAATTAAACGCCATCTGCCACTTCTCAGCCCATTGGCCCATCTAGTCAAAATCCTGTTGCAATCTGACGTAACCCTCTTCACTGTCCACTACACCTCCAATTTTGATGTCATCTGCAAACTTACTAACTGTACCTCTTATGCTTACATCCAAATCATTTCTGTAAATGACAAAAAGTAGAGGACCCAACACCGATCCTTGTGACACTCCACTGGTCACAGGCCTCCAGTCTGAAAAACAACCCTCTACCACCACCCTCTGTCTTCTACCTTTGAGCCAGTTCTATATGCAAATGGCTAGTTCTCTCTGTATTCCATGACATCTAACCTTGCTGATCAGTCTCCCATGGAGCACCTTGTCGAACACCTTACTGAAGTCCATCTAGATCACAACAACTGCTCTGCCCTTATCAATCCTCTTTGTTATTTCTTCAAAAAAACTCAATCAAGTTTGTGAGACATGATTTCCCACACACAAATCCATGTTGACTATCCCTAATCAGTTCTTGCCTTTCCAAATACATGTACATCCTGTCCCTCAGGATTCCCTCCAACAACTTGTCCACCACTGACGTCAGGCTCACCGGTCTGTAGTTCCCTGGCTTGTCCTTACTGTCCTTCTTAAACAGTGGCACCACGTTTGCCAACCTCCAGTCTTCCAGCACCTCACCTGTGACTATCGATGATACAAATATCTCAGCAAGAGGCCCAGCAATCACTTCTCTAGCTTCCCACAGAGTTTTCGGGTACACCTGATCAGGTCCTGGGGATTTGTCCACTTTTAACCGTTTTAAGACATCTAGCACTTCCTCCCCCATAATCTGGACATTTTGCAAGATGTCACCATCTATTTCCCTACAATCTATATCTTCCATATCCTTTTCCACAGTAAATACTGATGCAAAATATTCATTTAGTATCTCCCCCATTTTCTGTGGCTCCACACAAAGGCTGCCTTGCTGATCTTTGAGGGGCCCTATTCTCTCCCTCGTTACCCTTTTGTCCTTAATGTATTTGTAAAAACCTTTTGGATTCTCCTTAATTCTATTTGCCAAAGCTATCTCATGTCCCCTTTTTGCCCTCCTGATTTCCCTCTTAAGTATGCTCCTACTTCCTTTATACTCTTCTAAGGATTCACTCGATCTATCCTATCTATACTTTACATATGCTTCCTTTTTTTTAAACCATACCCTCAATTTCTTTAGTCATCCAGCATTCCCTATACCTTTCCTTTCACCCTAAAGGAATATACTTTTTCTAGATTCTCGTTATCTCATTTCTGAAGGCTTCCCATTTTCCAGCTGTACCTTTACCTGTGAACATCTGGCCCCAATCAGCGTTCGAACGTTCATGCCTAATACTGTCATAATTAGCCTTTCTCCAATTTAGAACTTCAATTTTTAGATCTGGTCTATCCTTTTCCATCATTACTTTAAATCTAATAGAATTATGGTCACTGGTCCCAAAGTGCTCCCCCACTGACACCTCAGTCACCTGCCCTGCCTTATTTCCCAAGAGTAGGTCAAGTTTTGCGGAGAAAGTGAGGTCTGCAGATGCTGGAGATCAAAGTTGAAACTTTATTGCTGGAACAGCACAGCAGGTCAGGCAGCATCCAGGGAACAGGAGACCTGGATGCTGCCTGACCTGCTGTGCTGTTCCAGCAATAAAGTTTCAACCTAGGTCAAGTTTTGCACCTTCTCTAGTATGTCCATCCACATACTGAATTAGAAAATTGTCTTGTACGCACTTAACCAATTCCTCTCCATCTAAACCTTTAACACTATGGCAGTCCCAGTCTATGTTTGGATAGTTAAAATCCCCTACCATAAACATCCTATTATTCTTACAGATAGCTGAGATCTCCTTGGAAGTTTGTTTCTCAATTTCCCTCTGACTATTGGGGGGTCTATAATACAATCCCAATAAGGTAATCATCCCTTTCTTATTTCTCAGTTCCACCCAACTAACTTCCCTGAATGTATTTCCGGGAATATCTTCCCTCAGCATAGCTGTAATGCTATCCCTTATTAAAAATGCCACTCCCCCGCCTCTCTTGCCTCCCTTTCTGTCCTTCCTGTAGCATTTGTATCCTGGAACATTAAGCTGCCAGACCTGCCCATCCCTGAGCCATGTTTCTGTAATTGCTATGATATCCCAGTCCCATGTTCCTAACCATGCCCTGAATTCATCTGCCTTCCCTGTTAGGCCCTTTGCATTGAAATAAATGCAGTTTAATTTATTAGTCCTACCTTGTCCCTGCCTGCCCTGACTGTTTGCCTCGCTTCTGTTCTCAACTGTACCAGTCTCAGATTGATCTCTTTTCTCACTATCACCCTAGGTCCCATCCCCCTCCCACCCCCCACCACCACCTTACTAATTTAGATCCTCCCACGCAGTTCTAGCAAATTACCCTGCCAGTATATTAGACCCCTTCCAATTTAGGTGCAATCTGTCCTTCTTGTACAGCTCATTCTACCCCAAAACAGATTCCAATGATCCAAAAATGTGAATCCTTCTCCCATACACCAGCTCCTCAGCCATGCATTCATCTGCTCTATCCTCCTATTCCTGCCCTCACTAGCTCATAGCACTGGGAGTAATCCAGATATTACTACCCTTGAGGACCTCCTTTTTAAATTTCTGCCTAACTTTCTGTAATCTCCCTTCAGAATCTCAACCTTTTCCCTTCCTATGTCGTTGGTTCCAATGTGGACAATGACCTCTTGCTGGCCCCTCTCCCCCGTGAGAACATTCTGTACCATCTCTGAGACATCCTTGATCCTGGCACCAGGAAAGCAACATACCATTCTGCTTTTTCGCTGCTGGCCACAGAAACGTCTGTCTATACCTCTACAGAATCCCCTAACACAATTAGAGCCAGTCTCAATACCAGAAACTTGGCTGTTTGTGCTACGTTCCCCTGAGAATTCAACATCCCCTACATTTTCCAAAACAGCATACCTGTTTGAAATGGATATATCCACAAAAGACTCCTGCACTCGATGTCTACTTCTCTTACCTTTCCTGGAGTTAACCCATCTATGTGACTGTATCTGAGACTTTCCCCCCTTCCTATAACTGTCATCCATCACATACTGTTGCTGTTGCAAATTCCTCATTGCTTCTAACTGTCTCTCCAACCGATTCGTTCGATCTGATAAGATTCGCATCCAATAGCATTTATGGCAGATATAATCCGCAGTAACCCTTAAACTCTCTTTAAACTCCCACAAGTATGTATCACTGTACTAAAGGCCATTTTTGCTCCTTCACAATCTACAGACCCAGAAAATAACACCGTCTTATTCCTCTACAAAACACTGCCCCAGGTTAAATTAATAGTTATGGCAGAAACAAATTACCTGGATGTTGCAGGGAATGGAGGATTTGAGGATGGTACTTTTTTCACTGGAGCTGAGAAAGCTGAGGGGTCATGAGTATAGATAAAGTGAATAGCAAGGGTCTTTTTCATTGAGTGGGGGGGGATTCAAAACTAGGAGACATTTTTAAGGTGAGAGGAGAAGATTTAGAAAGGACACGAGGGGCATCTTTTTACAGTGGTTCGTGTGTGGAAAAAAGTGCCAGAGGAAGTGGTGGATGCGGTGACAGTTGGAACATGTACTTATCCAAAGGCTTTCCATCAAAGGCATTTGGGTAAGTACATGAATCAGAAAAGTTTCGTCAAACGCAGGCTAGTTTAGTTTAGAAACATGGATGGTGTGGACTGGTTGGACTGAAGAGCCTGTTTCCATGCTGTATGACAAGATCAAGTTTTTTCAAAACTGCATTGGTCTCTTTGAGCTGCAATTTCCTTTTTGTGTATTTGGTGTTTTACCTAAAACAGTGCCTTTGTATTATTGATTTTTACTAATTTATTGTTATATGCATATAGTTTGGTTCTTTGGCTGAAGTTTTTGAATATAGCCTTGCTTTAAATTACTATTCTTTTTGTTTCAGCCTAGTTTCACTCGCCCTTAAAAGCATACAATGAAACCACAAGTTACTTTATAACTTCAGTTAGTGATGTACAAGTATTTGATGGTAAACCAACTAAAACCTGAAAGCCTGTGAAGCTTTGTTGAGAGCTTTAATAATCTTTAGATGCTCATTCACATTTTACACACTTAGTCTTGATGTCATATGCTGCGACTTCCTTTCCAAGTAGTGAATGTTGCTGTTGTTTTGCAAAAAAAAGTTGTTCTTTGCTGAAGTGATTTGGCTATAGAAATATGTGTGACAGCCCAGCCTCCCTTGGTAATGGGTCTGATTTTGTGCCATTAAACATTGTGGTTTCAGGAGCTTTTCAACTAATAAAAAACATCTGCAGTTTGTTATTTTTCCTTCAGTTTTGAAGATGAATTCAGGGTCACAGACTAGATAACAGTCTGAAGGACAAAGAGATTATCTGTTTTATATCAAGTTCAGTGAATTGCGGGGGGACCTGTTTTGTGGCAAGTTCATTCCATCACAATCGCTCCCCTTGCTCTTTCATG